>NC_091807.1:42468289-42778157 GCF_041296235.1 Equus asinus | reverse complement strand
GCTGGAACCACGTCCTGGACAGACTGGAACCACCTGCCGGACATGCCTGGACCACCTGCCGAGCACGCCGCAACCACCTGCTCGACTCGCAGGACCCATGTGCCAGACACGCCAAAATGAACTGCCGGCTACACCAGAACCACTTACCGGACACTCCGGAATAACCTGCCCGGCATGCCAGAACCACCTCTCAGAAGTGCCAGAAGCACGTGCTGGACATGCCGGAACAACCTATCGGACAGAACGGAACAACCTGCCGGACACACCAAAATCACCTGCGGGCTACGCCAGAACCACTTGGAGGACTCTCCGGGAAAACCTGCCGGGCATGCTGCAACCACCTCTCAGACGTGCCTGAACCACGTGGCGGACACTCCGGAAACGCATGTCGGGCCGGCCGGAACCACCTCTCAGACGTGCCAGAACCTCATGCCGGACACCCCAGAACCACCTGCTGGACAGACCGGAAACACCTGCCGGACACGCCGGAACCACATGTTCGACTCGCTGGAACCACATTCTGGACATGGCAAAATCACCTGCCGCCTATGCCAGAACCGCTTGGCGAACACTCCGGAATCACCTGTCAGGCATGCCGGAACCACCTCTCAGACCTGCCAGAACCACATGCCAATGACACCGGAAGCACCTGCCGAGCATGCCGGAAGCACCTGCTCGACTCGCCAGAACCACCTGTCGGACACGCCAAAATCACCTGCCGGCTACGCCACAGCCAGTTGGTGAACACTCCGGAAACACCTGCCGGGCTGGCTGGAACCACCTGCCAGTCACGCCAACATCACCTGCCAGCTACGCCAGAACCACTTGGCGGAGACTCCAGAAACACCTGTTGGGCCAGCCGGAACCACCTCTCAGACGTGCCAGAACCATGTGCCTGAGATGCTGGAACCGCACCCCGAACAGACCGAAACCACCTGCCAGACCCAACTGAACCACCTGCCGAGCACGCAGGAACAACCTGCTCGCATCGCCGGAACCACCTGCCGGGCACAGCGGAAGCACCTGCCGAGCGCGCCGGAGCCACCTGCTCGCCTCGCCGGAAACACCAGCCGGGCCCAGCGGAAGCACCTGCCGAGCGCACGGGAGCCACCTGCTCTCCTCGCCGGAACCACCTGCCGGGCGCAGCGGAAGCACCTGCCAGGCGCGCCGGAGCCACCTGCTCGGCTCGCCGGAACCACCTGCCGGGCCCTAACCCTAACCCTAACCCTAACCCTATCCCCAAACCCTAACCCTAACCCTAACCCCTAACCCTAAGCCTAACCCTAAACCCTAACCCAACCGTAACCCTAACCCTAACCCTACCCCTAACCCTAACCCCTAACCCCAAACCCTAAACCCTAACCCTAACCGTAACCCTAACCCTATCCCTAACCCTAACCTGACGGACAGGCTGGAACCAGCTGCTCAACTCGCCGGAACCACCTGCCAGACATGCCAGAACCACCTGCCGAGCACGCCGGAGCCACCTGCTGGTCTCACCAGAACCACCTGCCTGACAGGCCAAAATCAACAGCTGGCTATGAGAGAACCACCTGGCAGACAATCCGCAATAACCTGCCAGGCATGCAGGAACCACCTCTCAGACGTAAGAGAACCACGTGCCGGACACGCTGGAACCACGTCCTGGACAGACTGGAACCACCTGCCGGACATGCCTGGACCACCTGCCGAGCACGCCGGAACCACCTGCTCGACTCGCAGGACCCATGTGCCAGACACGCCAAAATGAACTGCCGGCTACACCAGAACCACTTACCGGACACTCCGGAATAACCTGCCCGGCATGCCAGAACCACCTCTCAGAAGTGCCAGAAGCACGTGCTGGACATGCCGGAACAACCTATCGGACAGAACGGAACAACCTGCCGGACACACCAAAATCACCTGCGGGCTACGCCAGAACCACTTGGAGGACTCTCCGGGAAAACCTGCCGGGCATGCTGGAACCACCTCTCAGACGTGCCTGAACCACGTGGCGGACACTCCGGAAACGCATGTCGGGCCGGCCGGAACCACCTCTCAGACGTGCCAGAACCTCATGCCGGACACCCCAGAACCACCTGCTGGACAGACCGGAAACACTTGCCGGACACGCCGGAACCACATGTTCGACTCGCTGGAACCACATTCTGGACATGGCAAAATCACCTGCCGCCTATGCCAGAACCGCTTGGCGAACACTCCGGAATCACCTGTCAGGCATGCCGGAACCACCTCTCAGACCTGCCAGAACCACATGCCAATGACACCGGAAGCACCTGCCGAGCATGCCGGAAGCACCTGCTCGACTCGCCAGAACCACCTGTCGGACACGCCAAAATCACCTGCCGGCTACGCCACAGCCAGTTGGTGAACACTCCGGAAACACCTGCCGGGCTGGCTGGAACCACCTGCCAGTCACGCCAACATCACCTGCCAGCTACGCCAGAAGCACTTGGCGGAGACTCCAGAAACACCTGTTGGGCCAGCGGGAACAACCTCTCAGACGTGCCAGAACCATGTGCCTGAGATGCTGGAACCACACCCCGAACAGACCGAAACCACCTGCCAGACCCAACTGAACCACCTGCCGAGCGCGCCGGAGCCACCTGCTCACCTCTCCGTAACCACCTGCCCGGCGCGCCGGAGCCACCTGCTCGCCTCGCCGGAACCACCTGCCAGGCCCAGCGGAAGCACCTGCCGTGCGCGCCGGAGCACCTGCACGCCTCGCCGGAACCACCTGCCGGGCCCAGCGGAAGCACCTGCCAAGCGCGCCGGATCCACCCGCTCGCCTCGCCAGAACGACCTGCCGGGCCCAGCGGAAGCACCTGCCGAGCGCGCCGGAGCCACCTGCTCGCCTCGCCGGAACCACCTGCCCGGCGCGCCGGAGCCACCTGCTCGCCTCGCCGGAACCACCTGCCGGGCGCAGCGGAAGCACCTGCCGGGCGCGCCGGAGCCACCTGCTCGGCTCGCCGGAACCACCTGCCGGGCCCTAACCCTAACCCTAACCCTAACCCTATCCCCAAACCCTAACCCTAACCCTAACCCCTAACCCTAAGCCTAACCCTAAACCCTAACCCAACCGTAACCCTAACCCTAACCCTACCCCTAACCCTAACCCCTAACCCCAAACCCTAAACCCTAACCCTAACCGTAACCCTAACCCTATCCCTATCCCTAACCTGACGGACAGGCTGGAACCAGCTGCTCAACTCGCCGGAATCACCTGCCAGACATGCCAGAACCACCTGCCGAGAACGCCGGAGCCACCTGCTGGACTCACCAGAACCACCTGCCTGACAGGCCAAAATCAACAGCTGGCTATGAGAGAACCACCTGGCAGACAATCCGCAATAACCTGCCAGGCATGCAGGAACCACCTCTCAGACGTAAGAGAACCACGTGCCGGACACGCTGGAACCACGTCCTGGACAGACTGGAACCACCTGCCGGACATGCCTGGACCACCTGCCGAGCACGCCGGAACCACCTGCTCGACTCGCAGGACCCATGTGCCAGACACGCCAAAATGAACTGCCGGCTACACCAGAACCACTTACCGGACACTCCGGAATAACCTGCCCGGCATGCCAGAACCACCTCTCAGAAGTGCCAGAAGCACGTGCTGGACATGCCGGAACAACCTATCGGACAGAACGGAACAACCTGCCGGACACACCAAAATCACCTGCGGGCTACGCCAGAACCACTTGGAGGACTCTCCGGGAAAACCTGCCGGGCATGCTGGAACCACCTCTCAGACGTGCCTGAACCACGTGGCGGACACTCCGGAAACGCATGTCGGGCCGGCCGGAACCACCTCTCAGACGTGCCAGAACCTCATGCCGGACACCCCAGAACCACCTGCTGGACAGACCGGAAACACCTGCCGGACACGCCGGAACCACATGTTCGACTCGCTGGAACCACATTCTGGACATGGCAAAATCACCTGCCGCCTATGCCAGAACCGCTTGGCGAACACTCCGGAATCACCTGTCAGGCATGCCGGAACCACCTCTCAGACCTGCCAGAACCACATGCCAATGACACCGGAAGAACCTGCCGAGGATGCCGGAAGCACCTGCTCGACTCGCCATAACCACCTGTCGGACACGCCAAAATCACCTGCCGGCTACGCCACAGCCAGTTGGTGAACACTCCGGAAACACCTGCCGGGCTGGCTGGAACCACCTGCCAGTCACGCCAACATCACCTGCCAGCTACGCCAGAACCACTTGGCGGAGACTCCAGAAACACCTGTTGGGCCAGCCGGAACCAACTCTCAGATGTGCCAGAACCATGTGCCTGAGATGCTGGAACCACACCCCGAACAGACCGAAACCACCTGCCAGACCCAACTGAACCACCTGCCGAGCGCGCCGGAGCCACCTGCTCACCTCGCCGGAACCACCTGCCCGGCGCGCCGGAGCCACCTGCTCACCTCGCCGGAACCACCTGCCGGGCGCAGCGGAAGCACCTGCCGGGCGCGCCGGAGCCACCTGCTCGGCTCGCCGGAACCACCTGCCGGGCCCTAACCCTAACCCTAACCCTAACCCTATCCCCAAACCCTAACCCTAACCCTAACCCCTAACCCTAAGCCTAACCCTAAACCCTAACCCAACCGTAACCCTAACCCTAACCCTACCCCTAACCCTAACCCCTAACCCCAAACCCTAAACCCTAACCCTAACCGTAACCCTAACCCTATCCCTAACCCTAACCTGAAGGACAGGCTGGAACCAGCTGCTCAACTCGCCGGAACCACCTGCCAGACATGCCAGAACCACCTGCCGAGCACGCCGGAGCCACCTGCTCGCCTCGCCGGAAACTCCTGCCGGGCCCAGCGGAAGCACCTGCCGAGCGCGCCGGATCCACCCGCTCGCCTCGCCAGAACCAACTGCCGGGCCCAGCGGAAGCACCTGCCGAGCGCGCCGGAGCCACCTGCTCGCCTCGCCAGAACCACCTGCCGGGCCCAGCGGAAGCACCTGCCTAGCGCGCCGGAGCCACCTGCTCGCCTCGCCGGAACCACCTGCCGGGCGCAGCGGAAGCACCTGCCGGGCGCGCCACAGCCACCTGCTCGGCTCGCCGGAACCACCTGCCGGGCCCTAACCCTAACCCTAACCCTAACCCTATCCCCAAACCCTAACCCTAACCCTAACCCCTAACCCTAAGCCTAACCCTAAACCCTAACCCAACCGTAACCCTAACCCTAACCCTACCCCTATCCCTAACCCCTAACCCCAAACCCTAAACCCTAACCCTAACCGTAACCCTAACCCTATCCCTAACCCTAACCTGACGGACAGGCTGGAACCAGCTGCTCAACTCGCCGGAACCACCTGCCAGACATGCCAGAACCACCTGCCGAGCACGCCGGAGCCACCTGCTGGACTCACCAGAACCACCTGCCTGACAGGCCAAAATCAACAGCTGGCTATGAGAGAACCACCTGGCAGACAATCCGCAATAACCTGCCAGGCATGCAGGAACCACCTCTCAGACGTAAGAGAACCACGTGCCGGACACGCTGGAACCACGTCCTGGACAGACTGGAACCACCTGCCGGACATGCCTGGACCACCTGCCGAGCACGCCGGAACCACCTGCTCGACTCGCAGGACCCATGTGCCAGACACGCCAAAATGAACTGCCGGCTACACCAGAACCACTTACCGGACACTCCGGAATAACCTGCCCGGCATGCCAGAACCACCTCTCAGAAGTGCCAGAAGCACGTGCTGGACATGCCGGAACAACCTATCGGACAGAACGGAACAACCTGCCGGACACACCAAAATCACCTGCGGGCTACGCCAGAACCACTTGGAGGACTCTCCGGGAAAACCTGCCGGGCATGCTGGAACCACCTCTCAGACGTGCCTGAACCACGTGGCGGACACTCCGGAAACGCATGTCGGGCCGGCCGGAACCACCTCTCAGACGTGCCAGAACCTCATGCCGGACACCCCAGAACCACCTGCTGGACAGACCGGAAACACCTGCCGGACACGCCGGAACCACATGTTCGACTCGCTGGAACCACATTCTGGACATGGCAAAATCACCTGCCGCCTATGCCAGAACCGCTTGGCGAACACTCCGGAATCACCTGTCAGGCATGCCGGAACCACCTCTCAGACCTGCCAGAACCACATGCCAATGACACCGGAAGCACCTGCCGAGCATGCCGGAAGCACCTGCTCGACTCGCCAGAACCACCTGTCGGACACGCCAAAATCACCTGCCGGCTACGCCACAGCCAGTTGGTGAACACTCCGGAAACACCTGCCGGGCTGGCTGGAACCACCTGCCAGTCACGCCAACATCACCTGCCAGCTACGCCAGAACCACTTGGCGGAGACTCCAGAAACACCTGTTGGGCCAGCCGGAACCACCTCTCAGACGTGCCAGAACCATGTGCCTGAGATGCTGGAACCACACCCCAAACAGACCGAAACCACCTGCCAGACCCAACTGAACCACCTGCCGAGCACGCAGGAACAACCTGCTCGCCTCGCCGGAACCACCTGCCGGGCGCAGCGGAAGCACCTGCCGAGCGCGCCGGAGCCAACTGCTCGCCTCGCGGGAAACACCAGCCGGGCCCAGCGGAAGCACCTGCCGAGCGCGCCGGAGCCACCTGCTCGCCTCTCCGGAACCACCTGCCCGGCGCGCCGGAGCCACCTGCTCGCCTCGCCGGAACCACGCGCCGGGACCTAACCCTAACCCTAACCCTAACCCTATCCCCAAACCCTAACCCTAACCCTAACCCCTAACCCTAAGCCTAACCCTAAACCCTAACCCAACCGTAACCCTAACCCTAACCCTAACCCTACCCCTAACCCTAACCCCTAACCCCAAACCCTAAACCCTAACCCTAACCGTAACCCTAACCCTATCCCTAACCCTAACCTGACGGACAGGCTGGAACCAGCTGCTCAACTCGCCGGAACCACCTGCCAGACATGCCAGAACCACCTGCCGAGCACGCCGGAGCCACCTGCTGGACTCACCAGAACCACCTGCCTGACAGGCCAAAATCAACAGCTGGCTATGAGAGAACCACCTGGCAGACAATCCGCAATAACCTGCCAGGCATGCAGGAACCACCTCTCAGACGTAAGAGAACCACGTGCCGGACACGCTGGAACCACGTCCTGGACAGACTGGAACCACCTGCCGGACATGCCTGGACCACCTGCCGAGCACGCCGGAACCACCTGCTCGACTCGCAGGACCCATGTGCCAGACACGCCAAAATGAACTGCCGGCTACACCAGAACCACTTACCGGACACTCCGGAATAACCTGCCCGGCATGCCAGAACCACCTCTCAGAAGTGCCAGAAGCACGTGCTGGACATGCCGGAACAACCTATCGGACAGAACGGAACAACCTGCCGGACACACCAAAATCACCTGCGGGCTACGCCAGAACCACTTGGAGGACTCTCCGGGAAAACCTGCCGGGCATGCTGGAACCACCTCTCAGACGTGCCTGAACCACGTGGCGGACACTCCGGAAACGCATGTCGGGCCGGCCGGAACCACCTCTCAGACGTGCCAGAACCTCATGCCGGACACCCCAGAACCACCTGCTGGACAGACCGGAAACACCTGCCGGACACGCCGGAACCACATGTTCGACTCGCTGGAACCACATTCTGGACATGGCAAAATCACCTGCCGCCTATGCCAGAACCGCTTGGCGAACACTCCGGAATCACCTGTCAGGCATGCCGGAACCAGCTCTCAGACATGCCAGAACCACATGCCAATGACACCGGAAGCACCTGCCGAGCATGCCGGAAGCACCTGCTCGACTCGCCAGAACCACCTGTCGGACACGCCAAAATCACCTGCCGGCTACGCCACAGCCAGTTGGTGAACACTCCGGAAACACCTGCCGGGCTGGCTGGAACCACCTGCCAGTCACGCCAACATCACCTGCCAGCTACGCCAGAACCACTTGGCGGAGACTCCAGAAACACCTGTTGGGCCAGCCGGAACCATCTCTCAGACGTGCCAGAACCATGTGCCTGAGATGCTGGAACCACACCCCGAACAGACCGAAACCACCTGCCAGACGCAACTGAAGCTCCTGCCGAGCACGCAGGAACAACCTGCTCGCCTCGTCGGAACCACCTGCCGGGCGCAGCGGAAGCACCTGCCGAGCGTGCCGGAGCCAGCTGATCGCCTCGCCGGAACCACCTGCCGGGTGCAGCGGAAGCACCTGCCGAGCGCGCCGGAGCCACCTGCTCGCCTCGCCGGAACCACGTGACGGGCCCTAACCCTAACCCTAACCCTAACCCTATCCCCAAACCCTAACCCTAACCCTAACCCCTAACCCTAAGCCTAACCCTAAACCCTAACCCAACCGTAACCCTAACCCTAACCCTACCCCTAACCCTAACCCCTAACCCCAAACCCTAAACCCTAACCCTAACCGTAACCCTAACCCTATCCCTAACCCTAACCTGACGGACAGGCTGGAACCAGCTGCTCAACTCGCCGGAACCACCTGCCAGACATGCCAGAACCACCTGCCGAGCACGCCGGAGCCACCTGCTGGACTCACCAGAACCACCTGCCTGACAGGCCAAAATCAACAGCTGGCTATGAGAGAATCACCTGGCAGACAATCCGCAATAACCTGCCAGGCATGCAGGAACCACCTCTCAGACGTAAGAGAACCACGTGCCGGACACGCTGGAACCACGTCCTGGACAGACTGGAACCACCTGCCGGACATGCCTGGACCACCTGCCGAGCACGCCGGAACCACCTGCTCGACTCGCAGGACCCATGTGCCAGACACGCCAAAATGAACTGCCGGCTACACCAGAACCACTTACCGGACACTCCGGAATAACCTGCCCGGCATGCCAGAACCACCTCTCAGAAGTGCCAGAAGCACGTGCTGGACATGCCGGAACAACCTATCGGACAGAACGGAACAACCTGCCGGACACACCAAAATCACCTGCGGGCTACGCCAGAACCACTTGGAGGACTCTCCGGGAAAACCTGCCGGGCATGCTGGAACCACCTCTCAGACGTGCCTGAACCACGTGGCGGACACTCCGGAAACGCATGTCGGGCCGGCCGGAACCACCTCTCAGACGTGCCAGAACCTCATGCCGGACACCCCAGAACCACCTGCTGGACAGACCGGAAACACCTGCCGGACACGCCGGAACCACATGTTCGACTCGCTGGAACCACATTCTGGACATGGCAAAATCACCTGCCGCCTATGCCAGAACCGCTTGGCGAACACTCTGGAATCACCTGTCAGGCATGCCGGAACCACCTCTCAGACCTGCCAGAACCACATGCCAATGACACCGGAAGCACCTGCCGAGCATGCCGGAAGCACCTGCTCGACTCGCCAGAACCACCTGTCGGACACGCCAAAATCACCTGCCGGCTACGCCACAGCCAGTTGGTGAACACTCCGGAAACACCTGCCGGGCTGGCTGGAACCACCTGCCAGTCACGCCAACATCACCTGCCAGCTACGCCAGAACCACTTGGCGGAGACTCCAGAAACACCTGTTGGGCCAGCCGGAACCACCTCTCAGACGTGCCAGAACCATGTGCCTGAGATGCTGGAACCACACCCCGAACAGACCGAAACCACCTGCCAGACCCAACGGAACCACCTGCCGAGCACGCAGGAACAACCTGCTCGCCTCGCCGGAACCACCTGCCGGGCGCAGCGGAAGCACCTGCCGAGCGCGCCGGAGCCACCTGCTCGCCTCGCCGGAAACACCAGCCGGGCCCAGCGGAAGCACCTGCCGAGCGCGCCGGAGCCACCTGCTCGCCTCGCCGGAACCACCTGCCCGGCGCGCCGGAGCCACCTGCTCGCCTCGCCGGAACCACGTGCCGGGCCCTAACCCTAACCCTAACCCTAACCCTATCCCCAAACCCTAACCCTAACCCTAACCCCTAACCCTAAGCCTAACCCTAAACCCTAACCCAACCGTAACCCTAACCCTAACCCTACCCCTAACCCTAACCCCTAACCCCAAACCCTAAACCCTAACCCTAACCGTAACCCTAACCCTATCCCTAACCCTAACCTGACGGACAGGCTGGAACCAGCTGCTCAACTCGCCGGAACCACCTGCCAGACATGCCAGAACCACCTGCCGAGCACGCCGGAGCCACCTGCTGGACTCACCAGAACCACCTGCCTGACAGGCCAAAATCAACAGCTGGCTATGAGAGAACCACCTGGCAGACAATCCGCAATAACCTGCCAGGCATGCAGGAACCACCTCTCAGACGTAAGAGAACCACGTGCCGGACACGCTGGAACCACGTCCTGGACAGACTGGAACCACCTGCCGGACATGCCTGGACCACCTGCCGAGCACGCCGGAACCACCTGCTCGACTCGCAGGACCCATGTGCCAGACACGCCAAAATGAACTGCCGGCTACACCAGAACCACTTACCGGACACTCCGGAATAACCTGCCCGGCATGCCAGAACCACCTCTCAGAAGTGCCAGAAGCACGTGCTGGACATGCCGGAACAACCTATCGGACAGAACGGAACAACCTGCCGGACACACCAAAATCACCTGCGGGCTACGCCAGAACCACTTGGAGGACTCTCCGGGAAAACCTGCCGGGCATGCTGGAACCACCTCTCAGACGTGCCTGAACCACGTGGCGGACACTCCGGAAACGCATGTCGGGCCGGCCGGAACCACCTCTCAGACGTGCCAGAACCTCATGCCGGACACCCCAGAACCACCTGCTGGACAGACCGGAAACACCTGCCGGACACGCCGGAACCACATGTTCGACTCGCTGGAACCACATTCTGGACATGGCAAAATCACCTGCCGCCTATGCCAGAACCGCTTGGCGAACACTCCGGAATCACCTGTCAGGCATGCCGGAACCAGCTCTCAGACATGCCAGAACCACATGCCAATGACACCGGAAGCACCTGCCGAGCATGCCGGAAGCACCTGCTCGACTCGCCAGAACCACCTGTCGGACACGCCAAAATCACCTGCCGGCTACGCCACAGCCAGTTGGTGAACACTCCGGAAACACCTGCCGGGCTGGCTGGAACCACCTGCCAGTCACGCCAACATCACCTGCCAGCTACGCCAGAACCACTTGGCGGAGACTCCAGAAACACCTGTTGGGCCAGCCGGAACCACCTCTCAGACGTGCCAGAACCATGTGCCTGAGATGCTGGAACCACACACCGAACAGACCGAAACCACCTGCCAGACGCAACTGAAGCTCCTGCCGAGCACGCAGGAACAACCTGCTCGCCTCGCCGGAACCACCTGCCGGGCGCAGCGGAAGCACCTGCCGAGCGTGCCGGAGCCAGCTGCTCGCCTCGCCGGAACCACCTGCCGGGTGCAGCGGAAGCACCTGCCGAGCGTGCCGGAGCCACCTGCCGTCCTCGCCGGAACCACCTGCCGGGCCCAGCAGAAGCACGTGCCAAGCACGCCGGAGCCACCTGCTCGCCTCGCCGGAACCACCTGCCGGTCCAAGCGGAAGCACCTGCCGGGCGCGCCGGAGCCACCTGCTCGCCTCGGCGGAACCACGTGCCGGGCCCTAACCCTAAACCTAACCCTTACCCTATCCCCAAACCCTAACCCTAACCCTAACCCCTAACCCTAAGCCTAACCCTAAACCCTAACCCAACCGTAACCCTAACCCTAACCCTACCCCTAACCCTAACCCCTAACCCCAAACCCTAAACCCTAACCCTAACCGTAACCCTAACCCTATCCCTAACCCTAACCTGACGGACAGGCTGGAACCAGCTGCTCAACTCGCCGGAACCACCTGCCAGACATGCCAGAACCACCTGCCGAGCACGCCGGAGCCACCTGCTGGACTCACCAGAACCACCTGCCTGACAGGCCAAAATCAACAGCTGGCTATGAGAGAACCACCTGGCAGACAATCCGCAATAACCTGCCAGGCATGCAGGAACCACCTCTCAGACGTAAGAGAACCACGTGCCGGACACGCTGGAACCACGTCCTGGACAGACTGGAACCACCTGCCGGACATGCCTGGACCACCTGCCGAGCACGCCGGAACCACCTGCTCGACTCGCAGGACCCATGTGCCAGACACGCCAAAATGAACTGCCGGCTACACCAGAACCACTTACCGGACACTCCGGAATAACCTGCCCGGCATGCCAGAACCACCTCTCAGAAGTGCCAGAAGCACGTGCTGGACATGCCGGAACAACCTATCGGACAGAACGGAACAACCTGCCGGACACACCAAAATCACCTACGGGCTACGCCATAACCAATTGGAGGACTCTCCAGGAAAACCTGCCGGGCATGCTGGAACCACATGTTCGACTCGCTGGAACCACATTCTGGACATGGCAAAATCACCTGCCGCCTATGCCAGAACCGCTTGGCGAACACTCCGGAATCACCTGTCAGGCATGCCGGAACCACCTCTCAGACCTGCCAGAACCACATGCCAATGACACCGGAAGCACCTGCCGAGCATGCCGGAAGCACCTGCTCGACTCGCCAGAACCACCTGTCGGACACGCCAAAATCACCTGCCGGCTACGCCACAGCCAGTTGGTGAACACTCCGGAAACACCTGCCGGGCTGGCTGGAACCACCTGCCAGTCACGCCAACATCACCTGCCAGCTACGCCAGAACCACTTGGCGGAGACTCCAGAAACACCTGTTGGGCCAGCCGGAACCACCTCTCAGACGTGCCAGAACCATGTGCCTGAGATGCTGGAACCACACCCCGAACAGACCGAAACCACCTGCCAGACCCAACGGAACCACCTGCCGAGCACGCAGGAACAACCTGCTCGCCTCGCCGGAACCACCTGCCGGGCGCAGCGGAAGCACCTGCCGAGCGCGCCGGAGCCACCTGCTCGCCTCGCCGGAAACACCAGCCGGGCCCAGCGGAAGCACCTGCCGAGCGCGCCGGAGCCACCTGCTCGCCTCGCCGGAACCACCTGCCCGGCGCGCCGGAGCCACCTGCTCGCCTCCCCGGAACCACGTGCCGGGCCCTAACCCTAAACCTAACCCTTACCCTATCCCCAAACCCTAACCCTAACCCTAACCCCTAACCCTAAGCCTAACCCTAAACCCTAACCCAACCGTAACCCTAACCCTAACCCTACCCCTAACCCTAACCCCTAACCCCAAACCCTAAAAACTAACCCTAACCGTAACCCTAACCCTATCCCTAACCCTAACCTGACGGACAGGCTGGAACCAGCTGCTCAACTCGCCGGAACCACCTGCCAGACATGCCAGAACCACCTGCCGAGCACGCCGGAGCCACCTGCTGGACTCACCAGAACCACCTGCCTGACAGGCCAAAATCAACAGCTGGCTATGAGAGAACCACCTGGCAGACAATCCGCAATAACCTGCCAGGCATGCAGGAACCACCTCTCAGACGTAAGAGAACCACGTGCCGGACACGCTGGAACCACGTCCTGGACAGACTGGAACCACCTGCCGGACATGCCTGGACCACCTGCCGAGCACGCCGGAACCACCTGCTCGACTCGCAGGACCCATGTTTCAGACACGCCAAAATGAACTGCCGGCTACACCAGAACCACTTACCGGACACTCCGGAATAACCTGCCCGGCATGCCAGAACCACCTCTCAGAAGTGCCAGAAGCACGTGCTGGACATGCCGGAACAACATATCGGACAGAACGGAACAACCTGCCGGACACACCAAAATCACCTGCGGGCTACGCCAGAACCACTTGGAGGACTCTCCGGGAAAACCTGCCGGGCATGCTGGAACCACCTCTCAGACGTGCCTGAACCACGTGGCGGACACTCCGGAAACGCATGTCGGGCCGGCCGGAACCACCTCTCAGACGTGCCAGAACCTCATGCCGGACACCCCAGAACCACCTGCTGGACAGACCGGAAACACCTGCCGGACACGCCGGAACCACATGTTCGACTCGCTGGAACCACATTCTGGACATGGCAAAATCACCTGCCGCCTATGCCAGAACCGCTTGGCGAACACTCCGGAATCACATGTCAGGCATGCCGGAACCACCTCTCAGACCTGCCAGAACCACATGCCAATGACACCGGAAGCACCTGCCGAGCATGCCGGAAGCACCTGCTCGACTCGCCAGAACCACCTGTCTGACACGCAAAAATCACCTGCCGGCTACGCCACAGCCAGTTGGTGAACACTCCGGAAACACCTGCCGGGCTGGCTGGAACCACCTGCTAGTCACGCCAACATCACCTGCCAGCTACGCCAGAACCACTTGGCGGAGACTCCAGAAACACCTGTTGGGCCAGCCGGAACCACCTCTCAGACGTGCCAGAACCATGTGCCTGAGATGCTGGAACCACACCCCGAACAGACCGAAACCACCTGCCAGACCCAACTGAACCACCTGCCGAGCGCGCCGGAGCCACCTGCTCGACTCGCCGGATCCACCTGCCGGGCGCAGCGGAAGCCCCTGCCGGGCGCGCCGGATCCACCTGCTCGGCTCGCCGGAACCACCTGCCGGGCCCTAACCCTAACCCTAACCCTAACCCTATCCCCAAACCCTAACCCTAACCGTAACCCCTAACCCTAAGCCTAACCCTAAACCATAACCCAACCGTAACCCTAACCCTAACCCTACCCCTAACCCTAACCCCTAACCCCAAGCCCTAAACCCTAACCCTAACCGTAACCCCTATACCTAACCCTAACCTGACGGACAGGCTGGAACCAGCTGATCAACTCGCCGGAACCACCTGCCGGGCGCGCCGGAGCCACCTGCTCGCCTCGCCGGAACCACCTGCCAGGCCCAGCAGAAGCACCTGCCGGGCGCGCCGGAGCCACCTGCTCGCCTCGCCGGAACCACCTGCCGGGTGCAGCGGAAGCACCTGCCGAGCGCGCCGGAGCCACCTGCTCGCCTCGCCGAAACCACCTGCCGGGCCCAGCGGAAGCACGTGCCAAGCACGCAGGAGCCACCTGCTCGCCTCGCCGGAACCACCTGCCGGGCCCAGCGGAATCACCTGCCGAGCGCGCCGGAGCCACCTGCTCGCCTCGCCGGAACCACGTGACGGGCCCTAACCCTAACCCTAACCCTAACCCTATCCCCAAACCCTAACCCTAACCCTAACCCCTAACCCTAAGCCTAACCCTAAACCCTAACCCAACCGTAACCCTAAACCTAACCCTACCCCTAACCCTAACCCCTAACCCCAAACCCTAAACCCTAACCCTAACCGTAACCCTAACCCTATCCCTAACCCTAACCTGACGGACAGGCTGGAACCAGCTGCTCAACTCGCCGGAACCACCTGCCAGACATGCCAGAACCACCTGCCGAGCACGCCGGAGCCACCTGCTGGTCTCACCAGAACCACCTGCCTGACAGGCCAAAATCAACAGCTGGCTATGAGAGAACCACCTGGCAGACAATCCGCAATAACCTGCCAGGCATGCAGGAACCACCTCTCAGACGTAAGAGAACCACGTGCCGGACACGCTGGAACCACGTCCTGGACAGACTGGAACCACCTGCCGGACATGCCTGGACCACCTGCCGAGCACGCCGGAACCACCTGCTCGACTCGCAGGACCCATGTGCCAGACACGCCAAAATGAACTGCCGGCTACACCAGAACCACTTACCGGACACTCCGGAATAACCTGCCCGGCATGCCAGAACCACCTCTCAGAAGTGCCAGAAGCACGTGCTGGACATGCCGGAACAACCTATCGGACAGAACGGAACAACCTGCCGGACACACCAAAATCACCTGCGGGCTACGCCAGAACCACTTGGAGGACTCTCCGGGAAAACCTGCCGGGCATGCTGGAACCACCTCTCAGACGTGCCTGAACCACGTGGCGGACACTCCGGAAACGCATGTCGGGCCGGCCGGAACCACCTCTCAGACGTGCCAGAACCTCATGCCGGACACCCCAGAACCACCTGCTGGACAGACCGGAAACACCTGCCAGACACGCCGGAACCACATGTTCGACTCGCTGGAACCACATTCTGGACATGGCAAAATCACCTGCCGCCTATGCCAGAACCGCTTGGCGAACACTCCGGAATCACCTGTCAGGCATGCCGGAACCAGCTCTCAGACATGCCAGAACCACATGCCAATGACACCGGAAGCACCTGCCGAGCATGCCGGAAGCACCTGCTCGACTCGCCAGAACCACCTGTCGGACACGCCAAAATCACCTGCCGGCTACGCCACAGCCAGTTGGTGAACACTCCGGAAACACCTGCCGGGCTGGCTGGAACCACCTGCCAGTCACGCCAACATCACCTGCCAGCTACGCCAGAACCACTTGGCGGAGACTCCAGAAACACCTGTTGGGCCAGCCGGAACCACCTCTCAGACGTGCCAGAACCATGTGCCTGAGATGCTGGAACCACACCCCAAACAGACCGAAACCACCTGCCAGACCCAACTGAACCACATGCTAAGCACGCAGGAACAACCTGCTCGCCTCGCCGGAACCACATGCCGGGCGCAGCGGAAGCACCTGCCGAGCGCGCCGGAGCCACCTGCTCGCCTCGCCGGAACCACCTGCCCGGCGCGCCGGAGCCACCTGCTCGCCTCGCCGGAACCACCTGCCGGGCCCAGCGGAAGCACGTGCCAAGCACGCCGGAGCCACCTGCTCGCCTCGCCGGAACCACCTGCCGGGCCCAGCGGAAGCACCTGCCGAGCGCGCCGGAGCCACCTGCTCGCCTCGCCGGAACCACGCGCCGGGCCCTAACCCTAACCCTAACCCTAACCCTATCCCCAAACCCTAACCCTAACCCTAACCCCTAACCATAAGCCTAACCCTAAACCCTAACCCAACCGTAACCCTAACCCTAACCCTACCCCTAACCCTAACCCCTAACCCCAAACCCTAAACCCTAACCCTAACCGTAACCCTAACCCTATCCCTAACCCTAACCTGACGGACAGGCTGGAACCAGCTGCTCAACTCGCCGGAACCACCTGCCAGACATGCCAGAACCACCTGCCGAGCACGCCGGAGCCACCTGCTGGACTCACCAGAACCACCTGCCTGACAGGCCAAAATCAACAGCTGGCTATGAGAGAACCACCTGGCAGACAATCCGCAATAACCTGCCAGGCATGCAGGAACCACCTCTCAGACGTAAGAGAACCACGTGCCGGACACGCTGGAACCACGTCCTGGACAGACTGGAACCACCTGCCGGACATGCCTGGACCACCTGCCGAGCACGCCGGAACCACCTGCTCGACTCGCAGGACCCATGTGCCAGACACGCCAAAATGAACTGCCGGCTACACCAGAACCACTTACCGGACACTCCGGAATAACCTGCCCGGCATGCCAGAACCACCTCTCAGAAGTGCCAGAAGCACGTGCTGGACATGCCGGAACAACCTATCGGACAGAACGGAACAACCTGCCGGACACACCAAAATCACCTGCGGGCTACGCCAGAACCACTTGGAGGACTCTCCGGGAAAACCTGCCGGGCATGCTGGAACCACCTCTCAGACGTGCCTGAACCACGTGGCGGACACTCCGGAAACGCATGTCGGGCCGGCCGGAACCACCTCTCAGACGTGCCAGAACCTCATGCCGGACACCCCAGAACCACCTGCTGGACAGACCGGAAACACCTGCCGGACACGCCGGAACCACATGTTCGACTCGCTGGAACCACATTCTGGACATGGCAAAATCACCTGCCGCCTATGCCAGAACCGCTTGGCGAACACTCCGGAATCACATGTCAGGCATGCCGGAACCACATGCCAATGACACCGGAAGCACCTGCCGAGCATGCCGGAAGCACCTGCTCGACTCGCCAGAACCACCTGTCGGACACGCCAAAATCACCTGCCGGCTACGCCACAGCCAGTTGGTGAACACTCCGGAAACACCTGCCGGGCTGGCTGGAACCACCTGCCAGTCACGCCAACATCACCTGCCAGCTACGCCAGAACCACTTGGCGGAGACTCCAGAAACACCTGTTGGGCCAGCCGGAACCACCTCTCAGACGTGCCAGAACCATGTGCCTGAGATGCTGGAACCACACCCCAAACAGACCGAAACCACCTGCCAGACCCAACTGAACCACATGCTAAGCACGCAGGAACAACCTGCTCGCCTCGCCGGAACCACATGCCGGGCGCAGCGGAAGCACCTGCCGAGCGCGCCGGAGCCACCTGCTCGCCTCGCCGGAACCACCTGCCCGGCGCGCCGGAGCCACCTGCTCGCCTCGCCGGAACCACCTGCCAGGCCCAGCAGAAGCACCTGCCGGGCGCGCCGGAGCCACCTGCTCGCCTCGCCGGAACCACCTGCCGGGCCCAGCGGAAGCACGTGCCAAGCACGCCGGAGCCACCTGCTCGCCTCGCCGGAACCACCTGCCGGGCCCAGCGGAAGCACCTGCCGAGCGCGCCGGAGCCACCTGCTCGCCTCGCCGGAACCACGCGCCGGGCCCTAACCCTAACCCTAACCCTAACCCTATCCCCAAACCCTAACCCTAACCCTAACCCCTAACCCTAAGCCTAACCCTAAACCCTAACCCAACCGTAACCCTAACCCTAACCCTACCCCTAACCCTAACCCCTAACCCCAAACCCTAAACCCTAACCCTAACCGTAACCCTAACCCTATCCCTAACCCTAACCTGACGGACAGGCTGGAACCAGCTGCTCAACTCGCCGGAACCACCTGCCAGACATGCCAGAACCACCTGCCGAGCACGCCGGAGCCACCTGCTGGACTCACCAGAACCACCTGCCTGACAGGCCAAAATCAACAGCTGGCTATGAGAGAACCACCTGGCAGACAATCCGCAATAACCTGCCAGGCATGCAGGAACCACCTCTCAGACGTAAGAGAACCACGTGCCGGACACGCTGGAACCACGTCCTGGACAGACTGGAACCACCTGCCGGACATGCCTGGACCACCTGCCGAGCACGCCGGAACCACCTGCTCGACTCGCAGGACCCATGTGCCAGACACGCCAAAATGAACTGCCGGCTACACCAGAACCACTTACCGGACACTCCGGAATAACCTGCCCGGCATGCCAGAACCACCTCTCAGAAGTGCCAGAAGCACGTGCTGGACATGCCGGAACAACCTATCGGACAGAACGGAACAACCTGCCGGACACACCAAAATCACCTGCGGGCTACGCCAGAACCACTTGGAGGACTCTCCGGGAAAACCTGCCGGGCATGCTGGAACCACCTCTCAGACGTGCCTGAACCACGTGGCGGACACTCCGGAAACGCATGTCGGGCCGGCCGGAACCACCTCTCAGACGTGCCAGAACCTCATGCCGGACACCCCAGAACCACCTGCTGGACAGACCGGAAACACCTGCCGGACACGCCGGAACCACATGTTCGACTCGCTGGAACCACATTCTGGACATGGCAAAATCACCTGCCGCCTATGCCAGAACCGCTTGGCAAACACTCCGGAATCACATGTCAGGCATGCCGGAACCACATGCCAATGACACCGGAAGCACCTGCCGAGCATGCCGGAAGCACCTGCTCGACTCGCCAGAACCACCTGTCGGACACGCCAAAATCACCTGCCGGCTACGCCACAGCCAGTTGGTGAACACTCCGGAAACACCTGCCGGGCTGGCTGGAACCACCTGCCAGTCACGCCAACATCACCTGCCAGCTACGCCAGAACCACTTGGCGGAGACTCCAGAAACACCTGTTGGGCCAGCCGGAACCACCTCTCAGACGTGCCAGAACCATGTGCCTGAGATGCTGGAACCACACCCCAAACAGACCGAAACCACCTGCCAGACCCAACTGAACCACATGCTAAGCACGCAGGAACAACCTGCTCGCCTCGCCGGAACCACATGCCGGGCGCAGCGGAAGCACCTGCCGAGCGCGCCGGAGCCACCTGCTCGCCTCGCCGGAACCACCTGCCCGGCGCGCCGGAGCCACCTGCTCGCCTCGCCGGAACCACCTGCCAGGCCCAGCAGAAGCACCTGCCGGGCGCGCCGGAGCCACCTGCTCGCCTCGCCGGAACCACCTGCCGGGCCCAGCGGAAGCACGTGCCAAGCACGCCGGAGCCACCTGCTCGCCTCGCCGGAACCACCTGCCGGGCCCAGCGGAAGCACCTGCCGAGCGCGCCGGAGCCACCTGCTCGCCTCGCCGGAACCACGTGCCGGGCCCTAACCCTAACCCTAACCCTAACCCTATCCCCAAACCCTAACCCTAACCCTAACCCCTAACCCTAAGCCTAACCCTAAACCCTAACCCAACCGTAACCCTAACCCTAACCCTACCCCTAACCCTAACCCCTAACCCCAAACCCTAAACCCTAACCCTAACCGTACCCCTAACCCTATCCCTAACCCTAACCTGACGGACAGGCTGGAACCAGCTGCTCAACTCGCCGGAACCACCTGCCAGACATGCCAGAACCACCTGCCGAGCACGCCGGAGCCACCTGCTGGACTCACCAGAACCACCTGCCTGACAGGCCAAAATCAACAGCTGGCTATGAGAGAACCACCTGGCAGACAATCCGCAATAACCTGCCAGGCATGCAGGAACCACCTCTCAGACGTAAGAGAACCACGTGCCGGACACGCTGGAACCACGTCCTGGACAGACTGGAACCACCTGCCGGACATGCCTGGACCACCTGCCGAGCACGCCGGAACCACCTGCTCGACTCGCAGGACCCATGTGCCAGACACGCCAAAATGAACTGCCGGCTACACCAGAACCACTTACCGGACACTCCGGAATAACCTGCCCGGCATGCCAGAACCACCTCTCAGAAGTGCCAGAAGCACGTGCTGGACATGCCGGAACAACCTATCGGACAGAACGGAACAACCTGCCGGACACACCAAAATCACCTGCGGGCTACGCCAGAACCACTTGGAGGACTCTCCGGGAAAACCTGCCGGGCATGCTGGAACCACCTCTCAGACGTGCCTGAACCACGTGGCGGACACTCCGGAAACGCATGTCGGGCCGGCCGGAACCACCTCTCAGACGTGCCAGAACCTCATGCCGGACACCCCAGAACCACCTGCTGGACAGACCGGAAACACCTGCCGGACACGCCGGAACCACATGTTCGACTCGCTGGAACCACATTCTGGACATGGCAAAATCACCTGCCGCCTATGCCAGAACCGCTTGGCAAACACTCCGGAATCACATGTCAGGCATGCCGGAACCACATGCCAATGACACCGGAAGCACCTGCCGAGCATGCCGGAAGCACCTGCTCGACTCGCCAGAACCACCTGTCGGACACGCCAAAATCACCTGCCGGCTACGCCACAGCCAGTTGGTGAACACTCCGGAAACACCTGCCGGGCTGGCTGGAACCACCTGCCAGTCACGCCAACATCACCTGCCAGCTACGCCAGAACCACTTGGCGG
Organism: Equus asinus; assembly: GCF_041296235.1. Taxonomy (NCBI): domain Eukaryota; kingdom Metazoa; phylum Chordata; class Mammalia; order Perissodactyla; family Equidae; genus Equus; species Equus asinus. The sequence continues at coordinate 42,756,727 of NC_091807.1, read as the reverse complement.
AGACTCCAGAAACACCTGTTGGGCCAGCCGGAACCACCTCTCAGACGTGCCAGAACCATGTGCCTGAGATGCTGGAACCACACCCCAAACAGACCGAAACCACCTGCCAGACCCAACTGAACCACATGCTAAGCACGCAGGAACAACCTGCTCGCCTCGCCGGAACCACATGCCGGGCGCAGCGGAAGCACCTGCCGAGCGCGCCGGAGCCACCTGCTCGCCTCGCCGGAACCACCTGCCCGGCGCGCCGGAGCCACCTGCTCGCCTCGCCGGAACCACCTGCCAGGCCCAGCAGAAGCACCTGCCGGGCGCGCCGGAGCCACCTGCTCGCCTCGCCGGAACCACCTGCCGGGCCCAGCGGAAGCACGTGCCAAGCACGCCGGAGCCACCTGCTCGCCTCGCCGGAACCACCTGCCGGGCCCAGCGGAAGCACCTGCCGAGCGCGCCGGAGCCACCTGCTCGCCTCGCCGGAACCACGTGCCGGGCCCTAACCCTAACCCTAACCCTAACCCTATCCCCAAACCCTAACCCTAACCCTAACCCCTAACCCTAAGCCTAACCCTAAACCCTAACCCAACCGTAACCCTAACCCTAACCCTACCCCTAACCCTAACCCCTAACCCCAAACCCTAAACCCTAACCCTAACCGTAACCCTAACCCTATCCCTAACCCTAACCTGACGGACAGGCTGGAACCAGCTGCTCAACTCGCCGGAACCACCTGCCAGACATGCCAGAACCACCTGCCGAGCACGCCGGAGCCACCTGCTGGACTCACCAGAACCACCTGCCTGACAGGCCAAAATCAACAGCTGGCTATGAGAGAACCACCTGGCAGACAATCCGCAATAACCTGCCAGGCATGCAGGAACCACCTCTCAGACGTAAGAGAACCACGTGCCGGACACGCTGGAACCACGTCCTGGACAGACTGGAACCACCTGCCGGACATGCCTGGACCACCTGCCGAGCACGCCGGAACCACCTGCTCGACTCGCAGGACCCATGTGCCAGACACGCCAAAATGAACTGCCGGCTACACCAGAACCACTTACCGGACACTCCGGAATAACCTGCCCGGCATGCCAGAACCACCTCTCAGAAGTGCCAGAAGCACGTGCTGGACATGCCGGAACAACCTATCGGACAGAACGGAACAACCTGCCGGACACACCAAAATCACCTGCGGGCTACGCCAGAACCACTTGGAGGACTCTCCGGGAAAACCTGCCGGGCATGCTGGAACCACCTCTCAGACGTGCCTGAACCACGTGGCGGACACTCCGGAAACGCATGTCGGGCCGGCCGGAACCACCTCTCAGACGTGCCAGAACCTCATGCCGGACACCCCAGAACCACCTGCTGGACAGACCGGAAACACCTGCCGGACACGCCGGAACCACATGTTCGACTCGCTGGAACCACATTCTGGACATGGCAAAATCACCTGCCGCCTATGCCAGAACCGCTTGGCAAACACTCCGGAATCACATGTCAGGCATGCCGGAACCACATGCCAATGACACCGGAAGCACCTGCCGAGCATGCCGGAAGCACCTGCTCGACTCGCCAGAACCACCTGTCGGACACGCCAAAATCACCTGCCGGCTACGCCACAGCCAGTTGGTGAACACTCCGGAAACACCTGCCGGGCTGGCTGGAACCACCTGCCAGTCACGCCAACATCACCTGCCAGCTACGCCAGAACCACTTGGCGGAGACTCCAGAAACACCTGTTGGGCCAGCCGGAACCACCTCTCAGACGTGCCAGAACCATGTGCCTGAGATGCTGGAACCACACCCCAAACAGACCGAAACCACCTGCCAGACCCAACTGAACCACATGCTAAGCACGCAGGAACAACCTGCTCGCCTCGCCGGAACCACATGCCGGGCGCAGCGGAAGCACCTGCCGAGCGCGCCGGAGCCACCTGCTCGCCTCGCCGGAACCACCTGCCCGGCGCGCCGGAGCCACCTGCTCGCCTCGCCGGAACCACCTGCCAGGCCCAGCAGAAGCACCTGCCGGGCGCGCCGGAGCCACCTGCTCGCCTCGCCGGAACCACCTGCCGGGCCCAGCGGAAGCACGTGCCAAGCACGCCGGAGCCACCTGCTCGCCTCGCCGGAACCACCTGCCGGGCCCAGCGGAAGCACCTGCCGAGCGCGCCGGAGCCACCTGCTCGCCTCGCCGGAACCACGCGCCGGGCCCTAACCCTAACCCTAACCCTAACCCTATCCCCAAACCCTAACCCTAACCCTAACCCCTAACCCTAAGCCTAACCCTAAACCCTACCCCAACCGTAACCCTAACCCTAACCCTACCCCTAACCCTAACCCCTAACCCCAAACCCTAAACCCTAACCCTAACCGTAACCCTAACCCTATCCCTAACCCTAACCTGACGGACAGGCTGGAACCAGCTGCTCAACTCGCCGGAACCACCTGCCAGACATGCCAGAACCACCTGCCGAGCACGCCGGAGCCACCTGCTGGACTCACCAGAACCACCTGCCTGACAGGCCAAAATCAACAGCTGGCTATGAGAGAACCACCTGGCAGACAATCCGCAATAACCTGCCAGGCATGCAGGAACCACCTCTCAGACGTAAGAGAACCACGTGCCGGACACGCTGGAACCACGTCCTGGACAGACTGGAACCACCTGCCGGACATGCCTGGACCACCTGCCGAGCACGCCGGAACCACCTGCTCGACTCGCAGGACCCATGTGCCAGACACGCCAAAATGAACTGCCGGCTACACCAGAACCACTTACCGGACACTCCGGAATAACCTGCCCGGCATGCCAGAACCACCTCTCAGAAGTGCCAGAAGCACGTGCTGGACATGCCGGAACAACCTATCGGACAGAACGGAACAACCTGCCGGACACACCAAAATCACCTGCGGGCTACGCCAGAACCACTTGGAGGACTCTCCGGGAAAACCTGCCGGGCATGCTGGAACCACCTCTCAGACGTGCCTGAACCACGTGGCGGACACTCCGGAAACGCACGTCGGGCCGGCCGGAACCACCTCTCAGACGTGCCAGAACCTCATGCCGGACACCCCAGAACCACCTGCTGGACAGACCGGAAACACCTGCCGGACACGCCGGAACCACATGTTCGACTTGCTGGAACCACATTCTGGACATGGCAAAATCACCTGCCGCCTATGCCAGAACCGCTTGGCGAACACTCCGGAATCACCTGTCAGGCATGCCGGAACCACCTCTCAGACATGGCAGAACCACATGCCAATGACACCGGAAGCACCTGCCGAGCATGCCGGAAGCACCTGTTCGACTCGCCAGAACCACCTGTAGGACACGCCAAAATCACCTGCCGGCTACGCCACAGCCAGTTGGTGAACACTCCGGAAACACCTGCCGGGCTGGCTGGAACCACCTGCCAGTCACGCCAACATCACCTGCCAGCTACGCCAGAACCACTTGGCGGAGACTCCAGAAACACCTGTTGGGCCAGCCGGAACCACCTCTCAGACGTGCCAGAACCATGTGCCTGAGATGCTGGAACCACACCCCGAACAAACCGAAACCACCTGCCAGACCCAACTGAACCACCTGCCGAGCACGCAGGAACAACCTGCTCGCCTCGCCCGAACCACCTGCCGGGCGCAGCGGAAGCACCTGCCGAGCGCGCCGGAGCCACCTGCTCGCCTCGCCGGAACCACGTGCCGGGCCCTAACCCTAACCCTAACCCTAACCCTATCCCCAAACCCTAACCCTAACCCTAACCCCTAACCCTAAGCCTAACCCTAAACCCTAACCCAACCGTAACCCTAACCCTAACCCTACCCCTAACCCTAACCCCTAACCCCAAACCCTAAACCCTAACCCTAACCGTAACCCTAACCCTATCCCTAACCCTAACCTGACGGACAGGCTGGAACCAGCTGCTCAACTCGCCGGAACCACCTGCCAGACATGCCAGAACCACCTGCCGAGCACGCCGGAGCCACCTGCTGGACTCACCAGAACCACCTGCCTGACAGGCCAAAATCAACAGCTGGCTATGAGAGAACCACCTGGCAGACAATCCGCAATAACCTGCCAGGCATGCAGGAACCACCTCTCAGACGTAAGAGAACCACGTGCCGGACACGCTGGAACCACGTCCTGGACAGACTGGAACCACCTGCCGGACATGCCTGGACCACCTGCCGAGCACGCCGGAACCACCTGCTCGACTCGCAGGACCCATGTGCCAGACACGCCAAAATGAACTGCCGGCTACACCAGAACCACTTACCGGACACTCCGGAATAACCTGCCCGGCATGCCAGAACCACCTCTCAGAAGTGCCAGAAGCACGTGCTGGACATGCCGGAACAACCTATCGGACAGAACGGAACAACCTGCCGGACACACCAAAATCACCTGCGGGCTACGCCAGAACCACTTGGAGGACTCTCCGGGAAAACCTGCCGGGCATGCTGGAACCACCTCTCAGACGTGCCTGAACCACGTGGCAGACACTCCGGAAACGCACGTCGGGCCGGCCGGAACCACCTCTCAGACGTGCCAGAACCTCATGCCGGACACCCCAGAACCACCTGCTGGACAGACCGGAAACACCTGCCGGACACGCCGGAACCACATGTTCGACTCGCTGGAACCACATTCTGGACATGGCAAAATCACCTGCCGCCTATGCCAGAACCGCTTGGCGAACACTCCGGAATCACCTGTCAGGCATGCCGGAACCACCTCTCAGACCTGCCAGAACCACATGCCAATGACACCGGAAGCACCTGCCGAGCATGCCGGAAGCACCTGCTCGACTCGCCAGAACCACCTGTCGGACACGCCAAAATCACCTGCCGGCTACGCCACAGCCAGTTGGTGAACACTCCGGAAACACCTGCCGGGCTGGCTGGAACCACCTGCCAGTCACGCCAACCTCACATGCCAGCTACGCCAGAACCACTTGGCGGAGACTCCAGAAACACCTGTTGGGCCAGCCGGAACCACCTCTCAGACATGCCAGAACCATGTGCCTGAGATGCTGGAACCACACCCCAAAAAGACCGAAACCACCTGCCAGACCCAACTGAACCACCTGCCAAGCACGCAGGAACAACCTGCTCGCCTCGCCGGAACCACCTGCCGGGCGCAGCGGAAGCACCTGCCGAGCTCGCCGGAGCCATCTGCTCGCCTCGACGGAACCACCTGCCCGGCGCGCCGGAGCCACCTGCTCGCCTCGCCGGAACCACGTGCCGGGCCCTAACCCTAACCCTAACCCTAACCCTATCCCCAAACCCTAACCCTAACCCTAACCCCTAACCCTAAGCCTAACCCTAAACCCTACCCCAACCGTAGCCCTAACCCTAACCCTACCCCTAACCCTAACCCCTAACCCCAAACCCTAAACCCTAACCCTAACCGTAACCCTAACCCTATCCCTAACCCTAACCTGACGGACAGGCTGGAACCAGCTGCTCAACTCGCCGGAACCACCTGCCAGACATGCCAGAACCACCTGCCGAGCACGCCGGAGCCACCTGCTGGACTCACCAGAACCACCTGCCTGACAGGCCAAAATCAACAGCTGGCTATGAGAGAACCACCTGGCAGACAATCCGCAATAACCTGCCAGGCATGCAGGAACCACCTCTCAGACGTAAGAGAACCACGTGCCGGACACGCTGGAACCACGTCCTGGACAGACTGGAACCACCTGCCGGACATGCCTGGACCACCTGCCGAGCACGCCGGAACCACCTGCTCGACTCGCAGGACCCATGTGCCAGACACGCCAAAATGAACTGCCGGCTACACCAGAACCACTTACCGGACACTCCGGAATAACCTGCCCGGCATGCCAGAACCACCTCTCAGAAGTGCCAGAAGCACGTGCTGGACATGCCGGAACAACCTATCGGACAGAACGGAACAACCTGCCGGACACACCAAAATCACCTGCGGGCTACGCCAGAACCACTTGGAGGACTCTCCGGGAAAACCTGCCGGGCATGCTGGAACCACCTCTCAGACGTGCCTGAACCACGTGGCGGACACTCCGGAAACGCATGTCGGGCCGGCCGGAACCACCTCTCAGACGTGCCAGAACCTCATGCCGGACACCCCAGAACCACCTGCTGGACAGACCGGAAACACCTGCCGGACACGCCGGAACCACATGTTCGACTCGCTGGAACCACATTCTGGACATGGCAAAATCACCTGCCGCCTATGCCAGAACCGCTTGGCAAACACTCCGGAATCACATGTCAGGCATGCCGGAACCACATGCCAATGACACCGGAAGCACCTGCCGAGCATGCCGGAAGCACCTGCTCGACTCGCCAGAACCACCTGTCGGACACGCCAAAATCACCTGCCGGCTACGCCACAGCCAGTTGGTGAACACTCCGGAAACACCTGCCGGGCTGGCTGGAACCACCTGCCAGTCACGCCAACATCACCTGCCAGCTACGCCAGAACCACTTGGCGGAGACTCCAGAAACACCTGTTGGGCCAGCCGGAACCACCTCTCAGACGTGCCAGAACCATGTGCCTGAGATGCTGGAACCACACCCCGAACAGACCGAAACCACCTGCCAGACGCAACTGAAGCACCTGCCGAGCACGCAGGAACAACCTGCTCGCCTCGCCAGAACCACCTGCCGGGCGCAGCGGAAGCACCTGCCGAGCGCGCCGGAGCCACCTGCTCGCCTTGCCGGAACCACCTGCCGGGCCCAGCGGAAGCACGTGCCAAGCACGCCGGAGCCACCTGCTCGCCTCGCCGGAACCACCTGCCGGGCGCGCCGGAGCCACCTGCTCGCCTCGGCGGAACCACGTGCCGGGCCCTAACCATAACACTAACCCTTACCCTATCCCCAAACCCTAACCCTAACCCTAACCCCTAACCCTAAGCCTAACCCTATACCCTAACCCAACCGTAACCCTAACCCTAACCCTACCCCTAACCCTAACCCCTAACCCCAAACCCTAAACCCTAACCCTAACCGTAACCCTAACCCTATCCCTAACCCTAACCTGACGGACAGGCTGGAACCAGCTGCTCAACTCGCCGGAACCACCTGCCAGACATGCCAGAACCACCTGCCGAGCACGCCGGAGCCACCTGCTGGACTCACCAGAACCACCTGCCTGACAGGCCAAAATCAACAGCTGGCTATGAGAGAACCACCTGGCAGACAATCCGCAATAACCTGCCAGGCATGCAGGAACCACCTCTCAGACGTAAGAGAACCACGTGCCGGACACGCTGGAACCACGTCCTGGACAGACTGGAACCACCTGCCGGACATGCCTGGACCACCTGCCGAGCACGCCGGAACCACCTGCTCGACTCGCAGGACCCATGTTTCAGACACGCCAAAATGAACTGCCGGCTACACCAGAACCACTTACCTGACACTCCGGAATAACCTGCCCGGCATGCCAGAACCACCTCTCAGAAGTGCCAGAAGCACGTGCTGGACATGCCGGAACAACCTATCGGACAGAACGGAACAACCTGCCGGACACACCAAAATCACCTGCGGGCTACGCCAGAACCACTTGGAGGACTCTCTGGGAAAACCTGCCGGGCATGCTGGAACCACCTCTCAGACGTGCCTGAACCACGTGGCGGACACTCCGGAAACGCATGTCGGGCCGGCCGGAACCACCTCTCAGACGTGCCAGAACCTCATGCCGGACACCCCAGAACCACCTGCTGGACAGACCGGAAACACCTGCCGGACACGCCGGAACCACATGTTCGACTCGCTGGAACCACATTCTGGACATGGCAAAATCACCTGCCGCCTATGCCAGAACCGCTTGGCGAACACTCCGGAATCACCTGTCAGGCATGCCGGAACCACCTCTCAGACCTGCCAGAACCACATGCCAATGACACCGGAAGAACCTGCCGAGGATGCCGGAAGCACCTGCTCGACTCGCCAGAACCACCTGTCGGACACGCCAAAATCACCTGCCGGCTACGCCACAGCCAGTTGGTGAACACTCCGGAAACACCTGCCGGGCTGGCTGGAACCACCTGCCAGTCACGCCAACATCACCTGCCAGCTACGCCAGAACCACTTGGCGGAGACTCCAGAAACACCTGTTGGGCCAGCCGGAACCACCTCTCAGACGTGCCAGAACCATGTGCCTGAGATGCTGGAACCACACCCCGAACAGACCGAAACCACCTGCCAGACCCAACTGAACCACCTGCCTAGCACGCAGGAACAACCTGCTCGCCTCGCTGGAACCACCTGCCGGGCGCAGCGGAAGCACCTGCCGAGCGCGCCGGAGCCACCTGCTCGCCTCGCCGGAACCACCTGCCGGGCCCAGCGGAAGCACCTGCCGGGCGCGCCGGAGCCACCTCCTCGGCTCGCCGGAACCACCTGCCGGGCCCTAACCCTAACCCTAACCCTAACCCTATCCCCAAACCCTAACCCTAACCCTAACCCCTAACCCTAAGCCTAACCCTAAACCCTAACCCAACCGTAACCCTAACCCTAACCCTACCCCTAACCCTAACCCCTAACCCCAAACCCTAAACCCTAACCCTAACCGTAACCCTAACCCTATCCCTAACCCTAACCTGACGGACAGGCTGGAACCAGCTGCTCAACTCGCCGGAACCACCTGCCAGACATGCCAGAACCACCTGCCGAGCACGCCGGAGCCACCTGCTGGACTCACCAGAACCACCTGCCTGACAGGCCAAAATCAACAGCTGGCTATGAGAGAACCACCTGGCAGACAATCCGCAATAACCTGCCAGGCATGCAGGAACCACCTCTCAGACGTAAGAGAACCACGTGCCGGACACGCTGGAACCACGTCCTGGACAGACTGGAACCACCTGCCGGACATGCCTGGACCACCTGCCGAGCACGCCGGAACCACCTGCTCGACTCGCAGGACCCATGTGCCAGACACGCCAAAATGAACTGCCGGCTACACCAGAACCACTTACCGGACACTCCGGAATAACCTGCCCGGCATGCCAGAACCACCTCTCAGAAGTGCCAGAAGCACGTGCTGGACATGCCGGAACAACCTATCGGACAGAACGGAACAACCTGCCGGACACACCAAAATCACCTGCGGGCTACGCCAGAACCACTTGGAGGACTCTCCGGGAAAACCTGCCGGGCATGCTGGAACCACCTCTCAGACGTGCCTGAACCACGTGGCGGACACTCCGGAAACGCATGTCGGGCCGGCCGGAACCACCTCTCAGACGTGCCAGAACCTCATGCCGGACACCCCAGAACCACCTGCTGGACAGACCGGAAACACCTGCCGGACACGCCGGAACCACATGTTCGACTCGCTGGAACCACATTCTGGACATGGCAAAATCACCTGCCGCCTATGCCAGAACCGCTTGGCGAACACTCCGGAATCACATGTCAGGCATGCCGGAACCACATGCCAATGACACCGGAAGCACCTGCCGAGCATGCCGGAAGCACCTGCTCGACTCGCCAGAACCACCTGTCGGACACGCCAAAATCACCTGCCGGCTACGCCACAGCCAGTTGGTGAACACTCCGGAAACACCTGCCGGGCTGGCTGGAACCACCTGCCAGTCACGCCAACATCACCTGCCAGCTACGCCAGAACCACTTGGCGGAGACTCCAGAAACACCTGTTGGGCCAGCCGGAACCACCTCTCAGACGTGCCAGAACCATGTGCCTGAGATGCTGGAACCACACCCCGAACAGACCGAAACCACCTGCCAGACGCAACTGAAGCACCTGCCGAGCACGCAGGAACAACCTGCTCGCCTCGCCAGAACCACCTGCCGGGCGCAGCGGAAGCACCTGCCGAGCGCGCCGGAGCCACCTGCTCGCCTTGCCGGAACCACCTGCCGGGCCCAGCGGAAGCACGTGCCAAGCACGCCGGAGCCACCTGCTCGCCTCGCCGGAACCACCTGCCGGGCGCGCCGGAGCCACCTGCTCGCCTCGGCGGAACCACGTGCCGGGCCCTAACCATAACACTAACCCTTACCCTATCCCCAAACCCTAACCCTAACCCTAACCCCTAACCCTAAGCCTAACCCTATACCCTAACCCAACCGTAACCCTAACCCTAACCCTACCCCTAACCCTAACCCCTAACCCCAAACCCTAAACCCTAACCCTAACCGTAACCCTAACCCTATCCCTAACCCTAACCTGACGGACAGGCTGGAACCAGCTGCTCAACTCGCCGGAACCACCTGCCAGACATGCCAGAACCACCTGCCGAGCACGCCGGAGCCACCTGCTGGACTCACCAGAACCACCTGCCTGACAGGCCAAAATCAACAGCTGGCTATGAGAGAACCACCTGGCAGACAATCCGCAATAACCTGCCAGGCATGCAGGAACCACCTCTCAGACGTAAGAGAACCACGTGCCGGACACGCTGGAACCACGTCCTGGACAGACTGGAACCACCTGCCGGACATGCCTGGACCACCTGCCGAGCACGCCGGAACCACCTGCTCGACTCGCAGGACCCATGTTTCAGACACGCCAAAATGAACTGCCGGCTACACCAGAACCACTTACCTGACACTCCGGAATAACCTGCCCGGCATGCCAGAACCACCTCTCAGAAGTGCCAGAAGCACGTGCTGGACATGCCGGAACAACCTATCGGACAGAACGGAACAACCTGCCGGACACACCAAAATCACCTGCGGGCTACGCCAGAACCACTTGGAGGACTCTCCGGGAAAACCTGCCGGGCATGCTGGAACCACCTCTCAGACGTGCCTGAACCACGTGGCGGACACTCCGGAAACGCATGTCGGGCCGGCCGGAACCACCTCTCAGACGTGCCAGAACCTCATGCCGGACACCCCAGAACCACCTGCTGGACAGACCGGAAACACCTGCCGGACACGCCGGAACCACATGTTCGACTCGCTGGAACCACATTCTGGACATGGCAAAATCACCTGCCGCCTATGCCAGAACCGCTTGGCGAACACTCCGGAATCACCTGTCAGGCATGCCGGAACCACCTCTCAGACCTGCCAGAACCACATGCCAATGACACCGGAAGAACCTGCCGAGGATGCCGGAAGCACCTGCTCGACTCGCCAGAACCACCTGTCGGACACGCCAAAATCACCTGCCGGCTACGCCACAGCCAGTTGGTGAACACTCCGGAAACACCTGCCGGGCTGGCTGGAACCACCTGCCAGTCACGCCAACATCACCTGCCAGCTACGCCAGAACCACTTGGCGGAGACTCCAGAAACACCTGTTGGGCCAGCCGGAACCACCTCTCAGACGTGCCAGAACCATGTGCCTGAGATGCTGGAACCACACCCCGAACAGACCGAAACCACCTGCCAGACCCAACTGAACCACCTGCCTAGCACGCAGGAACAACCTGCTCGCCTCGCTGGAACCACCTGCCGGGCGCAGCGGAAGCACCTGCCGAGCGCGCCGGAGCCACCTGCTCGCCTCGCCGGAACCACCTGCCGGGCCCAGCGGAAGCACCTGCCGGGCGCGCCGGAGCCACCTCCTCGGCTCGCCGGAACCACCTGCCGGGCCCTAACCCTAACCCTAACCCTAACCCTATCCCCAAACCCTAACCCTAACCCTAACCCCTAACCCTAAGCCTAACCCTAAACCCTAACCCAACCGTAACCCTAACCCTAACCCTACCCCTAACCCTAACCCCTAACCCCAAACCCTAAACCCTAACCCTAACCGTAACCCTAACCCTATCCCTAACCCTAACCTGACGGACAGGCTGGAACCAGCTGCTCAACTCGCCGGAACCACCTGCCAGACATGCCAGTACCACCTGCCGAGCACGCCGGAGCCACCTGCTGGACTCACCAGAACCACCTGCCTGACAGGCCAAAATCAACAGCTGGCTATGAGAGAACCACCTGGCAGACAATCCGCAATAACCTGCCAGGCATGCAGGAACCACCTCTCAGACGTAAGAGAACCACGTGCCGGACACGCTGGAACCACGTCTTGGACAGACTGGAACCACCTGCCGGACATGCCTGGACCACCTGCCGAGCACGCCGGAACAACCTGCTCGACTCGCAGGACCCATGTTTCAGACACGCCAAAATGAACTGCCGGATACACCAGAACCACTTACCGGACACTCCGGAATAACCTGCCCGGCATGCCAGAACCACCTCTCAGAAGTGCCAGAAGCACGTGCTGGACATGCCGGAACAACCTATCGGACAGAACGGAACAACCTGCCGGACACACCAAAATCACCTGCGGGCTACGCCAGAACCACTTGGAGGACTCTCCGGGAAAACCTGCCGGGCATGCTGGAACCACCTCTCAGACGTGCCTGAACCACGTGGCGGACACTCCGGAAACGCATGTCGGGCCGGCCGGAACCACCTCTCAGACGTGCCAGAACCTCATGCCGGACACCCCAGAACCACCTGCTGGACAGACCGGAAACACCTGCCGGACACGCCGGAACCACATGTTCGACTCGCTGGAACCACATTCTGGACATGGCAAAATCACCTGCCGCCTATGCCAGAACCGCTTGGCGAACACTCCGGAATCACCTGTCAGGCATGCCGGAACCACCTCTCAGACCTGCCAGAACCACATGCCAATGACACCGGAAGCACCTGCCGAGCATGCCGGAAGCACCTGCTCGACTCGCCAGAACCACCTGTCGGACACGCCAAAATCACCTGCCGGCTACGCCACAGCCAGTTGGTGAACACTCCGGAAACACCTGCCGGGCTGGCTGGAACCACCTGCCAGTCACGCCAACATCACCTGCCAGCTACGCCAGAACCACTTGGCGGAGACTCCAGAAACACCTGTTGGGCCAGCCGGAACCACCTCTCAGACGTGCCAGAACCATGTGCCTGAGATGCTGGAACCACACCCCGAACAGACCGAAACCACCTGCCAGACCCAACTGAACCACCTGCCGAGCACGCAGGAACAACCTGCTCGCCTCGCCGGAACCACCTGCCGGGCGCAGCGGAAGCACCTGCCGAGCGCGCCGGAGCCACCTGCTCGCCTCGACGGAACCACCTGCCCGGCGCGCCGGAGCCCCCTGCTCGCCTCGCCGGAACCACGTGCCGGGCCCTAACCCTAACCCTAACCCTAACCCTATCCCCAAACCCTAACCCTAACCCTAACCCCTAACCCTAAGCCTAACCCTAAACCCTAACCCAACCGTAACCCTAACCCTAACCCTACCCCTAACCCTAACCCCTAACCCCAAACCCTAAACCCTAACCCTAACCGTAACCCTAACCCTATCCCTAACCCTAACCTGACGGACAGGCTGGAACCAGCTGCTCAACTCGCCGGAACCACCTGCCAGACATGCCAGAACCACCTGCCGAGCACGCCGGAGCCACCTGCTGGACTCACCAGAACCACCTGCCTGACAGGCCAAAATCAACAGCTGGCTATGAGAGAACCACCTGGCAGACAATCCGCAATAACCTGCCAGGCATGCAGGAACCACCTCTCAGACGTAAGAGAACCACGTGCCGGACACGCTGGAACCACGTCCTGGACAGACTGGAACCACCTGCCGGACATGCCTGGACCACCTGCCGAGCACGCCGGAACCACCTGCTCAACTCGCAGGACCCATGTTTCAGACACGCCAAAATGAACTGCCGGCTACACCAGAACCACTTACCGGACACTCCGGAATAACCTGCCCGGCATGCCAGAACCACCTCTCAGAAGTGCCAGAAGCACGTGCTGGACATGCCGGAACAACCTATCGGACAGAACGGAACAACCTGCCGGACACACCAAAATCACCTGCGGGCTACGCCAGAACCACTTGGAGGACTCTCCGGGAAAACCTGCCGGGCATGCTGGAACCACCTCTCAGACGTGCCTGAACCACGTGGCGGACACTCCGGAAACGCATGTCGGGCCGGCCGGAACCACCTCTCAGACGTGCCAGAACCTCATGCCGGACACCCCAGAACCACCTGCTGGACAGACCGGAAACACCTGCCGGACACGCCGGAACCACATGTTCGACTCGCTGGAACCACATTCTGGACATGGCAAAATCACCTGCCGCCTATGCCAGAACCGCTTGGCGAACACTCCGGAATCACCTGTCAGGCATGCCGGAACCACCTCTCAGACCTGCCAGAACCACATGCCAATGACACCGGAAGAACCTGCCGAGGATGCCGGAAGCACCTGCTCGACTCGCCAGAACCACCTGTCGGACACGCCAAAATCACCTGCCGGCTACGCCACAGCCAGTTGGTGAACACTCCGGAAACACCTGCCGGGCTGGCTGGAACCACCTGCCAGTCACGCCAACATCACCTGCCAGCTACGCCAGAACCACTTGGCGGAGACTCCAGAAACACCTGTTGGGCCAGCCGGAACCACCTCTCAGACGTGCCAGAACCATGTGCCTGAGATGCTGGAACCACACCCCGAACAGACCGAAACCACCTGCCAGACCCAACTGAACCACCTGCCTAGCACGCAGGAACAACCTGCTCGCCTCGCTGGAACCACCTGCCGGGCGCAGCGGAAGCACCTGCCGAGCGCGCCGCAGCCACCTGCTCGCCTCGCCGGAACCACCTGCCGGGCCCAGCGGAAGCACCTGCCGGGCGCGCCGGAGCCACCTCCTCGGCTCGCCGGAACCACCTGCCGGGCCCTAACCCTAACCCTAACCCTAACCCTATCCCCAAACCCTAACCCTAACCCTAACCCCTAACCCTAAGCCTAACCCTAAACCCTAACCCAACCGTAACCCTAACCCTAACCCTACCCCTAACCCTAACCCCTAACCCCAAACCCTAAACCCTAACCCTAACCGTAACCCTAACCCTATCCCTAACCCTAACCTGACGGACAGGCTGGAACCAGCTGCTCAACTCGCCGGAACCACCTGCCAGACATGCCAGAACCACCTGCCGAGCACGCCGGAGCCACCTGCTGGACTCACCAGAACCACCTGCCTGACAGGCCAAAATCAACAGCTGGCTATGAGAGAACCACCTGGCAGACAATCCGCAATAACCTGCCAGGCATGCAGGAACCACCTCTCAGACGTAAGAGAACCACGTGCCGGACACGCTGGAAATACGTCCTGGACAGACTGGAACCACCTGCCGGACATGCCTGGACCACCTGCCGAGCACGCCGGAACCACCTGCTCGACTCGCAGGACCCATGTGCCAGACACGCCAAAATGAACTGCCGGCTACACCAGAACCACTTACCGGACACTCCGGAATAACCTGCCCGGCATGCCAGAACCACCTCTCAGAAGTGCCAGAAGCACGTGCTGGACATGCCGGAACAACCTATCGGACAGAACGGAACAACCTGCCGGACACACCAAAATCACCTGCGGGCTACGCCAGAACCACTTGGAGGACTCTCCGGGAAAACCTGCCGGGCATGCTGGAGCCACCTCTCAGACGTGCCTGAACCACGTGGCGGACACTCCGGAAACGCATGTCGGGCCGGCCGGAACCACCTCTCAGACGTGCCAGAACCTCATGCCGGACACCCCAGAACCACCTGCTGGACAGACCGGAAACACCTGCCGGACACGCCGGAACCACATGTTCGACTCGCTGGAACCACATTCTGGACATGGCAAAATCACCTGCCGCCTATGCCAGAACCGCTTGGCGAACACTCCGGAATCACCTGTCAGGCATGCCGGAACCACCTCTCAGACCTGCCAGAACCACATGCCAATGACACCGGAAGCACCTGCCGAGCATGCCGGAAGCACCTGCTCGACTCGCCAGAACCACCTGTCGGACACGCCAAAATCACCTGCCGGCTACGCCACAGCCAGTTGGTGAACACTCCGGAAACACCTGCCGGGCTGGCTGGAACCACCTGCCAGTCACGCCAACATCACCTGCCAGCTACGCCAGAACCACTTGGCGGAGACTCCAGAAACACCTGTTGGGCCAGCCGGAACCACCTCTCAGACGTGCCAGAACCATGTGCCTGAGATGCTGGAACCACACCCCGAACAGACCGAAACCACCTGCCAGACCCAACTGAACCACCTGCCTAGCACGCAGGAACAACCTGCTCGCCTCGCTGGAACCACCTGCCGGGCGCAGCGGAAGCACCTGCCGAGCGCGCTGGAGCCACCTGCTCGCCTCGCCGGAACCACCTGCCGGGCCCAGCGGAAGCACCTGCCGGGCGCGCCGGAGCCACCTCCTCGGCTCGCCGGAACCACCTGCCAGGCCCTAACCCTAACCCTAACCCTAACCCTATCCCCAAACCCTAACCCTAACCCTAACCCCTAACCCTAAGCCTAACCCTAAACCCTAACCCAACCGTAACCCTAACCCTAACCCTACCCCTAACCCTAACCCCTAACCCCAAACCCTAAACCCTAACCCTAACCGTAACCCTAACCCTATCCCTAACCCTAACCTGACGGACAGGCTGGAACCAGCTGCTCAACTCGCCGGAACCACCTGCCAGACATGCCAGAACCACCTGCCGAGCACGCCGGAGCCACCTGCTGGACTCACCAGAACCACCTGCCTGACAGGCCAAAATCAACAGCTGGCTATGAGAGAACCACCTGGCAGACAATCCGCAATAACCTGCCAGGCATGCAGGAACCACCTCTCAGACGTAAGAGAACCACGTGCCGGACACGCTGGAACCACGTCCTGGACAGACTGGAACCACCTGCCGGACATGCCTGGACCACCTGCCGAGCACGCTGGAACCACCTGCTCGACTCGCAGGACCCATGTTTCAGACACGCCAAAATGAACTGCCGGCTACACCAGAACCACTTACCGGACACTCCGGAATAACCTGCCCGGCATGCCAGAACCACCTCTCAGAAGTGCCAGAAGCACGTGCTGGACATGCCGGAACAACCTATCGGACAGAACGGAACAACCTGCCGGACACACCAAAATCACCTGCGGGCTACGCCAGAACCACTTGGAGGACTCTCCGGGAAAACCTGCCGGGCATGCTGGAACCACCTCTCAGACGTGCCTGAACCACGTGGCGGACACTCCGGAAACGCATGTCGGGCCGGCCGGAACCACCTCTCAGACGTGCCAGAACCTCATGCCGGACACCCCAGAACCACCTGCTGGACAGACCGGAAACACCTGCCGGACACGCCGGAACAACATGTTCGACTCGCTGGAACCACATTCTGGACATGGCAAAATCACCTGCCGCCTATGCCAGAACCGCTTGGCGAACACTCCGGAATCACCTGTCAGGCATGCCGGAACCACCTCTCAGACCTGCCAGAACCACATGCCAATGACACCGGAAGAACCTGCCGAGGATGCCGGAAGCACCTGCTCGACTCGCCAGAACCACCTGTCGGACACGCCAAAATCACCTGCCGGCTACGCCACAGCCAGTTGGTGAACACTCCGGAAACACCTGCCGGGCTGGCTGGAACCACCTGCCAGTCACGCCAACATCACCTGCCAGCTACGCCAGAACCACTTGGCGGAGACTCCAGAAACACCTGTTGGGCCAGCCGGAACCACCTCTCAGACGTGCCAGAACCATGTGCCTGAGATGCTGGAACCACACCCCGAACAGACCGAAACCACCTGCCAGACCCAACTGAACCACCTGCCTAGCACGCAGGAACAACCTGCTCGCCTCGCTGGAACCACCTGCCGGGCGCAGCGGAAGCACCTGCCGAGCGCGCCGGAGCCACCTGCTCGCCTCGCCGGAACCACCTGCCGGGCCCAGCGGAAGCACCTGCCGGGCGCGCCGGAGCCACCTCCTCGGCTCGCCGGAACCACCTGCCGGGCCCTAACCCTAACCCTAACCCTAACCCTATCCCCAAACCCTAACCCTAACCCTAACCCCTAACCCTAAGCCTAACCCTAAACCCTAACCCAACCGTAACCCTAACCCTAACCCTACCCCTAACCCTAACCCCTAACCCCAAACCCTAAACCCTAACCCTAACCGTAACCCTAACCCTATCCCTAACCCTAACCTGACGGACAGGCTGGAACCAGCTGCTCAACTCGCCGGAACCACCTGCCAGACATGCCAGAACCACCTGCCGAGCACGCCGGAGCCACCTGCTGGACTCACCAGAACCACCTGCCTGACAGGCCAAAATCAACAGCTGGCTATGAGAGAACCACCTGGCAGACAATCCGCAATAACCTGCCAGGCATGCAGGAACCACCTCTCAGACGTAAGAGAACCACGTGCCGGACACGCTGGAACCACGTCCTGGACAGACTGGAACCACCTGCCGGACATGCCTGGACCACCTGCCGAGCACGCCGGAACCACCTGCTCGACTCGCAGGACCCATGTGCCAGACACGCCAAAATGAACTGCCGGCTACACCAGAACCACTTACCGGACACTCCGGAATAACCTGCCCGGCATGCCAGAACCACCTCTCAGAAGTGCCAGAAGCACGTGCTGGACATGCCGGAACAACCTATCGGACAGAACGGAACAACCTGCCGGACACACCAAAATCACCTGCGGGCTACGCCAGAACCACTTGGAGGACTCTCCGGGAAAACCTGCCGGGCATGCTGGAGCCACCTCTCAGACGTGCCTGAACCACGTGGCGGACACTCCGGAAACGCATGTCGGGCCGGCCGGAACCACCTCTCAGACGTGCCAGAACCTCATGCCGGACACCCCAGAACCACCTGCTGGACAGACCGGAAACACCTGCCGGACACGCCGGAACCACATGTTCGACTCGCTGGAACCACATTCTGGACATGGCAAAATCACCTGCCGCCTATGCCAGAACCGCTTGGCGAACACTCCGGAATCACCTGTCAGGCATGCCGGAACCACCTCTCAGACCTGCCAGAACCACATGCCAATGACACCGGAAGCACCTGCCGAGCATGCCGGAAGCACCTGCTCGACTCGCCAGAACCACCTGTCGGACACGCCAAAATCACCTGCCGGCTACGCCACAGCCAGTTGGTGAACACTCCGGAAACACCTGCCGGGCTGGCTGGAACCACCTGCCAGTCACGCCAACATCACCTGCCAGCTACGCCAGAACCACTTGGCGGAGACTCCAGAAACACCTGTTGGGCCAGCCGGAACCACCTCTCAGACGTGCCAGAACCATGTGCCTGAGATGCTGGAACCACACCCCAAACAGACCGAAACCACCTGCCAGACCCAACTGAACCACATGCTAAGCACGCAGGAACAACCTGCTCGCCTCGCCGGAACCACATGCCGGGCGCAGCGGAAGCACCTGCCGAGCGCGCCGGAGCCACCTGCTCGCCTCGCCGGAACCACCTGCCCGGCGCGCCGGAGCCACCTGCTCGCCTCGCCGGAACCACCTGCCAGGCCCAGCAGAAGCACCTGCCGGGCGCGCCGGAGCCACCTGCTCGCCTCGCCGGAACCACCTGCCGGGCCCAGCGGAAGCACGTGCCAAGCACGCCGGAGCCACCTGCTCGCCTCGCCGGAACCACCTGCCGGGCCCAGCGGAAGCACCTGCCGAGCGCGCCGGAGCCACCTGCTCGCCTCGCCGGAACCACGCGCCGGGCCCTAACCCTAACCCTAACCCTAACCCTATCCCCAAACCCTAACCCTAACCCTAACCCCTAACCCTAAGCCTAACCCTAAACCCTAACCCAACCGTAACCCTAACCCTAACCCTACCCCTAACCCTAACCCCTAACCCCAAACCCTAAACCCTAACCCTAACCGTAACCCTAACCCTATCCCTAACCCTAACCTGACGGACAGGCTGGAACCAGCTGCTCAACTCGCCGGAACCACCTGCCAGACATGCCAGAACCACCTGCCGAGCACGCCGGAGCCACCTGCTGGACTCACCAGAACCACCTGCCTGACAGGCCAAAATCAACAGCTGGCTATGAGAGAACCACCTGGCAGACAATCCGCAATAACCTGCCAGGCATGCAGGAACCACCTCTCAGCCGTAAGAGAACCACGTGCCGGACACGCTGGAACCACGTCCTGGACAGACTGGAACCACCTGCCGGACATGCCTGGACCACCTGCCGAGCACGCCGGAACCACCTGCTCGACTCGCAGGACCCATGTGCCAGACACGCCAAAATGAACTGCCGGCTACACCAGAACCACTTACCGGACACTCCGGAATAACCTGCCCGGCATGCCAGAACCACCTCTCAGAAGTGCCAGAAGCACGTGCTGGACATGCCGGAACAACCTATCGGACAGAACGGAACAACCTGCCGGACACACCAAAATCACCTGCGGGCTACGCCAGAACCACTTGGAGGACTCTCCGGGAAAACCTGCCGGGCATGCTGGAACCACCTCTCAGACGTGCCTGAACCACGTGGCGGACACTCCGGAAACGCACGTCGGGCCGGCCGGAACCACCTCTCAGACGTGCCAGAACCTCATGCCGGACACCCCAGAACCACCTGCTGGACAGACCGGAAACACCTGCCGGACACGCCGGAACCACATGTTCGACTCGCTGGAACCACATTCTGGACATGGCAAAATCACCTGCCGCCTATGCCAGAACCGCTTGGCGAACACTCCGGAATCACCTGTCAGGCATGCCGGAACCACCTCTCAGACATGGCAGAACCGCATGCCAATGACACCGGAAGCACCTGCCGAGCATGCCGGAAGCACCTGCTCGACTCGCCAGAACCACCTGTCGGACACGCCAAAATCACCTGCCGGCTACGCCACAGCCAGTTGGTGAACACTCCGGAAACACCTGCCGGGCTGGCTGGAACCACCTGCCAGTCACGCCAACCTCACATGCCAGCTACGCCAGAACCACTTGGCGGAGACTCCAGAAACACCTGTTGGGCCAGCCGGAACCACCTC
Source organism: Equus asinus (assembly GCF_041296235.1). Classification (NCBI taxonomy): domain Eukaryota; kingdom Metazoa; phylum Chordata; class Mammalia; order Perissodactyla; family Equidae; genus Equus; species Equus asinus. The sequence goes on along the minus strand of NC_091807.1, from coordinate 42,735,915 downwards.
TCAGACATGCCAGAACCATGTGCCTGAGATGCTGGAACCACACCCCAAACAGACCGAAACCACCTGCCAGACCCAACTGAACCACCTGCCAAGCACGCAGGAACAACCTGCTCGCCTCGCCGGAACCACCTGCCGGGCGCAGCGGAAGCACCTGCCGAGCTCGCCGGAGCCATCTGCTCGCCTCGACGGAACCACCTGCCCGGCGCGCCGGAGCCACCTGCTCGCCTCGCCGGAACCACGTGCCGGGCCCTAACCCTAACCCTAACCCTAACCCTATCCCCAAACCCTAACCCTAACCCTAACCCCTAACCCTAAGCCTAACCCTAAACCCTACCCCAACCGTAGCCCTAACCCTAACCCTACCCCTAACCCTAACCCCTAACCCCAAACCCTAAACCCTAACCCTAACCGTAACCCTAACCCTATCCCTAACCCTAACCTGACGGACAGGCTGGAACCAGCTGCTCAACTCGCCGGAACCACCTGCCAGACATGCCAGAACCACCTGCCGAGCACGCCGGAGCCACCTGCTGGACTCACCAGAACCACCTGCCTGACAGGCCAAAATCAACAGCTGGCTATGAGAGAACCACCTGGCAGACAATCCGCAATAACCTGCCAGGCATGCAGGAACCACCTCTCAGACGTAAGAGAACCACGTGCCGGACACGCTGGAACCACGTCCTGGACAGACTGGAACCACCTGCCGGACATGCCTGGACCACCTGCCGAGCACGCCGGAACCACCTGCTCGACTCGCAGGACCCATGTGCCAGACACGCCAAAATGAACTGCCGGCTACACCAGAACCACTTACCGGACACTCCGGAATAACCTGCCCGGCATGCCAGAACCACCTCTCAGAAGTGCCAGAAGCACGTGCTGGACATGCCGGAACAACCTATCGGACAGAACGGAACAACCTGCCGGACACACCAAAATCACCTGCGGGCTACGCCAGAACCACTTGGAGGACTCTCCGGGAAAACCTGCCGGGCATGCTGGAACCACCTCTCAGACGTGCCTGAACCACGTGGCGGACACTCCGGAAACGCATGTCGGGCCGGCCGGAACCACCTCTCAGACGTGCCAGAACCTCATGCCGGACACCCCAGAACCACCTGCTGGACAGACCGGAAACACCTGCCGGACACGCCGGAACCACATGTTCGACTCGCTGGAACCACATTCTGGACATGGCAAAATCACCTGCCGCCTATGCCAGAACCGCTTGGCAAACACTCCGGAATCACATGTCAGGCATGCCGGAACCACATGCCAATGACACCGGAAGCACCTGCCGAGCATGCCGGAAGCACCTGCTCGACTCGCCAGAACCACCTGTCGGACACGCCAAAATCACCTGCCGGCTACGCCACAGCCAGTTGGTGAACACTCCGGAAACACCTGCCGGGCTGGCTGGAACCACCTGCCAGTCACGCCAACATCACCTGCCAGCTACGCCAGAACCACTTGGCGGAGACTCCAGAAACACCTGTTGGGCCAGCCGGAACCACCTCTCAGACGTGCCAGAACCATGTGCCTGAGATGCTGGAACCACACCCCGAATAGACCGAAACCACCTGCCAGACGCAACTGAAGCACCTGCCGAGCACGCAGGAACAACCTGCTCGCCTCGCCAGAACCACCTGCCGGGCGCAGCGGAAGCACCTGCCGAGCGCGCCGGAGCCACCTGCTCGCCTTGCCGGAACCACCTGCCGGGCCCAGCGGAAGCACGTGCCAAGCACGCCGGAGCCACCTGCTCGCCTCGCCGGAACCACCTGCCGGGCGCGCCGGAGCCACCTGCTCGCCTCGGCGGAACCACGTGCCGGGCCCTAACCATAACACTAACCCTTACCCTATCCCCAAACCCTAACCCTAACCCTAACCCCTAACCCTAAGCCTAACCCTATACCCTAACCCAACCGTAACCCTAACCCTAACCCTACCCCTAACCCTAACCCCTAACCCCAAACCCTAAACCCTAACCCTAACCGTAACCCTAACCCTATCCCTAACCCTAACCTGACGGACAGGCTGGAACCAGCTGCTCAACTCGCCGGAACCACCTGCCAGACATGCCAGAACCACCTGCCGAGCACGCCGGAGCCACCTGCTGGACTCACCAGAACCACCTGCCTGACAGGCCAAAATCAACAGCTGGCTATGAGAGAACCACCTGGCAGACAATCCGCAATAACCTGCCAGGCATGCAGGAACCACCTCTCAGACGTAAGAGAACCACGTGCCGGACACGCTGGAACCACGTCCTGGACAGACTGGAACCACCTGCCGGACATGCCTGGACCACCTGCCGAGCACGCCGGAACCACCTGCTCGACTCGCAGGACCCATGTTTCAGACACGCCAAAATGAACTGCCGGCTACACCAGAACCACTTACCTGACACTCCGGAATAACCTGCCCGGCATGCCAGAACCACCTCTCAGAAGTGCCAGAAGCACGTGCTGGACATGCCGGAACAACCTATCGGACAGAACGGAACAACCTGCCGGACACACCAAAATCACCTGCGGGCTACGCCAGAACCACTTGGAGGACTCTCCGGGAAAACCTGCCGGGCATGCTGGAACCACCTCTCAGACGTGCCTGAACCACGTGGCGGACACTCCGGAAACGCATGTCGGGCCGGCCGGAACCACCTCTCAGACGTGCCAGAACCTCATGCCGGACACCCCAGAACCACCTGCTGGACAGACCGGAAACACCTGCCGGACACGCCGGAACCACATGTTCGACTCGCTGGAACCACATTCTGGACATGGCAAAATCACCTGCCGCCTATGCCAGAACCGCTTGGCGAACACTCCGGAATCACCTGTCAGGCATGCCGGAACCACCTCTCAGACCTGCCAGAACCACATGCCAATGACACCGGAAGAACCTGCCGAGGATGCCGGAAGCACCTGCTCGACTCGCCAGAACCACCTGTCGGACACGCCAAAATCACCTGCCGGCTACGCCACAGCCAGTTGGTGAACACTCCGGAAACACCTGCCGGGCTGGCTGGAACCACCTGCCAGTCACGCCAACATCACCTGCCAGCTACGCCAGAACCACTTGGCGGAGACTCCAGAAACACCTGTTGGGCCAGCCGGAACCACCTCTCAGACGTGCCAGAACCATGTGCCTGAGATGCTGGAACCACACCCCGAACAGACCGAAACCACCTGCCAGACCCAACTGAACCACCTGCCTAGCACGCAGGAACAACCTGCTCGCCTCGCTGGAACCACCTGCCGGGCGCAGCGGAAGCACCTGCCGAGCGCGCCGGAGCCACCTGCTCGCCTCGCCGGAACCACCTGCCGGGCCCAGCGGAAGCACCTGCCGGGCGCGCCGGAGCCACCTCCTCGGCTCGCCGGAACCACCTGCCGGGCCCTAACCCTAACCCTAACCCTAACCCTATCCCCAAACCCTAACCCTAACCCTAACCCCTAACCCTAAGCCTAACCCTAAACCCTAACCCAACCGTAACCCTAACCCTAACCCTACCCCTAACCCTAACCCCTAACCCCAAACCCTAAACCCTAACCCTAACCGTAACCCTAACCCTATCCCTAACCCTAACCTGACGGACAGGCTGGAACCAGCTGCTCAACTCGCCGGAACCACCTGCCAGACATGCCAGAACCACCTGCCGAGCACGCCGGAGCCACCTGCTGGACTCACCAGAACCACCTGCCTGACAGGCCAAAATCAACAGCTGGCTATGAGAGAACCACCTGGCAGACAATCCGCAATAACCTGCCAGGCATGCAGGAACCACCTCTCAGACGTAAGAGAACCACGTGCCGGACACGCTGGAACCACGTCTTGGACAGACTGGAACCACCTGCCGGACATGCCTGGACCACCTGCCGAGCACGCCGGAACAACCTGCTCGACTCGCAGGACCCATGTTTCAGACACGCCAAAATGAACTGCCGGATACACCAGAACCACTTACCGGACACTCCGGAATAACCTGCCCGGCATGCCAGAACCACCTCTCAGAAGTGCCAGAAGCACGTGCTGGACATGCCGGAACAACCTATCGGACAGAACGGAACAACCTGCCGGACACACCAAAATCACCTGCGGGCTACGCCAGAACCACTTGGAGGACTCTCCGGGAAAACCTGCCGGGCATGCTGGAACCACCTCTCAGACGTGCCTGAACCACGTGGCGGACACTCCGGAAACGCATGTCGGGCCGGCCGGAACCACCTCTCAGACGTGCCAGAACCTCATGCCGGACACCCCAGAACCACCTGCTGGACAGACCGGAAACACCTGCCGGACACGCCGGAACCACATGTTCGACTCGCTGGAACCACATTCTGGACATGGCAAAATCACCTGCCGCCTATGCCAGAACCGCTTGGCGAACACTCCGGAATCACCTGTCAGGCATGCCGGAACCACCTCTCAGACCTGCCAGAACCACATGCCAATGACACCGGAAGCACCTGCCGAGCATGCCGGAAGCACCTGCTCGACTCGCCAGAACCACCTGTCGGACACGCCAAAATCACCTGCCGGCTACGCCACAGCCAGTTGGTGAACACTCCGGAAACACCTGCCGGGCTGGCTGGAACCACCTGCCAGTCACGCCAACATCACCTGCCAGCTACGCCAGAACCACTTGGCGGAGACTCCAGAAACACCTGTTGGGCCAGCCGGAACCACCTCTCAGACGTGCCAGAACCATGTGCCTGAGATGCTGGAACCACACCCCGAACAGACCGAAACCACCTGCCAGACCCAACTGAACCACCTGCCGAGCACGCAGGAACAACCTGCTCGCCTCGCCGGAACCACCTGCCGGGCGCAGCGGAAGCACCTGCCGAGCGCGCCGGAGCCACCTGCTCGCCTCGACGGAACCACCTGCCCGGCGCGCCGGAGCCCCCTGCTCGCCTCGCCGGAACCACGTGCCGGGCCCTAACCCTAACCCTAACCCTAACCCTATCCCCAAACCCTAACCCTAACCCTAACCCCTAACCCTAAGCCTAACCCTAAACCCTAACCCAACCGTAACCCTAACCCTAACCCTACCCCTAACCCTAACCCCTAACCCCAAACCCTAAACCCTAACCCTAACCGTAACCCTAACCCTATCCCTAACCCTAACCTGACGGACAGGCTGGAACCAGCTGCTCAACTCGCCGGAACCACCTGCCAGACATGCCAGAACCACCTGCCGAGCACGCCGGAGCCACCTGCTGGACTCACCAGAACCACCTGCCTGACAGGCCAAAATCAACAGCTGGCTATGAGAGAACCACCTGGCAGACAATCCGCAATAACCTGCCAGGCATGCAGGAACCACCTCTCAGACGTAAGAGAACCACGTGCCGGACACGCTGGAACCACGTCCTGGACAGACTGGAACCACCTGCCGGACATGCCTGGACCACCTGCCGAGCACGCCGGAACCACCTGCTCGACTCGCAGGACCCATGTTTCAGACACGCCAAAATGAACTGCCGGCTACACCAGAACCACTTACCGGACACTCCGGAATAACCTGCCCGGCATGCCAGAACCACCTCTCAGAAGTGCCAGAAGCACGTGCTGGACATGCCGGAACAACCTATCGGACAGAACGGAACAACCTGCCGGACACACCAAAATCACCTGCGGGCTACGCCAGAACCACTTGGAGGACTCTCCGGGAAAACCTGCCGGGCATGCTGGAACCACCTCTCAGACGTGCCTGAACCACGTGGCGGACACTCCGGAAACGCATGTCGGGCCGGCCGGAACCACCTCTCAGACGTGCCAGAACCTCATGCCGGACACCCCAGAACCACCTGCTGGACAGACCGGAAACACCTGCCGGACACGCCGGAACCACATGTTCGACTCGCTGGAACCACATTCTGGACATGGCAAAATCACCTGCCGCCTATGCCAGAACCGCTTGGCGAACACTCCGGAATCACCTGTCAGGCATGCCGGAACCACCTCTCAGACCTGCCAGAACCACATGCCAATGACACCGGAAGAACCTGCCGAGGATGCCGGAAGCACCTGCTCGACTCGCCAGAACCACCTGTCGGACACGCCAAAATCACCTGCCGGCTACGCCACAGCCAGTTGGTGAACACTCCGGAAACACCTGCCGGGCTGGCTGGAACCACCTGCCAGTCACGCCAACATCACCTGCCAGCTACGCCAGAACCACTTGGCGGAGACTCCAGAAACACCTGTTGGGCCAGCCGGAACCACCTCTCAGACGTGCCAGAACCATGTGCCTGAGATGCTGGAACCACACCCCGAACAGACCGAAACCACCTGCCAGACCCAACTGAACCACCTGCCTAGCACGCAGGAACAACCTGCTCGCCTCGCTGGAACCACCTGCCGGGCGCAGCGGAAGCACCTGCCGAGCGCGCCGGAGCCACCTGCTCGCCTCGCCGGAACCACCTGCCGGGCCCAGCGGAAGCACCTGCCGGGCGCGCCGGAGCCACCTCCTCGGCTCGCCGGAACCACCTGCCGGGCCCTAACCCTAACCCTAACCCTAACCCTATCCCCAAACCCTAACCCTAACCCTAACCCCTAACCCTAAGCCTAACCCTAAACCCTAACCCAACCGTAACCCTAACCCTAACCCTACCCCTAACCCTAACCCCTAACCCCAAACCCTAAACCCTAACCCTAACCGTAACCCTAACCCTATCCCTAACCCTAACCTGACGGACAGGCTGGAACCAGCTGCTCAACTCGCCGGAACCACCTGCCAGACATGCCAGAACCACCTGCCGAGCACGCCGGAGCCACCTGCTGGACTCACCAGAACCACCTGCCTGACAGGCCAAAATCAACAGCTGGCTATGAGAGAACCACCTGGCAGACAATCCGCAATAACCTGCCAGGCATGCAGGAACCACCTCTCAGACGTAAGAGAACCACGTGCCGGACACGCTGGAACCACGTCCTGGACAGACTGGAACCACCTGCCGGACATGCCTGGACCACCTGCCGAGCACGCCGGAACCACCTGCTCGACTCGCAGGACCCATGTGCCAGACACGCCAAAATGAACTGCCGGCTACACCAGAACCACTTACCGGACACTCCGGAATAACCTGCCCGGCATGCCAGAACCACCTCTCAGAAGTGCCAGAAGCACGTGCTGGACATGCCGGAACAACCTATCGGACAGAACGGAACAACCTGCCGGACACACCAAAATCACCTGCGGGCTACGCCAGAACCACTTGGAGGACTCTCCGGGAAAACCTGCCGGGCATGCTGGAGCCACCTCTCAGACGTGCCTGAACCACGTGGCGGACACTCCGGAAACGCATGTCGGGCCGGCCGGAACCACCTCTCAGACGTGCCAGAACCTCATGCCGGACACCCCAGAACCACCTGCTGGACAGACCGGAAACACCTGCCGGACACGCCGGAACCACATGTTCGACTCGCTGGAACCACATTCTGGACATGGCAAAATCACCTGCCGCCTATGCCAGAACCGCTTGGCGAACACTCCGGAATCACCTGTCAGGCATGCCGGAACCACCTCTCAGACCTGCCAGAACCACATGCCAATGACACCGGAAGCACCTGCCGAGCATGCCGGAAGCACCTGCTCGACTCGCCAGAACCACCTGTCGGACACGCCAAAATCACCTGCCGGCTACGCCACAGCCAGTTGGTGAACACTCCGGAAACACCTGCCGGGCTGGCTGGAACCACCTGCCAGTCACGCCAACATCACCTGCCAGCTACGCCAGAACCACTTGGCGGAGACTCCAGAAACACCTGTTGGGCCAGCCGGAACCACCTCTCAGACGTGCCAGAACCATGTGCCTGAGATGCTGGAACCACACCCCGAACAGACCGAAACCACCTGCCAGACCCAACTGAACCACCTGCCTAGCACGCAGGAACAACCTGCTCGCCTCGCTGGAACCACCTGCCGGGCGCAGCGGAAGCACCTGCCGAGCGCGCTGGAGCCACCTGCTCGCCTCGCCGGAACCACCTGCCGGGCCCAGCGGAAGCACCTGCCGGGCGCGCCGGAGCCACCTCCTCGGCTCGCCGGAACCACCTGCCGGGCCCTAACCCTAACCCTAACCCTAACCCTATCCCCAAACCCTAACCCTAACCCTAAGCCCTAACCCTAAGCCTAACCCTAAACCCTAACCCAACCGTAACCCTAACCCTAACCCTACCCCTAACCCTAACCCCTAACCCCAAACCCTAAACCCTAACCCTAACCGTACCCCTAACCCTATCCCTAACCCTAACCTGACGGACAGGCTGGAACCAGCTGCTCAACTCGCCGGAACCACCTGCCAGACATGCCAGAACCACCTGCCGAGCACGCCGGAGCCACCTGCTGGACTCACCAGAACCACCTGCCTGACAGGCCAAAATCAACAGCTGGCTATGAGAGAACCACCTGGCAGACAATCCGCAATAACCTGCCAGGCATGCAGGAACCACCTCTCAGACGTAAGAGAACCACGTGCCGGACACGCTGGAACCACGTCTTGGACAGACTGGAACCACCTGCCGGACATGCCTGGACCACCTGCCGAGCACGCCGGAACAACCTGCTCGACTCGCAGGACCCATGTTTCAGACACGCCAAAATGAACTGCCGGCTACACCAGAACCACTTACCGGACACTCCGGAATAACCTGCCCGGCATGCCAGAACCACCTCTCAGAAGTGCCAGAAGCACGTGCTGGACATGCCGGAACAACCTATCGGACAGAACGGAACAACCTGCCGGACACACCAAAATCACCTGCGGGCTACGCCAGAACCACTTGGAGGACTCTCCGGGAAAACCTGCCGGGCATGCTGGAACCACCTCTCAGACGTGCCTGAACCACGTGGCGGACACTCCGGAAACGCATGTCGGGCCGGCCGGAACCACCTCTCAGACGTGCCAGAACCTCATGCCGGACACCCCAGAACCACCTGCTGGACAGACCGGAAACACCTGCCGGACACGCCGGAACCACATGTTCGACTCGCTGGAACCACATTCTGGACATGGCAAAATCACCTGCCGCCTATGCCAGAACCGCTTGGCGAACACTCCGGAATCACCTGTCAGGCATGCCGGAACCACCTCTCAGACCTGCCAGAACCACATGCCAATGACACCGGAAGCACCTGCCGAGCATGCCGGAAGCACCTGCTCGACTCGCCAGAACCACCTGTCGGACACGCCAAAATCACCTGCCGGCTACGCCACAGCCAGTTGGTGAACACTCCGGAAACACCTGCCGGGCTGGCTGGAACCACCTGCCAGCTACGCCAGAACCACTTGGCGGAGACTCCAGAAACACCTGTTGGGCCAGCCGGAACCACCTCTCAGACGTGCCAGAACCATGTGCCTGAGATGCTGGAACCACACCCCGAACAGACCGAAACCACCTGCCAGACCCAACTGAACCACCTGCCGAGCACGCAGGAACAACCTGCTCGCCTCGCCGGAACCACCTGCCGGGCGCAGCGGAAGCACCTGCCGAGCGCGCCGGAGCCACCTGCTCGCCTCGACGGAACCACCTGCCCGGCGCGCCGGAGCCCCCTGCTCGCCTCGCCGGAACCACGTGCCGGGCCCTAACCCTAACCCTAACCCTAACCCTATCCCCAAACCCTAACCCTAACCCTAACCCCTAACCCTAAGCCTAACCCTAAACCCTAACCCAACCGTAACCCTAACCCTAACCCTACCCCTAACCCTAACCCCTAACCCCAAACCCTAAACCCTAACCCTAACCGTAACCCTAACCCTATCCCTAACCCTAACCTGACGGACAGGCTGGAACCAGCTGCTCAACTCGCCGGAACCACCTGCCAGACATGCCAGAACCACCTGCCGAGCACGCCGGAGCCACCTGCTGGACTCACCAGAACCACCTGCCTGACAGGCCAAAATCAACAGCTGGCTATGAGAGAACCACCTGGCAGACAATCCGCAATAACCTGCCAGGCATGCAGGAACCACCTCTCAGACGTAAGAGAACCACGTGCCGGACACGCTGGAACCACGTCCTGGACAGACTGGAACCACCTGCCGGACATGCCTGGACCACCTGCCGAGCACGCCGGAACCACCTGCTCGACTCGCAGGACCCATGTTTCAGACACGCCAAAATGAACTGCCGGCTACACCAGAACCACTTACCGGACACTCCGGAATAACCTGCCCGGCATGCCAGAACCACCTCTCAGAAGTGCCAGAAGCACGTGCTGGACATGCCGGAACAACCTATCGGACAGAACGGAACAACCTGCCGGACACACCAAAATCACCTGCGGGCTACGCCAGAACCACTTGGAGGACTCTCCGGGAAAACCTGCCGGGCATGCTGGAACCACCTCTCAGACGTGCCTGAACCACGTGGCGGACACTCCGGAAACGCATGTCGGGCCGGCCGGAACCACCTCTCAGACGTGCCTGAACCACGTGGCGGACACTCCGGAAACGCATGTCGGGCCGGCCGGAACCACCTCTCAGACGTGCCAGAACCTCATGCCGGACACCCCAGAACCACCTGCTGGACAGACCGGAAACACCTGCCGGACACGCCGGAACCACATGTTCGACTCGCTGGAACCACATTCTGGACATGGCAAAATCACCTGCCGCCTATGCCAGAACCGCTTGGCGAACACTCCGGAATCACCTGTCAGGCATGCCGGAACCACCTCTCAGACCTGCCAGAACCACATGCCAATGACACCGGAAGAACCTGCCGAGGATGCCGGAAGCACCTGCTCGACTCGCCAGAACCACCTGTCGGACACGCCAAAATCACCTGCCGGCTACGCCACAGCCAGTTGGTGAACACTCCGGAAACACCTGCCGGGCTGGCTGGAACCACCTGCCAGTCACGCCAACATCACCTGCCAGCTACGCCAGAACCACTTGGCGGAGACTCCAGAAACACCTGTTGGGCCAGCCGGAACCACCTCTCAGACGTGCCAGAACCATGTGCCTGAGATGCTGGAACCACACCCCGAACAGACCGAAACCACCTGCCAGACCCAACTGAACCACCTGCCTAGCACGCAGGAACAACCTGCTCGCCTCGCTGGAACCACCTGCCGGGCGCAGCGGAAGCACCTGCCGAGCGCGCCGCAGCCACCTGCTCGCCTCGCCGGAACCACGTGCCGGGCCCAGCGGAAGCACCTGCCGGGCGCGCCGGAGCCACCTCCTCGGCTCGCCGGAACCACCTGCCGGGCCCTAACCCTAACCCTAACCCTAACCCTATCCCCAAACCCTAACCCTAACCCTAACCCCTAACCCTAAGCCTAACCCTAAACCCTAACCCAACCGTAACCCTAACCCTAACCCTACCCCTAACCCTAACCCCTAACCCCAAACCCTAAACCCTAACCCTAACCGTAACCCTAACCCTATCCCTAACCCTAACCTGACGGACAGGCTGGAACCAGCTGCTCAACTCGCCGGAACCACCTGCCAGACATGCCAGAACCACCTGCCGAGCACGCCGGAGCCACCTGCTGGACTCACCAGAACCACCTGCCTGACAGGCCAAAATCAACAGCTGGCTATGAGAGAACCACCTGGCAGACAATCCGCAATAACCTGCCAGGCATGCAGGAACCACCTCTCAGACGTAAGAGAACCACGTGCCGGACACGCTGGAACCACGTCCTGGACAGACTGGAACCACCTGCCGGACATGCCTGGACCACCTGCCGAGCACGCCGGAACCACCTGCTCGACTCGCAGGACCCATGTGCCAGACACGCCAAAATGAACTGCCGGCTACACCAGAACCACTTACCGGACACTCCGGAATAACCTGCCCGGCATGCCAGAACCACCTCTCAGAAGTGCCAGAAGCACGTGCTGGACATGCCGGAACAACCTATCGGACAGAACGGAACAACCTGCCGGACACACCAAAATCACCTGCGGGCTACGCCAGAACCACTTGGAGGACTCTCCGGGAAAACCTGCCGGGCATGCTGGAGCCACCTCTCAGACGTGCCTGAACCACGTGGCGGACACTCCGGAAACGCATGTCGGGCCGGCCGGAACCACCTCTCAGACGTGCCAGAACCTCATGCCGGACACCCCAGAACCACCTGCTGGACAGACCGGAAACACCTGCCGGACACGCCGGAACCACATGTTCGACTCGCTGGAACCACATTCTGGACATGGCAAAATCACCTGCCGCCTATGCCAGAACCGCTTGGCGAACACTCCGGAATCACCTGTCAGGCATGCCGGAACCACCTCTCAGACCTGCCAGAACCACATGCCAATGACACCGGAAGCACCTGCCGAGCATGCCGGAAGCACCTGCTCGACTCGCCAGAACCACCTGTCGGACACGCCAAAATCACCTGCCGGCTACGCCACAGCCAGTTGGTGAACACTCCGGAAACACCTGCCGGGCTGGCTGGAACCACCTGCCAGTCACGCCAACATCACCTGCCAGCTACGCCAGAACCACTTGGCGGAGACTCCAGAAACACCTGTTGGGCCAGCCGGAACCACCTCTCAGACGTGCCAGAACCATGTGCCTGAGATGCTGGAACCACACCCCGAACAGACCGAAACCACCTGCCAGACCCAACTGAACCACCTGCCTAGCACGCAGGAACAACCTGCTCGCCTCGCTGGAACCACCTGCCGGGCGCAGCGGAAGCACCTGCCGAGCGCGCTGGAGCCACCTGCTCGCCTCGCCGGAACCACCTGCCGGGCGCAGCGGAAGCACCTGCCGAGCGCGCCGGAGCCACCTGCTCGCCTCGACGGAACCACCTGCCCGGCGCGCCGGAGCCCCCTGCTCGCCTCGCCGGAACCACGTGCCGTGCCCTAACCCTAACCCTAACCCTAACCCTATCCCCAAACCCTAACCCTAACCCTAACCCCTAACCCTAAGCCTAACCCTAAACCCTAACCCAACCGTAACCCTAACCCTAACCCTACCCCTAACCCTAACCCCTAACCCCAAACCCTAAACCCTAACCCTAACCGTAACCCTAACCCTATCCCTAACCCTAACCTGACGGACAGGCTGGAACCAGCTGCTCAACTCGCCGGAACCACCTGCCAGACATGCCAGAACCACCTGCCGAGCACGCCGGAGCCACCTGCTGGACTCACCAGAACCACCTGCCTGACAGGCCAAAATCAACAGCTGGCTATGAGAGAACCACCTGGCAGACAATCCGCAATAACCTGCCAGGCATGCAGGAACCACCTCTCAGACGTAAGAGAACCACGTGCCGGACACGCTGGAACCACGTCCTGGACAGACTGGAACCACCTGCCGGACATGCCTGGACCACCTGCCGAGCACGCCGGAACCACCTGCTCGACTCGCAGGACCCATGTTTCAGACACGCCAAAATGAACTGCCGGCTACACCAGAACCACTTACCGGACACTCCGGAATAACCTGCCCGGCATGCCAGAACCACCTCTCAGAAGTGCCAGAAGCACGTGCTGGACATGCCGGAACAACCTATCGGACAGAACGGAACAACCTGCCGGACACACCAAAATCACCTGCGGGCTACGCCAGAACCACTTGGAGGACTCTCCGGGAAAACCTGCCGGGCATGCTGGAACCACCTCTCAGACGTGCCTGAACCACGTGGCGGACACTCCGGAAACGCATGTCGGGCCGGCCGGAACCACCTCTCAGACGTGCCAGAACCTCATGCCGGACACCCCAGAACCACCTGCTGGACAGACCGGAAACACCTGCCGGACACGCCGGAACCACATGTTCGACTCGCTGGAACCACATTCTGGACATGGCAAAATCACCTGCCGCCTATGCCAGAACCGCTTGGCGAACACTCCGGAATCACCTGTCAGGCATGCCGGAACCACCTCTCAGACCTGCCAGAACCACATGCCAATGACACCGGAAGAACCTGCCGAGGATGCCGGAAGCACCTGCTCGACTCGCCAGAACCACCTGTCGGACACGCCAAAATCACCTGCCGGCTACGCCACAGCCAGTTGGTGAACACTCCGGAAACACCTGCCGGGCTGGCTGGAACCACCTGCCAGTCACGCCAACATCACCTGCCAGCTACGCCAGAACCACTTGGCGGAGACTCCAGAAACACCTGTTGGGCCAGCCGGAACCACCTCTCAGACGTGCCAGAACCATGTGCCTGAGATGCTGGAACCACACCCCGAACAGACCGAAACCACCTGCCAGACCCAACTGAACCACCTGCCTAGCACGCAGGAACAACCTGCTCGCCTCGCTGGAACCACCTGCCGGGCGCAGCGGAAGCACCTGCCGAGCGCGCCGCAGCCACCTGCTCGCCTCGCCGGAACCACCTGCCGGGCCCAGCGGAAGCACCTGCCGGGCGCGCCGGAGCCACCTCCTCGGCTCGCCGGAACCACCTGCCGGGCCCTAACCCTAACCCTAACCCTAACCCTATCCCCAAACCCTAACCCTAACCCTAACCCCTAACCCTAAGCCTAACCCTAAACCCTAACCCAACCGTAACCCTAACCCTAACCCTACCCCTAACCCTAACCCCTAACCCCAAACCCTAAACCCTAACCCTAACCGTAACCCTAACCCTATCCCTAACCCTAACCTGACGGACAGGCTGGAACCAGCTGCTCAACTCGCCGGAACCACCTGCCAGACATGCCAGAACCACCTGCCGAGCACGCCGGAGCCACCTGCTGGACTCACCAGAACCACCTGCCTGACAGGCCAAAATCAACAGCTGGCTATGAGAGAACCACCTGGCAGACAATCCGCAATAACCTGCCAGGCATGCAGGAACCACCTCTCAGACGTAAGAGAACCACGTGCCGGACACGCTGGAACCACGTCCTGGACAGACTGGAACCACCTGCCGGACATGCCTGGACCACCTGCCGAGCACGCCGGAACCACCTGCTCGACTCGCAGGACCCATGTGCCAGACACGCCAAAATGAACTGCCGGCTACACCAGAACCACTTACCGGACACTCCGGAATAACCTGCCCGGCATGCCAGAACCACCTCTCAGAAGTGCCAGAAGCACGTGCTGGACATGCCGGAACAACCTATCGGACAGAACGGAACAACCTGCCGGACACACCAAAATCACCTGCGGGCTACGCCAGAACCACTTGGAGGACTCTCCGGGAAAACCTGCCGGGCATGCTGGAGCCACCTCTCAGACGTGCCTGAACCACGTGGCGGACACTCCGGAAACGCATGTCGGGCCGGCCGGAACCACCTCTCAGACGTGCCAGAACCTCATGCCGGACACCCCAGAACCACCTGCTGGACAGACCGGAAACACCTGCCGGACACGCCGGAACCACATGTTCGACTCGCTGGAACCACATTCTGGACATGGCAAAATCACCTGCCGCCTATGCCAGAACCGCTTGGCGAACACTCCGGAATCACCTGTCAGGCATGCCGGAACCACCTCTCAGACCTGCCAGAACCACATGCCAATGACACCGGAAGCACCTGCCGAGCATGCCGGAAGCACCTGCTCGACTCGCCAGAACCACCTGTCGGACACGCCAAAATCACCTGCCGGCTACGCCACAGCCAGTTGGTGAACACTCCGGAAACACCTGCCGGGCTGGCTGGAACCACCTGCCAGTCACGCCAACATCACCTGCCAGCTACGCCAGAACCACTTGGCGGAGACTCCAGAAACACCTGTTGGGCCAGCCGGAACCACCTCTCAGACGTGCCAGAACCATGTGCCTGAGATGCTGGAACCACACCCCGAACAGACCGAAACCACCTGCCAGACCCAACTGAACCACCTGCCTAGCACGCAGGAACAACCTGCTCGCCTCGCTGGAACCACCTGCCGGGCGCAGCGGAAGCACCTGCCGAGCGCGCTGGAGCCACCTGCTCGCCTCGCCGGAACCACCTGCCGGGCCCAGCGGAAGCACCTGCCGGGCGCGCCGGAGCCACCTCCTCGGCTCGCCGGAACCACCTGCCAGGCCCTAATCCTAACCCTAACCCTAACCCTATCCCCAAACCCTAACCCTAACCCTAACCCCTAACCCTAAGCCTAACCCTAAACCCTAACCCAACCGTAACCCTAACCCTAACCCTACCCCTAACCCTAACCCCTAACCCCAAACCCTAAACCCTAACCCTAACCGTAACCCTAACCCTATCCCTAACCCTAACCTGACGGACAGGCTGGAACCAGCTGCTCAACTCGCCGGAACCACCTGCCAGACATGCCAGAACCACCTGCCGAGCACGCCGGAGCCACCTGCTGGACTCACCAGAACCACCTGCCTGACAGGCCAAAATCAACAGCTGGCTATGAGAGAACCACCTGGCAGACAATCCGCAATAACCTGCCAGGCATGCAGGAACCACCTCTCAGACGTAAGAGAACCACGTGCCGGACACGCTGGAACCACGTCCTGGACAGACTGGAACCACCTGCCGGACATGCCTGGACCACCTGCCGAGCACGCTGGAACCACCTGCTCGACTCGCAGGACCCATGTTTCAGACACGCCAAAATGAACTGCCGGCTACACCAGAACCACTTACCGGACACTCCGGAATAACCTGCCCGGCATGGCAGAACCACCTCTCAGAAGTGCCAGAAGCACGTGCTGGACATGCCGGAACAACCTATCGGACAGAACGGAACAACCTGCCGGACACACCAAAATCACCTGCGGGCTACGCCAGAACCACTTGGAGGACTCTCCGGGAAAACCTGCCGGGCATGCTGGAACCACCTCTCAGACGTGCCTGAACCACGTGGCGGACACTCCGGAAACGCATGTCGGGCCGGCCGGAACCACCTCTCAGACGTGCCAGAACCTCATGCCGGACACCCCAGAACCACCTGCTG
The DNA here is from genome assembly GCF_041296235.1 of Equus asinus. NCBI lineage: Eukaryota > Metazoa > Chordata > Mammalia > Perissodactyla > Equidae > Equus > Equus asinus. The sequence continues at coordinate 42,719,082 of NC_091807.1, read as the reverse complement.
GACAGACCGGAAACACCTGCCGGACACGCCGGAACCACATGTTCGACTCGCTGGAACCACATTCTGGACATGGCAAAATCACCTGCCGCCTATGCCAGAACCGCTTGGCGAACACTCCGGAATCACCTGTCAGGCATGCCGGAACCACCTCTCAGACCTGCCAGAACCACATGCCAATGACACCGGAAGAACCTGCCGAGGATGCCGGAAGCACCTGCTCGACTCGCCAGAACCACCTGTCGGACACGCCAAAATCACCTGCCGGCTACGCCACAGCCAGTTGGTGAACACTCCGGAAACACCTGCCGGGCTGGCTGGAACCACCTGCCAGTCACGCCAACATCACCTGCCAGCTACGCCAGAACCACTTGGCGGAGACTCCAGAAACACCTGTTGGGCCAGCCGGAACCACCTCTCAGACGTGCCAGAACCATGTGCCTGAGATGCTGGAACCACACCCCGAACAGACCGAAACCACCTGCCAGACCCAACTGAACCACCTGCCTAGCACGCAGGAACAACCTGCTCGCCTCGCTGGAACCACCTGCCGGGCGCAGCGGAAGCACCTGCCGAGCGCGCCGGAGCCACCTGCTCGCCTCGCCGGAACCACCTGCCGGGCCCAGCGGAAGCACCTGCCGGGCGCGCCGGAGCCACCTCCTCGGCTCGCCGGAACCACCTGCCGGGCCCTAACCCTAACCCTAACCCTAACCCTATCCCCAAACCCTAACCCTAACCCTAACCCCTAACCCTAAGCCTAACCCTAAACCCTAACCCAACCGTAACCCTAACCCTAACCCTACCCCTAACCCTAACCCCTAACCCCAAACCCTAAACCCTAACCCTAACCGTAACCCTAACCCTATCCCTAACCCTAACCTGACGGACAGGCTGGAACCAGCTGCTCAACTCGCCGGAACCACCTGCCAGACATGCCAGAACCACCTGCCGAGCACGCCGGAGCCACCTGCTGGACTCACCAGAACCACCTGCCTGACAGGCCAAAATCAACAGCTGGCTATGAGAGAACCACCTGGCAGACAATCCGCAATAACCTGCCAGGCATGCAGGAACCACCTCTCAGACGTAAGAGAACCACGTGCCGGACACGCTGGAACCACGTCCTGGACAGACTGGAACCACCTGCCGGACATGCCTGGACCACCTGCCGAGCACGCTGGAACCACCTGCTCGACTCGCAGGACCCATGTTTCAGACACGCCAAAATGAACTGCCGGCTACACCAGAACCACTTACCGGACACTCCGGAATAACCTGCCCGGCATGCCAGAACCACCTCTCAGAAGTGCCAGAAGCACGTGCTGGACATGCCGGAACAACCTATCGGACAGAACGGAACAACCTGCCGGACACACCAAAATCACCTGCGGGCTACGCCAGAACCACTTGGAGGACTCTCCGGGAAAACCTGCCGGGCATGCTGGAACCACCTCTCAGACGTGCCTGAACCACGTGGCGGACACTCCGGAAACGCATGTCGGGCCGGCCGGAACCACCTCTCAGACGTGCCAGAACCTCATGCCGGACACCCCAGAACCACCTGCTGGACAGACCGGAAACACCTGCCGGACACGCCGGAACCACATGTTCGACTCGCTGGAACCACATTCTGGACATGGCAAAATCACCTGCCGCCTATGCCAGAACCGCTTGGCGAACACTCCGGAATCACCTGTCAGGCATGCCGGAACCACCTCTCAGACCTGCCAGAACCACATGCCAATGACACCGGAAGAACCTGCCGAGGATGCCGGAAGCACCTGCTCGACTCGCCAGAACCACCTGTCGGACACGCCAAAATCACCTGCCGGCTACGCCACAGCCAGTTGGTGAACACTCCGGAAACACCTGCCGGGCTGGCTGGAACCACCTGCCAGTCACGCCAACATCACCTGCCAGCTACGCCAGAACCACTTGGCGGAGACTCCAGAAACACCTGTTGGGCCAGCCGGAACCACCTCTCAGACGTGCCAGAACCATGTGCCTGAGATGCTGGAACCACACCCCGAACAGACCGAAACCACCTGCCAGACCCAACTGAACCACCTGCCTAGCACGCAGGAACAACCTGCTCGCCTCGCTGGAACCACCTGCCGGGCGCAGCGGAAGCACCTGCCGAGCGCGCCGGAGCCACCTGCTCGCCTCGCCGGAACCACCTGCCGGGCCCAGCGGAAGCACCTGCCGGGCGCGCCGGAGCCACCTCCTCGGCTCGCCGGAACCACCTGCCGGGCCCTAACCCTAACCCTAACCCTAACCCTATCCCCAAACCCTAACCCTAACCCTAACCCCTAACCCTAAGCCTAACCCTAAACCCTAACCCAACCGTAACCCTAACCCTAACCCTACCCCTAACCCTAACCCCTAACCCCAAACCCTAAACCCTAACCCTAACCGTAACCCTAACCCTATCCCTAACCCTAACCTGACGGACAGGCTGGAACCAGCTGCTCAACTCGCCGGAACCACCTGCCAGACATGCCAGAACCACCTGCCGAGCACGCCGGAGCCACCTGCTGGACTCACCAGAACCACCTGCCTGACAGGCCAAAATCAACAGCTGGCTATGAGAGAACCACCTGGCAGACAATCCGCAATAACCTGCCAGGCATGCAGGAACCACCTCTCAGACGTAAGAGAACCACGTGCCGGACACGCTGGAACCACGTCCTGGACAGACTGGAACCACCTGCCGGACATGCCTGGACCACCTGCCGAGCACGCCGGAACCACCTGCTCGACTCGCAGGACCCATGTGCCAGACACGCCAAAATGAACTGCCGGCTACACCAGAACCACTTACCGGACACTCCGGAATAACCTGCCCGGCATGCCAGAACCACCTCTCAGAAGTGCCAGAAGCACGTGCTGGACATGCCGGAACAACCTATCGGACAGAACGGAACAACCTGCCGGACACACCAAAATCACCTGCGGGCTACGCCAGAACCACTTGGAGGACTCTCCGGGAAAACCTGCCGGGCATGCTGGAGCCACCTCTCAGACGTGCCTGAACCACGTGGCGGACACTCCGGAAACGCATGTCGGGCCGGCCGGAACCACCTCTCAGACGTGCCAGAACCTCATGCCGGACACCCCAGAACCACCTGCTGGACAGACCGGAAACACCTGCCGGACACGCCGGAACCACATGTTCGACTCGCTGGAACCACATTCTGGACATGGCAAAATCACCTGCCGCCTATGCCAGAACCGCTTGGCGAACACTCCGGAATCACCTGTCAGGCATGCCGGAACCACCTCTCAGACCTGCCAGAACCACATGCCAATGACACCGGAAGCACCTGCCGAGCATGCCGGAAGCACCTGCTCGACTCGCCAGAACCACCTGTCGGACACGCCAAAATCACCTGCCGGCTACGCCACAGCCAGTTGGTGAACACTCCGGAAACACCTGCCGGGCTGGCTGGAACCACCTGCCAGTCACGCCAACATCACCTGCCAGCTACGCCAGAACCACTTGGCGGAGACTCCAGAAACACCTGTTGGGCCAGCCGGAACCACCTCTCAGACGTGCCAGAACCATGTGCCTGAGATGCTGGAACCACACCCCGAACAGACCGAAACCACCTGCCAGACCCAACTGAACCACCTGCCTAGCACGCAGGAACAACCTGCTCGCCTCGCTGGAACCACCTGCCGGGCGCAGCGGAAGCACCTGCCGAGCGCGCCGGAGCCACCTGCTCGCCTCGCCGGAACCACCTGCCGGGCCCAGCGGAAGCACCTGCCGGGCGCGCCGGAGCCACCTCCTCGGCTCGCCGGAACCACCTGCCAGGCCCTAACCCTAACCCTAACCCTAACCCTATCCCCAAACCCTAACCCTAACCCTAACCCCTAACCCTAAGCCTAACCCTAAACCCTAACCCAACCGTAACCCTAACCCTAACCCTACCCCTAACCCTAACCCCTAACCCCAAACCCTAAACCCTAACCCTAACCGTAACCCTAACCCTATCCCTAACCCTAACCTGACGGACAGGCTGGAACCAGCTGCTCAACTCGCCGGAACCACCTGCCAGACATGCCAGAACCACCTGCCGAGCACGCCGGAGCCACCTGCTGGACTCACCAGAACCACCTGCCTGACAGGCCAAAATCAACAGCTGGCTATGAGAGAACCACCTGGCAGACAATCCGCAATAACCTGCCAGGCATGCAGGAACCACCTCTCAGACGTAAGAGAACCACGTGCCGGACACGCTGGAACCACGTCCTGGACAGACTGGAACCACCTGCCGGACATGCCTGGACCACCTGCCGAGCACGCCGGAACCACCTGCTCGACTCGCAGGACCCATGTGCCAGACACGCCAAAATGAACTGCCGGCTACACCAGAACCACTTACCGGACACTCCGGAATAACCTGCCCGGCATGCCAGAACCACCTCTCAGAAGTGCCAGAAGCACGTGCTGGACATGCCGGAACAACCTATCGGACAGAACGGAACAACCTGCCGGACACACCAAAATCACCTGCGGGCTACGCCAGAACCACTTGGAGGACTCTCCGGGAAAACCTGCCGGGCATGCTGGAACCACCTCTCAGACGTGCCTGAACCACGTGGCGGACACTCCGGAAACGCATGTAGGGCCGGCCGGAACCACCTCTCAGACGTGCCAGAACCTCATGCCGGACACCCCAGAACCACCTGCTGGACAGACCGGAAACACCTGCCGGACACGCCGGAACCACATGTTCGACTCGCTGGAACCACATTCTGGACATGGCAAAATCACCTGCCGCCTATGCCAGAACCGCTTGGCGAACACTCCGGAATCACCTGTCAGGCATGCCGGAACCACCTCTCAGACATGGCAGAACCACATGCCAATGACACAGGAAGCACCTGCCGAGCATGCCGGAAGCACCTGCTCGACTCGCCAGAACCACCTGTAGGACACGCCAAAATCACCTGCCGGCTACGCCACAGCCAGTTGGTGAACACTCCGGAAACACCTGCCGGGCTGGCTGGAACCACCTGCCAGTCACGCCAACATCACCTGCCAGCTACGCCAGAACCACTTGGCGGAGACTCCAGAAACACCTGTTGGGCCAGCCGGAACCACCTCTCAGACGTGCCAGAACCATGTGCCTGAGATGCTGGAACCACAGCCCGAACAGACCGAAACCACCTGCCAGACCCAACTGAACCACCTGCCGAGCACGCAGGAACAACCTGCTCGCCTCGCCGGAACCACGTGCCGGGCCCTAACCCTAACCCTAACCCTAACCCTATCCCCAAACCCTAACCCTAACCCTAACCCCTAACCCTAAGCCTAACCCTAAACCCTAACCCAACCGTAACCCTAACCCTAACCCTACCCCTAACCCTAACCCCTAACCCCAAACCCTAAACCCTAACCCTAACCGTAACCCTAACCCTATCCCTAACCCTAACCTGACGGACAGGCTGGAACCAGCTGCTCAACTCGCCGGAACCACCTGCCAGACATGCCAGAACCACCTGCCGAGCACGCCGGAGCCACCTGCTGGACTCACCAGAACCACCTGCCTGACAGGCCAAAATCAACAGCTGGCTATGAGAGAACCACCTGGCAGACAATCCGCAATAACCTGCCAGGCATGCAGGAACCACCTCTCAGACGTAAGAGAACCACGTGCCGGACACGCTGGAACCACGTCCTGGACAGACTGGAACCACCTGCCGGACATGCCTGGACCACCTGCCAAGCACGCCGGAACCACCTGCTCGACTCGCAGGACCCATGTTTCAGACACGCCAAAATGAACTGCCGGCTACACCAGAACCACTTACCGGACACTCCGGAATAACCTGCCCGGCATGCCAGAACCACCTCTCAGAAGTGCCAGAAGCACGTGCTGGACATGCCGGAACAACCTATCGGACAGAACGGAACAACCTGCCGGACACACCAAAATCACCTGCGGGCTACGCCAGAACCACTTGGAGGACTCTCCGGGAAAACCTGCCGGGCATGCTGGAACCACCTCTCAGACGTGCCTGAACCACGTGGCGGACACTCCGGAAACGCATGTCGGGCCGGCCGGAACCACCTCTCAGACGTGCCAGAACCTCATGCCGGACACCCCAGAACCACCTGCTGGACAGACCGGAAACACCTGCCGGACACGCCGGAACCACATGTTCGACTCGCTGGAACCACATTCTGGACATGGCAAAATCACCTGCCGCCTATGCCAGAACCGCTTGGCGAACACTCCGGAATCACCTGTCAGGCATGCCGGAACCACCTCTCAGACCTGCCAGAACCACATGCCAATGACACCGGAAGAACCTGCCGAGGATGCCGGAAGCACCTGCTCGACTCGCCAGAACCACCTGTCGGACACGCCAAAATCACCTGCCGGCTACGCCACAGCCAGTTGGTGAACACTCCGGAAACACCTGCCGGGCTGGCTGGAACCACCTGCCAGTCACGCCAACATCACCTGCCAGCTACGCCAGAACCACTTGGCGGAGACTCCAGAAACACCTGTTGGGCCAGCCGGAACCACCTCTCAGACGTGCCAGAACCATGTGCCTGAGATGCTGGAACCACACCCCGAACAGACCGAAACCACCTGCCAGACCCAACTGAACCACCTGCCGAGCACGCAGGAACAACCTGCTCGCCTCGCCGGAACCACCTGCCGGGCGCAGCGGAAGCACCTGCCGAGCGCGCCGGAGCCACCTGCTCGCCTCGACGGAACCACCTGCCCGGCGCGCCGGAGCCCCCTGCTCGCCTCGCCGGAACCACGTGCCGGGCCCTAACCCTAACCCTAACCCTAACCCTATCCCCAAACCCTAACCCTAACCCTAACCCCTAACCCTAAGCCTAACCCTAAACCCTAACCCAACCGTAACCCTAACCCTAACCCTACCCCTAACCCTAACCCCTAACCCCAAACCCTAAACCCTAACCCTAACCGTAACCCTAACCCTATCCCTAACCCTAACCTGACGGACAGGCTGGAACCAGCTGCTCAACTCGCCGGAACCACCTGCCAGACATGCCAGAACCACCTGCCGAGCACGCCGGAGCCACCTGCTGGACTCACCAGAACCACCTGCCTGACAGGCCAAAATCAACAGCTGGCTATGAGAGAACCACCTGGCAGACAATCCGCAATAACCTGCCAGGCATGCAGGAACCACCTCTCAGACGTAAGAGAACCACGTGCCGGACACGCTGGAACCACGTCCTGGACAGACTGGAACCACCTGCCGGACATGCCTGGACCACCTGCCGAGCACGCCGGAACCACCTGCTCGACTCGCAGGACCCATGTTTCAGACACGCCAAAATGAACTGCCGGCTACACCAGAACCACTTACCGGACACTCCGGAATAACCTGCCCGGCATGCCAGAACCACCTCTCAGAAGTGCCAGAAGCACGTGCTGGACATGCCGGAACAACCTATCGGACAGAACGGAACAACCTGCCGGACACACCAAAATCACCTGCGGGCTACGCCAGAACCACTTGGAGGACTCTCCGGGAAAACCTGCCGGGCATGCTGGAACCACCTCTCAGACGTGCCTGAACCACGTGGCGGACACTCCGGAAACGCATGTCGGGCCGGCCGGAACCACCTCTCAGACGTGCCAGAACCTCATGCCGGACACCCCAGAACCACCTGCTGGACAGACCGGAAACACCTGCCGGACACGCCGGAACCACATGTTCGACTCGCTGGAACCACATTCTGGACATGGCAAAATCACCTGCCGCCTATGCCAGAACCGCTTGGCGAACACTCCGGAATCACCTGTCAGGCATGCCGGAACCACCTCTCAGACCTGCCAGAACCACATGCCAATGACACCGGAAGAACCTGCCGAGGATGCCGGAAGCACCTGCTCGACTCGCCAGAACCACCTGTCGGACACGCCAAAATCACCTGCCGGCTACGCCACAGCCAGTTGGTGAACACTCCGGAAACACCTGCCGGGCTGGCTGGAACCACCTGCCAGTCACGCCAACATCACCTGCCAGCTACGCCAGAACCACTTGGCGGAGACTCCAGAAACACCTGTTGGGCCAGCCGGAACCACCTCTCAGACGTGCCAGAACCATGTGCCTGAGATGCTGGAACCACACCCCGAACAGACCGAAACCACCTGCCAGACCCAACTGAACCACCTGCCTAGCACGCAGGAACAACCTGCTCGCCTCGCTGGAACCACCTGCCGGGCGCAGCGGAAGCACCTGCCGAGCGCGCCGGAGCCACCTGCTCGCCTCGCCGGAACCACCTGCCGGGCCCAGCGGAAGCACCTGCCGGGCGCGCCGGAGCCACCTCCTCGGCTCGCCGGAACCACCTGCCGGGCCCTAACCCTAACCCTAACCCTAACCCTATCCCCAAACCCTAACCCTAACCCTAACCCCTAACCCTAAGCCTAACCCTAAACCCTAACCCAACCGTAACCCTAACCCTAACCCTACCCCTAACCCTAACCCCTAACCCCAAACCCTAAACCCTAACCCTAACCGTAACCCTAACCCTATCCCTAACCCTAACCTGACGGACAGGCTGGAACCAGCTGCTCAACTCGCCGGAACCACCTGCCAGACATGCCAGAACCACCTGCCGAGCACGCCGGAGCCACCTGCTGGACTCACCAGAACCACCTGCCTGACAGGCCAAAATCAACAGCTGGCTATGAGAGAACCACCTGGCAGACAATCCGCAATAACCTGCCAGGCATGCAGGAACCACCTCTCAGACGTAAGAGAACCACGTGCCGGACACGCTGGAACCACGTCCTGGACAGACTGGAACCACCTGCCGGACATGCCTGGACCACCTGCCGAGCACGCCGGAACCACCTGCTCGACTCGCAGGACCCATGTGCCAGACACGCCAAAATGAACTGCCGGCTACACCAGAACCACTTACCGGACACTCCGGAATAACCTGCCCGGCATGCCAGAACCACCTCTCAGAAGTGCCAGAAGCACGTGCTGGACATGCCGGAACAACCTATCGGACAGAACGGAACAACCTGCCGGACACACCAAAATCACCTGCGGGCTACGCCAGAACCACTTGGAGGACTCTCCGGGAAAACCTGCCGGGCATGCTGGAACCACCTCTCAGACGTGCCTGAACCACGTGGCGGACACTCCGGAAACGCATGTCGGGCCGGCCGGAACCACCTCTCAGACGTGCCAGAACCTCATGCCGGACACCCCAGAACCACCTGCTGGACAGACCGGAAACACCTGCCGGACACGCCGGAACCACATGTTCGACTCGCTGGAACCACATTCTGGACATGGCAAAATCACCTGCCGCCTATGCCAGAACCGCTTGGCGAACACTCCGGAATCACCTGTCAGGCATGCCGGAACCACCTCTCAGACCTGCCAGAACCACATGCCAATGACACCGGAAGAACCTGCCGAGGATGCCGGAAGCACCTGCTCGACTCGCCAGAACCACCTGTCGGACACGCCAAAATCACCTGCCGGCTACGCCACAGCCAGTTGGTGAACACTCCGGAAACACCTGCCGGGCTGGCTGGAACCACCTGCCAGTCACGCCAACATCACCTGCCAGCTACGCCAGAACCACTTGGCGGAGACTCCAGAAACACCTGTTGGGCCAGCCGGAACCACCTCTCAGACGTGCCAGAACCATGTGCCTGAGATGCTGGAACCACACCCCGAACAGACCGAAACCACCTGCCAGACCCAACTGAACCACCTGCCTAGCACGCAGGAACAACCTGCTCGCCTCGCTGGAACCACCTGCCGGGCGCAGCGGAAGCACCTGCCGAGCGCGCCGGAGCCACCTGCTCGCCTCGCCGGAACCACCTGCCGGGCCCAGCGGAAGCACCTGCCGGGCGCGCCGGAGCCACCTCCTCGGCTCGCCGGAACCACCTGCCGGGCCCTAACCCTAACCCTAACCCTAACCCTATCCCCAAACCCTAACCCTAACCCTAACCCCTAACCCTAAGCCTAACCCTAAACCCTAACCCAACCGTAACCCTAACCCTAACCCTACCCCTAACCCTAACCCCTAACCCCAAACCCTAAACCCTAACCCTAACCGTAACCCTAACCCTATCCCTAACCCTAACCTGACGGACAGGCTGGAACCAGCTGCTCAACTCGCCGGAACCACCTGCCAGACATGCCAGAACCACCTGCCGAGCACGCCGGAGCCACCTGCTGGACTCACCAGAACCACCTGCCTGACAGGCCAAAATCAACAGCTGGCTATGAGAGAACCACCTGGCAGACAATCCGCAATAACCTGCCAGGCATGCAGGAACCACCTCTCAGACGTAAGAGAACCACGTGCCGGACACGCTGGAACCACGTCCTGGACAGACTGGAACCACCTGCCGGACATGCCTGGACCACCTGCCGAGCACGCCGGAACCACCTGCTCGACTCGCAGGACCCATGTGCCAGACACGCCAAAATGAACTGCCGGCTACACCAGAACCACTTACCGGACACTCCGGAATAACCTGCCCGGCATGCCAGAACCACCTCTCAGAAGTGCCAGAAGCACGTGCTGGACATGCCGGAACAACCTATCGGACAGAACGGAACAACCTGCCGGACACACCAAAATCACCTGCGGGCTACGCCAGAACCACTTGGAGGACTCTCCGGGAAAACCTGCCGGGCATGCTGGAACCACCTCTCAGACGTGCCTGAACCACGTGGCGGACACTCCGGAAACGCATGTAGGGCCGGCCGGAACCACCTCTCAGACGTGCCAGAACCTCATGCCGGACACCCCAGAACCACCTGCTGGACAGACTGGAAACACCTGCCGGACACGCCGGAACCACATGTTCGACTCGCTGGAACCACATTCTGGACATGGCAAAATCACCTGCCGCCTATGCCAGAACCGCTTGGCGAACACTCCGGAATCACCTGTCAGGCATGCCGGAACCACCTCTCAGACCTGCCAGAACCACATGCCAATGACACCGGAAGCACCTGCCGAGCATGCCGGAAGCACCTGCTCGACTCGCCAGAACCACCTGTAGGACACGCCAAAATCACCTGCCGGCTACGCCACAGCCAGTTGGTGAACACTCCGGAAACACCTGCCGGGCTGGCTGGAACCACCTGCCAGTCACGCCAACATCACCTGCCAGCTACGCCAGAACCACTTGGCGGAGACTCCAGAAACACCTGTTGGGCCAGCCGGAACCACCTCTCAGACGTGCCAGAACCATGCGCCTGAGATGCTGGAACCACACCCCGAACAGACCGAAACCACCTGCCAGACCCAACTGAACCACCTGCCGAGCACGCAGGAACAACCTGCTCGCCTCGCCGGAACCACCTGCCGGGCGCAGCGGAAGCACCTGCCGAGCGCGCCGGAGCCACCTGCTCGCCTCGACGGAACCACCTGCCCGGCGCGCCGGAGCCCCCTGCTCGCCTCGCCGGAACCACGTGCCGGGCCCTAACCCTAACCCTAACCCTAACCCTATCCCCAAACCCTAACCCTAACCCTAACCCCTAACCCTAAGCCTAACCCTAAACCCTAACCCAACCGTAACCCTAACCCTAACCCTACCCCTAACCCTAACCCCTAACCCCAAACCCTAAACCCTAACCCTAACCGTAACCCTAACCCTATCCCTAACCCTAACCTGACGGACAGGCTGGAACCAGCTGCTCAACTCGCCGGAACCACCTGCCAGACATGCCAGAACCACCTGCCGAGCACGCCGGAGCCACCTGCTGGACTCACCAGAACCACCTGCCTGACAGGCCAAAATCAACAGCTGGCTATGAGAGAACCACCTGGCAGACAATCCGCAATAACCTGCCAGGCATGCAGGAACCACCTCTCAGACGTAAGAGAACCACGTGCCGGACACGCTGGAACCACGTCCTGGACAGACTGGAACCACCTGCCGGACATGCCTGGACCACCTGCCGAGCACGCCGGAACCACCTGCTCGACTCGCAGGACCCATGTTTCAGACACGCCAAAATGAACTGCCGGCTACACCAGAACCACTTACCGGACACTCCGGAATAACCTGCCCGGCATGCCAGAACCACCTCTCAGAAGTGCCAGAAGCACGTGCTGGACATGCCGGAACAACCTATCGGACAGAACGGAACAACCTGCCGGACACACCAAAATCACCTGCGGGCTACGCCAGAACCACTTGGAGGACTCTCCGGGAAAACCTGCCGGGCATGCTGGAACCACCTCTCAGACGTGCCTGAACCACGTGGCGGACACTCCGGAAACGCACGTCGGGCCGGCCGGAACCACCTCTCAGACGTGCCAGAACCTCATGCCGGACACCCCAGAACCACCTGCTGGACAGACCGGAAACACCTGCCGGACACGCCGGAACCACATGTTCGACTCGCTGGAACCACATTCTGGACATGGCAAAATCACCTGCCGCCTATGCCAGAACCGCTTGGCGAACACTCCGGAATCACCTGTCAGGCATGCCGGAACCACCTCTCAGACATGGCAGAACCGCATGCCAATGACACCGGAAGCACCTGCCGAGCATGCCGGAAGCACCTGCTCGACTCGCCAGAACCACCTGTCGGACACGCCAAAATCACCTGCCGGCTACGCCACAGCCAGTTGGTGAACACTCCGGAAACACCTGCCGGGCTGGCTGGAACCACCTGCCAGTCACGCCAACATCACATGCCAGCTACGCCAGAACCACTTGGCGGAGACTCCAGAAACACCTGTTGGGCCAGCCGGAACCACCTCTCAGACATGCCAGAACCATGTGCCTGAGATGCTGGAACCACACCCCAAACAGACCGAAACCACCTGCCAGACCCAACTGAACCACCTGCCAAGCACGCAGGAACAACCTGCTCGCCTCGCCGGAACCACCTGCCGGGCGCAGCGGAAGCACCTGCCGAGCGCGCCGGAGCCACCTGCTCGCCTCGACGGAACCACCTGCCCGGCGCGCCGGAGCCACCTGCTCGCCTCTCCGGAACCACGTGCCGGGCCCTAACCCTAACCCTAACCCTAACCCTATCCCCAAACCCTAACCCTAACCCTAACCCCTAACCCTAAGCCTAACCCTAAACCCTAACCCAACCGTAACCCTAACCCTAACCCTACCCCTAACCCTAACCCCTAACCCCAAACCCTAAACCCTAACCCTAACCGTAACCCTAACCCTATCCCTAACCCTAACCTGACGGACAGGCTGGAACCAGCTGCTCAACTCGCCGGAACCACCTGCCAGACATGCCAGAACCACCTGCCGAGCACGCCGGAGCCACCTGCTGGACTCACCAGAACCACCTGCCTGACAGGCCAAAATCAACAGCTGGCTATGAGAGAACCACCTGGCAGACAATCCGCAATAACCTGCCAGGCATGCAGGAACCACCTCTCAGACGTAAGAGAACCACGTGCCGGACACGCTGGAACCACGTCCTGGACAGACTGGAACCACCTGCCGGACATGCCTGGACCACCTGCCGAGCACGCCGGAACCACCTGCTCGACTCGCAGGACCCATGTGCCAGACACGCCAAAATGAACTGCCGGCTACACCAGAACCACTTACCTGACACTCCGGAATAACCTGCCCGGCATGCCAGAACCACCTCTCAGAAGTGCCAGAAGCACGTGCTGGACATGCCGGAACAACCTATCGGACAGAACGGAACAACCTGCCGGACACACCAAAATCACCTGCGGGCTACGCCAGAACCACTTGGAGGACTCTCCGGGAAAACCTGCCGGGCATGCTGGAACCACCTCTCAGACGTGCCTGAACCACGTGGCGGACACTCCGGAAACGCATGTCGGGCCGGCCGGAACCACCTCTCAGACGTGCCAGAACCTCATGCCGGACACCCCAGAACCACCTGCTGGACAGACCGGAAACACCTGCCGGACACGCCGGAACCACATGTTCGACTCGCTGGAACCACATTCTGGACATGGCAAAATCACCTGCCGCCTATGCCAGAACCGCTTGGCGAACACTCCGGAATCACCTGTCAGGCATGCCGGAACCACCTCTCAGACATGGCAGAACCACATGCCAATGACACCGGAAGCACCTGCCGAGCATGCCGGAAGCACCTGCTCGACTCGCCAGAACCACCTGTCGGACACGCCAAAATCACCTGCCGGCTACGCCACAGCCAGTTGGTGAACACTCCGGAAACACCTGCCGGGCTGGCTGGAACCACCTGCCAGTCACGCCAACATCACCTGCCAGCTACGCCAGAACCACTTGGCGGAGACTCCAGAAACACCTGTTGGGCCAGCCGGAACCACCTCTCAGACGTGCCAGAACCATGTGCCTGAGATGCTGGAACCACACCCAGAACAGACCGAAACCACCTGCCAGACCCAACTGAACCACCTGCCGAGCACGCAAGAACAACCTGCTCGCCTCGCCGGAACCACCTGCCGGGCGCAGCGGAAGCACCTGCCGAGCGCGCCGGAGCCACCTGCTCGCCTCGACGGAACCACCTGCCCGGCGCGCCGGAGCCACCTGCTCGCCTCTCCGGAACCACGTGCCGGGCCCTAACCCTAACCCTAACCCTAACCCTATCCCCAAACCCTAACCCTAACCCTAACCCCTAACCCTAAGCCTAACCCTAAACCCTAACCCAACCGTAACCCTAACCCTAACCCTACCCCTAACCCTAACCCCTAACCCCAAACCCTAAACCCTAACCCTAACCGTAACCCTAACCCTATCCCTAACCCTAACCTGACGGACAGGCTGGAACCAGCTGCTCAACTCGCCGGAACCACCTGCCAGACATGCCAGAACCACCTGCCGAGCACGCCGGAGCCACCTGCTGGACTCACCAGAACCACCTGCCTGACAGGCCAAAATCAACAGCTGGCTATGAGAGAACCACCTGGCAGACAATCCGCAATAACCTGCCAGGCATGCAGGAACCACCTCTCAGACGTAAGAGAACCACGTGCCGGACACGCAGGAACCACGTCCTGGACAGACTGGAACCACCTGCCGGACATGCCTGGACCACCTGCCGAGCACGCCGGAACCACCTGCTCGACTCGCAGGACCCATGTGCCAGACACGCCAAAATGAACTGCCGGCTACACCAGAACCACTTACCTGACACTCCGGAATAACCTGCCCGGCATGCCAGAACCACCTCTCAGAAGTGCCAGAAGCACGTGCTGGACATGCCGGAACAACCTATCGGACAGAACGGAACAACCTGCCGGACACACCAAAATCACCTGCGGGCTACGCCAGAACCACTTGGAGGACTCTCCGGGAAAACCTGCCGGGCATGCTGGAACCACCTCTCAGACGTGCCTGAACCACGTGGCGGACACTCCGGAAACGCACGTCGGGCCGGCCGGAACCACCTCTCAGACGTGCCAGAACCTCATGCCGGACACCCCAGAACCACCTGCTGGACAGACCGGAAACACCTGCCGGACACGCCGGAACCACATGTTCGACTCGCTGGAACCACATTCTGGACATGGCAAAATCACCTGCCGCCTATGCCAGAACCGCTTGGCGAACACTCCGGAATCACCTGTCAGGCATGCCGGAACCACCTCTCAGACATGGCAGAACCACATGCCAATGACACCGGAAGCACCTGCCGAGCATGCCGGAAGCACCTGCTCGACTCGCCAGAACCACCTGTCGGACACGCCAAAATCACCTGCCGGCTACGCCACAGCCAGTTGGTGAACACTCCGGAAACACCTGCCGGGCTGGCTGGAACCACCTGCCAGTCACGCCAACATCACCTGCCAGCTACGCCAGAACCACTTGGCGGAGACTCCAGAAACACCTGTTGGGCCAGCCGGAACCACCTCTCAGACGTGCCAGAACCATGTGCCTGAGATGCTGGAACCACACCCAGAACAGACCGAAACCACCTGCCAGACCCAACTGAACCACCTGCCGAGCACGCAAGAACAACCTGCTCGCCTCGCCGGAACCACCTGCCGGGCGCAGCGGAAGCACCTGCCGAGCGCGCCGGAGCCACCTGCTCGCCTCGACGGAACCACCTGCCCGGCGCGCCGGAGCCACTTGCTCGCCTCGCCGGAACCACGTGCCGGGCCCTAACCCTAACCCTAACCCTAACCCTATCCCCAAACCCTAACCCTAACCCTAACCCCTAACCCTAAGCCTAACCCTAAACCCTAACCCAACCGTAACCCTAACCCTAACCCTACCCCTAACCCTAACCCCTAACCCCAAACCCTAAACCCTAACCCTAACCGTAACCCTAACCCTATCCCTAACCCTAACCTGACGGACAGGCTGGAACCAGCTGCTCAACTCGCCGGAACCACCTGCCAGACATGCCAGAACCACCTGCCGAGCACGCCGGAGCCACCTGCTGGACTCACCAGAACCACCTGCCTGACAGGCCAAAATCAACAGCTGGCTATGAGAGAACCACCTGGCAGACAATCCGCAATAACCTGCCAGGCATGCAGGAACCACCTCTCAGACGTAAGAGAACCACGTGCCGGACACGCAGGAACCACGTCCTGGACAGACTGGAACCACCTGCCGGACATGCCTGGACCACCTGCCGAGCACGCCGGAACCACCTGCTCGACTCGCAGGACCCATGTGCCAGACACGCCAAAATGAACTGCCGGCTACACCAGAACCACTTACCGGACACTCCGGAATAACCTGCCCGGCATGCCAGAACCACCTCTCAGAAGTGCCAGAAGCACGTGCTGGACATGCCGGAACAACCTATCGGACAGAACGGAACAACCTGCCGGACACACCAAAATCACCTGCGGGCTACGCCAGAACCACTTGGAGGACTCTCCGGGAAAACCTGCCGGGCATGCTGGAACCACCTCTCAGACGTGCCTGAACCACGTGGCGGACACTCCGGAAACGCATGTCGGGCCGGCCGGAACCACCTCTCAGACGTGCCAGAACCTCATGCCGGACACCCCAGAACCACCTGCTGGACAGACCGGAAACACCTGCCGGACACGCCGGAACCACATGTTCGACTCGCTGGAACCACATTCTGGACATGGCAAAATCACCTGCCGCCTATGCCAGAACCGCTTGGCGAACACTCCGGAATCACCTGTCAGGCATGCCGGAACCACCTCTCAGACCTGCCAGAACCACATGCCAATGACACCGGAAGAACCTGCCGAGGATGCCGGAAGCACCTGCTCGACTCGCCAGAACCACCTGTCGGACACGCCAAAATCACCTGCCGGCTACGCCACAGCCAGTTGGTGAACACTCCGGAAACACCTGCCGGGCTGGCTGGAACCACCTGCCAGTCACGCCAACATCACCTGCCAGCTACGCCAGAACCACTTGGCGGAGACTCCAGAAACACCTGTTGGGCCAGCCGGAACCACCTCTCAGACGTGCCAGAACCATGTGCCTGAGATGCTGGAACCACACCCCGAACAAACCGAAACCACCTGCCAGACCCAACTGAACCACCTGCCTAGCACGCAGGAACAACCTGCTCGCCTCGCTGGAACCACCTGCCGGGCGCAGCGGAAGCACCTGCCGATCGCGCCGGAGCCACCAGCTCGCCTCGCCGGAACCACCTGCCGGGCCCAGCGGAAGCACCTGCCGGGCGCGCCGGAGCCACCTCCTCGGCTCGCCGGAACCACCTGCCGGGCCCTAACCCTACCCCTAACCCTAACCCTATCCCCAAACCCTAACCCTAACCCTAACCCCTAACCCTAAGCCTAACCCTAAACCCTAACCCAACCGTAACCCTAACCCTAACCCTACCCCTAACCCTAACCCCTAACCCCAAACCCTAAACCCTAACCCTAACCGTAACCCTAACCCTATCCCTAACCCTAACCTGACGGACAGGCTGGAACCAGCTGCTCAACTCGCCGGAACCACCTGCCAGACATGCCAGAACCACCTGCCGAGCACGCCGGAGCCACCTGCTGGACTCACCAGAACCACCTGCCTGACAGGCCAAAATCAACAGCTGGCTATGAGAGAACCACCTGGCAGACAATCCGCAATAACCTGCCAGGCATGCAGGAACCACCTCTCAGACGTAAGAGAACCACGTGCCGGACACGCTGGAACCACGTCCTGGACAGACTGGAACCACCTGCCGGACATGCCTGGACCACCTGCCGAGCACGCTGGAACCACCTGCTCGACTCGCAGGACCCATGTTTCAGACACGCCAAAATGAACTGCCGGCTACACCAGAACCACTTACCGGACACTCCGGAATAACCTGCCCGGCATGCCAGAACCACCTCTCAGAAGTGCCAGAAGCACGTGCTGGACATGCCGGAACAACCTATCGGACAGAACGGAACAACCTGCCGGACACACCAAAATCACCTGCGGGCTACGCCAGAACCACTTGGAGGACTCTCCGGGAAAACCTGCCGGGCATGCTGGAACCACCTCTCAGACGTGCCTGAACCACGTGGCGGACACTCCGGAAACGCATGTCGGGCCGGCCGGAACCACCTCTCAGACGTGCCAGAACCTCATGCCGGACACCCCAGAACCACCTGCTGGACAGACCGGAAACACCTGCCGGACACGCCGGAACAACATGTTCGACTCGCTGGAACCACATTCTGGACATGGCAAAATCACCTGCCGCCTATGCCAGAACCGCTTGGCGAACACTCCGGAATCACCTGTCAGGCATGCCGGAACCACCTCTCAGACCTGCCAGAACCACATGCCAATGACACCGGAAGAACCTGCCGAGGATGCCGGAAGCACCTGCTCGACTCGCCAGAACCACCTGTCGGACACGCCAAAATCACCTGCCGGCTACGCCACAGCCAGTTGGTGAACACTCCGGAAACACCTGCCGGGCTGGCTGGAACCACCTGCCAGTCACGCCAACATCACCTGCCAGCTACGCCAGAACCACTTGGCGGAGACTCCAGAAACACCTGTTGGGCCAGCCGGAACCACCTCTCAGACGTGCCAGAACCATGTGCCTGAGATGCTGGAACCACACCCCGAACAGACCGAAACCACCTGCCAGACCCAACTGAACCACCTGCCTAGCACGCAGGAACAACCTGCTCGCCTCGCTGGAACCACCTGCCGGGCGCAGCGGAAGCACCTGCCGAGCGCGCCGGAGCCACCTGCTCGCCTCGCCGGAACCACCTGCCGGGCCCAGCGGAAGCACCTGCCGGGCGCGCCGGAGCCACCTCCTCGGCTCGCCGGAACCACCTGCCGGGCCCTAACCCTAACCCTAACCCTAACCCTATCCCCAAACCCTAACCCTAACCCTAACCCCTAACCCTAAGCCTAACCCTAAACCCTAACCCAACCGTAACCCTAACCCTAACCCTACCCCTAACCCTAACCCCTAACCCCAAACCCTAAACCCTAACCCTAACCGTAACCCTAACCCTATCCCTAACCCTAACCTGACGGACAGGCTGGAACCAGCTGCTCAACTCGCCGGAACCACCTGCCAGACATGCCAGAACCACCTGCCGAGCACGCCGGAGCCACCTGCTGGACTCACCAGAACCACCTGCCTGACAGGCCAAAATCAACAGCTGGCTATGAGAGAACCACCTGGCAGACAATCCGCAATAACCTGCCAGGCATGCAGGAACCACCTCTCAGACGTAAGAGAACCACGTGCCGGACACGCTGGAACCACGTCCTGGACAGACTGGAACCACCTGCCGGACATGCCTGGACCACCTGCCGAGCACGCCGGAACCACCTGCTCGACTCGCAGGACCCATGTGCCAGACACGCCAAAATGAACTGCCGGCTACACCAGAACCACTTACCGGACACTCCGGAATAACCTGCCCGGCATGCCAGAACCACCTCTCAGAAGTGCCAGAAGCACGTGCTGGACATGCCGGAACAACCTATCGGACAGAACGGAACAACCTGCCGGACACACCAAAATCACCTGCGGGCTACGCCAGAACCACTTGGAGGACTCTCCGGGAAAACCTGCCGGGCATGCTGGAGCCACCTCTCAGACGTGCCTGAACCACGTGGCGGACACTCCGGAAACGCATGTCGGGCCGGCCGGAACCACCTCTCAGACGTGCCAGAACCTCATGCCGGACACCCCAGAACCACCTGCTGGACAGACCGGAAACACCTGCCGGACACGCCGGAACCACATGTTCGACTCGCTGGAACCACATTCTGGACATGGCAAAATCACCTGCCGCCTATGCCAGAACCGCTTGGCGAACACTCCGGAATCACCTGTCAGGCATGCCGGAACCACCTCTCAGACCTGCCAGAACCACATGCCAATGACACCGGAAGCACCTGCCGAGCATGCCGGAAGCACCTGCTCGACTCGCCAGAACCACCTGTCGGACACGCCAAAATCACCTGCCGGCTACGCCACAGCCAGTTGGTGAACACTCCGGAAACACCTGCCGGGCTGGCTGGAACCACCTGCCAGTCACGCCAACATCACCTGCCAGCTACGCCAGAACCACTTGGCGGAGACTCCAGAAACACCTGTTGGGCCAGCCGGAACCACCTCTCAGACGTGCCAGAACCATGTGCCTGAGATGCTGGAACCACACCCCGAACAGACCGAAACCACCTGCCAGACCAAACTGAACCACCTGCCTAGCACGCAGGAACAACCTGCTCGCCTCGCTGGAACCACCTGCCGGGCGCAGCGGAAGCACCTGCCGAGCGCGCCGGAGCCACCTGCTCGCCTCGCCGGAACCACCTGCCGGGCCCAGCGGAAGCACCTGCCGGGCGCGCCGGAGCCACCTCCTCGGCTCGCCGGAACCACCTGCCAGGCCCTAACCCTAACCCTAACCCTAACCCTATCCCCAAACCCTAACCCTAACCCTAACCCCTAACCCTAAGCCTAACCCTAAACCCTAACCCAACCGTAACCCTAACCCTAACCCTACCCCTAACCCTAACCCCTAACCCCAAACCCTAAACCCTAACCCTAACCGTAACCCTAACCCTATCCCTAACCCTAACCTGACGGACAGGCTGGAACCAGCTGCTCAACTCGCCGGAACCACCTGCCAGACATGCCAGAACCACCTGCCGAGCACGCCGGAGCCACCTGCTGGACTCACCAGAACCACCTGCCTGACAGGCCAAAATCAACAGCTGGCTATGAGAGAACCACCTGGCAGACAATCCGCAATAACCTGCCAGGCATGCAGGAACCACCTCTCAGACGTAAGAGAACCACGTGCCGGACACGCTGGAACCACGTCCTGGACAGACTGGAACCACCTGCCGGACATGCCTGGACCACCTGCCGAGCACGCCGGAACCACCTGCTCGACTCGCAGGACCCATGTGCCAGACACGCCAAAATGAACTGCCGGCTACACCAGAACCACTTACCGGACACTCCGGAATAACCTGCCCGGCATGCCAGAACCACCTCTCAGAAGTGCCAGAAGCACGTGCTGGACATGCCGGAACAACCTATCGGACAGAACGGAACAACCTGCCGGACACACCAAAATCACCTGCGGGCTACGCCAGAACCACTTGGAGGACTCTCCGGGAAAACCTGCCGGGCATGCTGGAACCACCTCTCAGACGTGCCTGAACCACGTGGCGGACACTCCGGAAACGCATGTCGGGCCGGCCGGAACCACCTCTCAGACGTGCCAGAACCTCATGCCGGACACCCCAGAACCACCTGCTGGACAGACCGGAAACACCTGCCGGACACGCCGGAACCACATGTTCGACTCGCTGGACCCACATTCTGGACATGGCAAAATCACCTGCCGCCTATGCCAGAACCGCTTGGCGAACACTCCGGAATCACCTGTCAGGCATGCCGGAACCACCTCTCAGACCTGCCAGAACCACATGCCAATGACACCGGAAGCACCTGCCGAGCATGCCGGAAGCACCTGCTCGACTCGCCAGAACCACCTGTCGGACACGCCAAAATCACCTGCCGGCTACGCCACAGCCAGTTGGTGAACACTCCGGAAACACCTGCCGGGCTGGCTGGAACCACCTGCCAGTCACGCCAACATCACCTGCCAGCTACGCCAGAACCACTTGGCGGAGACTCCAGAAACACCTGTTGGGCCAGCCGGAACCACCTCTCAGACGTGCCAGAACCATGTGCCTGAGATGCTGGAACCACACCCCGAACAGACCGAAACCACCTGCCAGACCCAACTGAACCACCTGCCTCGCACGCAGGAACAACCTGCTCGCCTCGCTGGAACCACCTGCCGGGCGCAGCGGAAGCACCTGCCGAGCGCGCCGGAGCCACCTGCTCGCCTCGCCGGAACCACCTGCCGGGCCCAGCGGAAGCACCTGCCGGGCGCGCCGGAGCCACATCCTCGGCTCGCCGGAACCACCTGCCGGGCCCTAACCCTAACCCTAACCCTAACCCTATCCCCAAACCCTAACCCTAACCCTAACCCCTAACCCTAAGCCTAACCCTAAACCCTAACCCAACCGTAACCCTAACCCTAACCCTACCCCTAACCCTAACCCCTAACCCCAAACCCTAAACCCTAACCCTAACCGTAACCCTAACCCTATCCCTAACCCTAACCTGACGGACAGGCTGGAACCAGCTGCTCAACTCGCCGGAACCACCTGCCAGACATGCCAGAACCACCTGCCGAGCACGCCGGAGCCACCTGCTGGACTCACCAGAACCACCTGCCTGACAGGCCAAAATCAACAGCTGGCTATGAGAGAACCACCTGGCAGACAATCCGCAATAACCTGCCAGGCATGCAGGAACCACCTCTCAGACGTAAGAGAACCACGTGCCGGACACGCTGGAACCACGTCCTGGACAGACTGGAACCACCTGCCGGACATGCCTGGACCACCTGCCGAGCACGCTGGAACCACCTGCTCGACTCGCAGGACCCATGTTTCAGACACGCCAAAATGAACTGCCGGCTACACCAGAACCACTTACCGGACACTCCGGAATAACCTGCCCGGCATGCCAGAACCACCTCTCAGAAGTGCCAGAAGCACGTGCTGGACATGCCGGAACAACCTATCGGACAGAACGGAACAACCTGCCGGACACACCAAAATCACCTGCGGGCTACGCCAGAACCACTTGGAGGACTCTCCGGGAAAACCTGCCGGGCATGCTGGAACCACCTCTCAGACGTGCCTGAACCACGTGGCGGACACTCCGGAAACGCATGTCGGGCCGGCCGGAACCACCTCTCAGACGTGCCAGAACCTCATGCCGGACACCCCAGAACCACCTGCTGGACAGACCGGAAACACCTGCCGGACACGCCGGAACAACATGTTCGACTCGCTGGAACCACATTCTGGACATGGCAAAATCACCTGCCGCCTATGCCAGAACCGCTTGGCGAACACTCCGGAATCACCTGTCAGGCATGCCGGAACCACCTCTCAGACCTGCCAGAACCACATGCCAATGACACCGGAAGAACCTGCCGAGGATGCCGGAAGCACCTGCTCGACTCGCCAGAACCACCTGTCGGACACGCCAAAATCACCTGCCGGCTACGCCACAGCCAGTTGGTGAACACTCCGGAAACACCTGCCGGGCTGGCTGGAACCACCTGCCAGTCACGCCAACATCACCTGCCAGCTACGCCAGAACCACTTGGCGGAGACTCCAGAAACACCTGTTGGGCCAGCCGGAACCACCTCTCAGACGTGCCAGAACCATGTGCCTGAGATGCTGGAACCACACCCCGAACAGACCGAAACCACCTGCCAGACCCAACTGAACCACCTGCCTAGCACGCAGGAACAACCTGCTCGCCTCGCTGGAACCACCTGCCGGGCGCAGCGGAAGCACCTGCCGAGCGCGCCGGAGCCACCTGCTCGCCTCGCCAGAACCACCTGCCGGGCCCAGCGGAAGCACCTGCCGGGCGCGCCGGAGCCACCTCCTCGGCTCGCCGGAACCACCTGCCGGGCCCTAACCCTAACCCTAACCCTAACCCTATCCCCAAACCCTAACCCTAACCCTAACCCCTAACCCTAAGCCTAACCCTAAACCCTAACCCAACCGTAACCCTAACCCTAACCCTACCCCTAACCCTAACCCCTAACCCCAAACCCTAAACCCTAACCCTAACCGTAACCCTAACCCTATCCCTAACCCTAACCTGACGGACAGGCTGGAACCAGCTGCTCAACTCGCCGGAACCACCTGCCAGACATGCCAGAACCACCTGCCGAGCACGCCGGAGCCACCTGCTGGACTCACCAGAACCACCTGCCTGACAGGCCAAAATCAACAGCTGGCTATGAGAGAACCACCTGGCAGACAATCCGCAATAACCTGCCAGGCATGCAGGAACCACCTCTCAGACGTAAGAGAACCACGTGCCGGACACGCTGGAACCACGTCCTGGACAGACTGGAACCACCTGCCGGACATGCCTGGACCACCTGCCGAGCACGCCGGAACCACCTGCTCGACTCGCAGGACCCATGTGCCAGACACGCCAAAATGAACTGCCGGCTACACCAGAACCACTTACCGGACACTCTGGAATAACCTGCCCGGCATGCCAGAACCACCTCTCAGAAGTGCCAGAAGCACGTGCTGGACATGCCGGAACAACCTATCGGACAGAACGGAACAACCTGCCGGACACACCAAAATCACCTGCGGGCTACGCCAGAACCACTTGGAGGACTCTCCGGGAAAACCTGCCGGGCATGCTGGAGCCACCTCTCAGACGTGCCTGAACCACGTGGCGGACACTCCGGAAACGCATGTCGGGCCGGCCGGAACCACCTCTCAGACGTGCCAGAACCTCATGCCGGACACCCCAGAACCACCTGCTGGACAGACCGGAAACACCTGCCGGACACGCCGGAACCACATGTTCGACTCGCTGGAACCACATTCTGGACATGGCAAAATCACCTGCCGCCTATGCCAGAACCGCTTGGCGAACACTCCGGAATCACCTGTCAGGCATGCCGGAACCACCTCTCAGACCTGCCAGAACCACATGCCAATGACACCGGAAGCACCTGCCGAGCATGCCGGAAGCACCTGCTCGACTCGCCAGAACCACCTGTCGGACACGCCAAAATCACCTGCCGGCTACGCCACAGCCAGTTGGTGAACACTCCGGAAACACCTGCCGGGCTGGCTGGAACCACCTGCCAGTCACGCCAACATCACCTGCCAGCTACGCCAGAACCACTTGGCGGAGACTCCAGAAACACCTGTTGGGCCAGCCGGAACCACCTCTCAGACGTGCCAGAACCATGTGCCTGAGATGCTGGAACCACAGCCCGAACAGACCGAAACCACCTGCCAGACACAACTGAACCACCTGCCGAGCACGCAGGAACAACCTGCTCGCCTCGCCGGAACCACGTGCCGGGCCCTAACCCTAACCCTAACCCTAACCCTATCCCCAAACCCTAACCCTAACCCTAACCCCTAACCCTAAGCCTAACCCTAAACCCTAACCCAACCGTAACCCTAACCCTAACCCTACCCCTAACCCTAACCCCTAACCCCAAACCCTAAACCCTAACCCTAACCGTAACCCTAACCCTATCCCTAACCCTAACCTGACGGACAGGCTGGAACCAGCTGCTCAACTCGCCGGAACCACCTGCCAGACATGCCAGAACCACCTGCCGAGCACGCCGGAGCCACCTGCTGGACTCACCAGAACCACCTGCCTGACAGGCCAAAATCAACAGCTGGCTATGAGAGAACCACCTGGCAGACAATCCGCAATAACCTGCCAGGCATGCAGGAACCACCTCTCAGACGTAAGAGAACCACGTGCCGGACACGCAGGAACCACGTCCTGGACAGACTGGAACCACCTGCCGGACATGCCTGGACCACCTGCCGAGCACGCCGGAACCACCTGCTCGACTCGCAGGACCCATGTGCCAGACACGCCAAAATGAACTGCCGGCTACACCAGAACCACTTACCGGACACTCCGGAATAACCTGCCCGGCATGCCAGAACCACCTCTCAGAAGTGCCAGAAGCACGTGCTGGACATGCCGGAACAACCTATCGGACAGAACGGAACAACCTGCCGGACACACCAAAATCACCTGCGGGCTACGCCAGAACCACTTGGAGGACTCTCCGGGAAAACCTGCCGGGCATGCTGGAACCACCTCTCAGACGTGCCTGAACCACGTGGCGGACACTCCGGAAACGCATGTCGGGCCGGCCGGAACCACCTCTCAGACGTGCCAGAACCTCATGCCGGACACCCCAGAACCACCTGCTGGACAGACCGGAAACACCTGCCGGACACGCCGGAACCACATGTTCGACTCGCTGGAACCACATTCTGGACATGGCAAAATCACCTGCCGCCTATGCCAGAACCGCTTGGCGAACACTCCGGAATCACCTGTCAGGCATGCCGGAACCACCTCTCAGACCTGCCAGAACCACATGCCAATGACACCGGAAGAACCTGCCGAGGATGCCGGAAGCACCTGCTCGACTCGCCAGAACCACCTGTCGGACACGCCAAAATCACCTGCCGGCTACGCCACAGCCAGTTGGTGAACACTCCGGAAACACCTGCCGGGCTGGCTGGAACCACCTGCCAGTCACGCCAACATCACCTGCCAGCTACGCCAGAACCACTTGGCGGAGACTCCAGAAACACCTGTTGGGCCAGCCGGAACCACCTCTCAGACGTGCCAGAACCATGTGCCTGAGATGCTGGAACCACACCCCGAACAGACCGAAACCACCTGCCAGACCCAACTGAACCACCTGCCGAGCACGCAGGAACAACCTGCTCGCCTCGCCGGAACCACCTGCCGGGCGCAGCGGAAGCACCTGCCGAGCGCGCCGGAGCCACCTGCTCGCCTCGACGGAACCACCTGCCCGGCGCGCCGGAGCCCCCTGCTCGCCTCGCCGGAACCACGTGCCGGGCCCTAACCCTAACCCTAACCCTAACCCTATCCCCAAACCCTAACCCTAACCCTAACCCCTAACCCTAAGCCTAACCCTAAACCCTAACCCAACCGTAACCCTAACCCTAACCCTACCCCTAACCCTAACCCCTAACCCCAAACCCTAAACCCTAACCCTAACCGTAACCCTAACCCTATCCCTAACCCTAACCTGACGGACAGGCTGGAACCAGCTGCTCAACTCGCCGGAACCACCTGCCAGACATGCCAGAACCACCTGCCGAGCACGCCGGAGCCACCTGCTGGACTCACCAGAACCACCTGCCTGACAGGCCAAAATCAACAGCTGGCTATGAGAGAACCACCTGGCAGACAATCCGCAATAACCTGCCAGGCATGCAGGAACCACCTCTCAGACGTAAGAGAACCACGTGCCGGACACGCTGGAACCACGTCCTGGACAGACTGGAACCACCTGCCGGACATGCCTGGACCACCTGCCGAGCACGCCGGAACCACCTGCTCGACTCGCAGGACCCATGTGCCAGACACGCCAAAATGAACTGCCGGCTACACCAGAACCACTTACCGGACACTCCGGAATAACCTGCCCGGCATGCCAGAACCACCTCTCAGAAGTGCCAGAAGCACGTGCTGGACATGCCGGAACAACCTATCGGACAGAACGGAACAACCTGCCGGACACACCAAAATCACCTGCGGGCTACGCCAGAACCACTTGGAGGACTCTCCGGGAAAACCTGCCGGGCATGCTGGAGCCACCTCTCAGACGTGCCTGAACCACGTGGCGGACACTCCGGAAACGCATGTCGGGCCGGCCGGAACCACCTCTCAGACGTGCCAGAACCTCATGCCGGACACCCCAGAACCACCTGCTGGACAGACCGGAAACACCTGCCGGACACGCCGGAACCACATGTTCGACTCGCTGGAACCACATTCTGGACATGGCAAAATCACCTGCCGCCTATGCCAGAACCGCTTGGCGAACACTCCGGAATCACCTGTCAGGCATGCCGGAACCACCTCTCAGACCTGCCAGAACCACATGCCAATGACACCGGAAGCACCTGCCGAGCATGCCGGAAGCACCTGCTCGACTCGCCAGAACCACCTGTCGGACACGCCAAAATCACCTGCCGGCTACGCCACAGCCAGTTGGTGAACACTCCGGAAACACCTGCCGGGCTGGCTGGAACCACCTGCCAGTCACGCCAACATCACCTGCCAGCTACGCCAGAACCACTTGGCGGAGACTCCAGAAACACCTGTTGGGCCAGCCGGAACCACCTCTCAGACGTGCCAGAACCATGTGCCTGAGATGCTGGAACCACACCCCGAACAGACCGAAACCACCTGCCAGACCCAACTGAACCACCTGCCTAGCACGCAGGAACAACCTGCTCGCCTCGCTGGAACCACCTGCCGGGCGCAGCGGAAGCACCTGCCGAGCGCGCCGGAGCCACCTGCTCGCCTCGCCGGAACCACCTGCCGGGCCCAGCGGAAGCACCTGCCGGGCGCGCCGGAGCCACCTCCTCGGCTCGCCGGAACCACCTGCCAGGCCCTAACCCTAACCCTAACCCTAACCCTATCCCCAAACCCTAACCCTAACCCTAACCCCTAACCCTAAGCCTAACCCTAAACCCTAACCCAACCGTAACCCTAACCCTAACCCTACCCCTAACCCTAACCCCTAACCCCAAACCCTAAACCCTAACCCTAACCGTAACCCTAACCCTATCCCTAACCCTAACCTGACGGACAGGCTGGAACCAGCTGCTCAACTCGCCGGAACCACCTGCCAGACATGCCAGAACCACCTGCCGAGCACGCCGGAGCCACCTGCTGGACTCACCAGAACCACCTGCCTGACAGGCCAAAATCAACAGCTGGCTATGAGAGAACCACCTGGCAGACAATCCGCAATAACCTGCCAGGCATGCAGGAACCACCTCTCAGACGTAAGAGAACCACGTGCCGGACACGCTGGAACCACGTCCTGGACAGACTGGAACCACCTGCCGGACATGCCTGGACCACCTGCCGAGCACGCCGGAACCACCTGCTCGACTCGCAGGACCCATGTGCCAGACACGCCAAAATGAACTGCCGGCTACACCAGAACCACTTACCGGACACTCCGGAATAACCTGCCCGGCATGCCAGAACCACCTCTCAGAAGTGCCAGAAGCACGTGCTGGACATGCCGGAACAACCTATCGGACAGAACGGAACAACCTGCCGGACACACCAAAATCACCTGCGGGCTACGCCAGAACCACTTGGAGGACTCTCCGGGAAAACCTGCCGGGCATGCTGGAACCACCTCTCAGACGTGCCTGAACCACGTGGCGGACACTCCGGAAACGCATGTAGGGCCGGCCGGAACCACCTCTCAGACGTGCCAGAACCTCATGCCGGACACCCCAGAACCACCTGCTGGACAGACCGGAAACACCTGCCGGACACGCCGGAACCACATGTTCGACTCGCTGGAACCACATTCTGGACATGGCAAAATCACCTGCCGCCTATGCCAGAACCGCTTGGCGAACACTCCGGAATCACCTGTCAGGCATGCCGGAACCACCTCTCAGACATGGCAGAACCACATGCCAATGACACAGGAAGCACCTGCCGAGCATGCCGGAAGCACCTGCTCGACTCGCCAGAACCACCTGTAGGACACGCCAAAATCACCTGCCAGCTACGCCACAGCCAGTTGGTGAACACTCCGGAAACACCTGCCGGGCTGGCTGGAACCACCTGCCAGTCACGCCAACATCACCTGCCAGCTACGCCAGAACCACTTGGCGGAGACTCCAGAAACACCTGTTGGGCCAGCCGGAACCACCTCTCAGACGTGCCAGAACCATGTGCCTGAGACGCTGGAACCACAGCCCGAACAGACCGAAACCACCTGCCAGACCCAACTGAACCACCTGCCGAGCACGCAGGAACAACCTGCTCGCCTCGCCGGAACCACGTGCCGGGCCCTAACCCTAACCCTAACCCTAACCCTATCCCCAAACCCTAACCCTAACCCTAACCCCTAACCCTAAGCCTAACCCTAAACCCTAACCCAACCGTAACCCTAACCCTAACCCTACCCCTAACCCTAACCCCTAACCCCAAACCCTAAACCCTAACCCTAACCGTAACCCTAACCCTATCCCTAACCCTAACCTGACGGACAGGCTGGAACCAGCTGCTCAACTCGCCGGAACCACCTGCCAGACATGCCAGAACCACCTGCCGAGCACGCCGGAGCCACCTGCTGGACTCACCAGAACCACCTGCCTGACAGGCCAAAATCAACAGCTGGCTATGAGAGAACCACCTGGCAGACAATCCGCAATAACCTGCCAGGCATGCAGGAACCACCTCTCAGACGTAAGAGAACCACGTGCCGGACACGCTGGAACCACGTCCTGGACAGACTGGAACCACCTGCCGGACATGCCTGGACCACCTGCCGAGCACGCCGGAACCACCTGCTCGACTCGCAGGACCCATGTGCCAGACACGCCAAAATGAACTGCCGGCTACACCAGAACCACTTACCGGACACTCCGGAATAACCTGCCCGGCATGCCAGAACCACCTCTCAGAAGTGCCAGAAGCACGTGCTGGACATGCCGGAACAACCTATCGGACAGAACGGAACAACCTGCCGGACACACCAAAATCACCTGCGGGCTACGCCAGAACCACTTGGAGGACTCTCCGGGAAAACCTGCCGGGCATGCTGGAACCACCTCTCAGACGTGCCTGAACCACGTGGCGGACACTCCGGAAACGCATGTCGGGCCGGCCGGAACCACCTCTCAGACGTGCCAGAACCTCATGCCGGACACCCCAGAACCACCTGCTGGACAGACCGGAAACACCTGCCGGACACGCCGGAACCACATGTTCGACTCGCTGGAACCACATTCTGGACATGGCAAAATCACCTGCCGCCTATGCCAGAACCGCTTGGCGAACACTCCGGAATCACCTGTCAGGCATGCCGGAACCACCTCTCAGACCTGCCAGAACCACATGCCAATGACACCGGAAGAACCTGCCGAGGATGCCGGAAGCACCTGCTCGACTCGCCAGAACCACCTGTCGGACACGCCAAAATCACCTGCCGGCTACGCCACAGCCAGTTGGTGAACACTCCGGAAACACCTGCCGGGCTGGCTGGAACCACCTGCCAGTCACGCCAACATCACCTGCCAGCTACGCCAGAACCACTTGGCGGAGACTCCAGAAACACCTGTTGGGCCAGCCGGAACCACCTCTCAGACGTGCCAGAACCATGTGCCTGAGATGCTGGAACCACACCCCGAACAGACCGAAACCACCTGCCAGACCCAACTGAACCACCTGCCGAGCACGCAGGAACAACCTGCTCGCCTCGCCGGAACCACCTGCCGGGCGCAGCGGAAGCACCTGCCGAGCGCGCCGGAGCCACCTGCTCGCCTCGACGGAACCACCTGCCCGGCGCGCCGGAGCCCCCTGCTCGCCTCGCCGGAACCACGTGCCGGGCCCTAACCCTAACCCTAACCCTAACCCTATCCCCAAACCCTAACCCTAACCCTAACCCCTAACCCTAAGCCTAACCCTAAACCCTAACCCAACCGTAACCCTAACCCTAACCCTACCCCTAACCCTAACCCCTAACCCCAAACCCTAAACCCTAACCCTAACCGTAACCCTAACCCTATCCCTAACCCTAACCTGACGGACAGGCTGGAACCAGCTGCTCAACTCGCCGGAACCACCTGCCAGACATGCCAGAACCACCTGCCGAGCACGCCGGAGCCACCTGCTGGACTCACCAGAACCACCTGCCTGACAGGCCAAAATCAACAGCTGGCTATGAGAGAACCACCTGGCAGACAATCCGCAATAACCTGCCAGGCATGCAGGAACCACCTCTCAGACGTAAGAGAACCACGTGCCGGACACGCTGGAACCACGTCCTGGACAGACTGGAACCACCTGCCGGACATGCCTGGACCACCTGCCGAGCACGCCGGAACCACCTGCTCGACTCGCAGGACCCATGTGCCAGACACGCCAAAATGAACTGCCGGCTACACCAGAACCACTTACCGGACACTCCGGAATAACCTGCCCGGCATGCCAGAACCACCTCTCAGAAGTGCCAGAAGCACGTGCTGGACATGCCGGAACAACCTATCGGACAGAACGGAACAACCTGCCGGACACACCAAAATCACCTGCGGGCTACGCCAGAACCACTTGGAGGACTCTCCGGGAAAACCTGCCGGGCATGCTGGAACCACCTCTCAGACGTGCCTGAACCACGTGGCGGACACTCCGGAAACGCATGTCGGGCCGGCCGGAACCACCTCTCAGACGTGCCAGAACCTCATGCCGGACACCCCAGAACCACCTGCTGGACAGACCGGAAACACCTGCCGGACACGCCGGAACCACATGTTCGACTCGCTGGAACCACATTCTGGACATGGCAAAATCACCTGCCGCCTATGCCAGAACCGCTTGGCGAACACTCCGGAATCACCTGTCAGGCATGCCGGAACCACCTCTCAGACCTGCCAGAACCACATGCCAATGACACCGGAAGAACCTGCCGAGGATGCCGGAAGCACCTGCTCGACTCGCCAGAACCACCTGTCGGACACGCCAAAATCACCTGCCGGCTACGCCACAGCCAGTTGGTGAACACTCCGGAAACACCTGCCGGGCTGGCTGGAACCACCTGCCAGTCACGCCAACATCACCTGCCAGCTACGCCAGAACCACTTGGCGGAGACTCCAGAAACACCTGTTGGGCCAGCCGGAACCACCTCTCAGACGTGCCAGAACCATGTGCCTGAGATGCTGGAACCACACCCCGAACAGACCGAAACCACCTGCCAGACCCAACTGAACCACCTGCCTAGCACGCAGGAACAACCTGCTCGCCTCGCTGGAACCACCTGCCGGGCGCAGCGGAAGCACCTGCCGAGCGCGCCGGAGCCACCTGCTCGCCTCGCCGGAACCACCTGCCGGGCCCAGCGGAAGCACCTGCCGGGCGCGCCGGAGCCACCTCCTCGGCTCGCCGGAACCACCTGCCGGGCCCTAACCCTAACCCTAACCCTAACCCTATCCCCAAACCCTAACCCTAACCCTAACCCCTAACCCTAAGCCTAACCCTAAACCCTAACCCAACCGTAACCCTAACCCTAACCCTACCCCTAACCCTAACCCCTAACCCCAAACCCTAAACCCTAACCCTAACCGTAACCCTAACCCTATCCCTAACCCTAACCTGACGGACAGGCTGGAACCAGCTGCTCAACTCGCCGGAACCACCTGCCAGACATGCCAGAACCACCTGCCGAGCACGCCGGAGCCACCTGCTGGACTCACCAGAACCACCTGCCTGACAGGCCAAAATCAACAGCTGGCTATGAGAGAACCACCTGGCAGACAATCCGCAATAACCTGCCAGGCATGCAGGAACCACCTCTCAGACGTAAGAGAACCACGTGCCGGACACGCTGGAACCACGTCCTGGACAGACTGGAACCACCTGCCGGACATGCCTGGACCACCTGCCGAGCACGCCGGAACCACCTGCTCGACTCGCAGGACCCATGTGCCAGACACGCCAAAATGAACTGCCGGCTACACCAGAACCACTTACCGGACACTCCGGAATAACCTGCCCGGCATGCCAGAACCACCTCTCAGAAGTGCCAGAAGCACGTGCTGGACATGCCGGAACAACCTATCGGACAGAACGGAACAACCTGCCGGACACACCAAAATCACCTGCGGGCTACGCCAGAACCACTTGGAGGACTCTCCGGGAAAACCTGCCGGGCATGCTGGAACCACCTCTCAGACGTGCCTGAACCACGTGGCGGACACTCCGGAAACGCATGTAGGGCCGGCCGGAACCACCTCTCAGACGTGCCAGAACCTCATGCCGGACACCCCAGAACCACCTGCTGGACAGACCGGAAACACCTGCCGGACACGCCGGAACCACATGTTCGACTCGCTGGAACCACATTCTGGACATGGCAAAATCACCTGCCGCCTATGCCAGAACCGCTTGGCGAACACTCCGGAATCACCTGTCAGGCATGCCGGAACCACCTCTCAGACCTGCCAGAACCACATGCCAATGACACCGGAAGCACCTGCCGAGCATGCCGGAAGCACCTGCTCGACTCGCCAGAACCACCTGTAGGACACGCCAAAATCACCTGCCGGCTACGCCACAGCCAGTTGGTGAACACTCCGGAAACACCTGCCGGGCTGGCTGGAACCACCTGCCAGTCACGCCAACATCACCTGCCAGCTACGCCAGAACCACTTGGCGGAGACTCCAGAAACACCTGTTGGGCCAGCCGGAACCACCTCTCAGACGTGCCAGAACCATGTGCCTGAGATGCTGGAACCACACCCCGAACAGACCGAAACCACCTGCCAGACCCAACTGAACCACCTGCCGAGCACGCAGGAACAACCTGCTCGCCTCGCCGGAACCACCTGCCGGGCGCAGCGGAAGCACCTGCCGAGCGCGCCGGAGCCACCTGCTCGCCTCGACGGAACCACCTGCCCGGCGCGCCGGAGCCCCCTGCTCGCCTCGCCGGAACCACGTGCCGGGCCCTAACCCTAACCCTAACCCTAACCCTATCCCCAAACCCTAACCCTAACCCTAACCCCTAACCCTAAGCCTAACCCTAAACCCTAACCCAACCGTAACCCTAACCCTAACCCTACCCCTAACCCTAACCCCTAACCCCAAACCCTAAACCCTAACCCTAACCGTAACCCTAACCCTATCCCTAACCCTAACCTGACGGACAGGCTGGAACCAGCTGCTCAACTCGCCGGAACCACCTGCCAGACATGCCAGAACCACCTGCCGAGCACGCCGGAGCCACCTGCTGGACTCACCAGAACCACCTGCCTGACAGGCCAAAATCAACAGCTGGCTATGAGAGAACCACCTGGCAGACAATCCGCAATAACCTGCCAGGCATGCAGGAACCACCTCTCAGACGTAAGAGAACCACGTGCCGGACACGCTGGAACCACGTCCTGGACAGACTGGAACCACCTGCCGGACATGCCTGGACCACCTGCCGAGCACGCCGGAACCACCTGCTCGACTCGCAGGACCCATGTGCCAGACACGCCAAAATGAACTGCCGGCTACACCAGAACCACTTACCGGACACTCCGGAATAACCTGCCCGGCATGCCAGAACCACCTCTCAGAAGTGCCAGAAGCACGTGCTGGACATGCCGGAACAACCTATCGGACAGAACGGAACAACCTGCCGGACACACCAAAATCACCTGCGGGCTACGCCAGAACCACTTGGAGGACTCTCCGGGAAAACCTGCCGGGCATGCTGGAACCACCTCTCAGACGTGCCTGAACCACGTGGCGGACACTCCGGAAACGCATGTCGGGCCGGCCGGAACCACCTCTCAGACGTGCCAGAACCTCATGCCGGACACCCCAGAACCACCTGCTGGACAGACCGGAAACACCTGCCGGACACGCCGGAACCACATGTTCGACTCGCTGGAACCACATTCTGGACATGGCAAAATCACCTGCCGCCTATGCCAGAACCGCTTGGCGAACACTCCGGAATCACCTGTCAGGCATGCCGGAACCACCTCTCAGACCTGCCAGAACCACATGCCAATGACACCGGAAGCACCTGCCGAGCATGCCGGAAGCACCTGCTCGACTCGCCAGAACCACCTGTAGGACACGCCAAAATCACCTGCCGGCTACGCCACAGCCAGTTGGTGAACACTCCGGAAACACCTGCCGGGCTGGCTGGAACCACCTGCCAGTCACGCCAACATCACCTGCCAGCTACGCCAGAACCACTTGGCGGAGACTCCAGAAACACCTGTTGGGCCAGCCGGAACCACCTCTCAGACGTGCCAGAACCATGTGCCTGAGATGCTGGAACCACACCCCGAACAGACCGAAACCACCTGCCAGACCCAACTGAACCACCTGCCGAGCACGCAGGAACAACCTGCTCGCCTCGCCGGAACCACCTGCCGGGCGCAGCGGAAGCACCTGCCGAGCGCGCCGGAGCCACCTGCTCGCCTCGACGGAACCACCTGCCCGGCGCGCCGGAGCCCCCTGCTCGCCTCGCCGGAACCACGTGCCGGGCCCTAACCCTAACCCTAACCCTAACCCTATCCCCAAACCCTAACCCTAACCCTAACCCCTAACCCTAAGCCTAACCCTAAACCCTAACCCAACCGTAACCCTAACCCTAACCCTACCCCTAACCCTAACCCCTAACCCCAAACCCTAAACCCTAACCCTAACCGTAACCCTAACCCTATCCCTAACCCTAACCTGACGGACAGGCTGGAACCAGCTGCTCAACTCGCCGGAACCACCTGCCAGACATGCCAGAACCACCTGCCGAGCACGCCGGAGCCACCTGCTGGACTCACCAGAACCACCTGCCTGACAGGCCAAAATCAACAGCTGGCTATGAGAGAACCACCTGGCAGACAATCCGCAATAACCTGCCAGGCATGCAGGAACCACCTCTCAGACGTAAGAGAACCACGTGCCGGACACGCTGGAACCACGTCCTGGACAGACTGGAACCACCTGCCGGACATGCCTGGACCACCTGCCGAGCACGCCGGAACCACCTGCTCGACTCGCAGGACCCATGTGCCAGACACGCCAAAATGAACTGCCGGCTACACCAGAACCACTTACCGGACACTCCGGAATAACCTGCCCGGCATGCCAGAACCACCTCTCAGAAGTGCCAGAAGCACGTGCTGGACATGCCGGAACAACCTATCGGACAGAACGGAACAACCTGCCGGACACACCAAAATCACCTGCGGGCTACGCCAGAACCACTTGGAGGACTCTCCGGGAAAACCTGCCGGGCATGCTGGAACCACCTCTCAGACGTGCCTGAACCACGTGGCGGACACTCCGGAAACGCATGTCGGGCCGGCCGGAACCACCTCTCAGACGTGCCAGAACCTCATGCCGGACACCCCAGAACCACCTGCTGGACAGACCGGAAACACCTGCCGGACACGCCGGAACCACATGTTCGACTCGCTGGAACCACATTCTGGACATGGCAAAATCACCTGCCGCCTATGCCAGAACCGCTTGGCGAACACTCCGGAATCACCTGTCAGGCATGCCGGAACCACCTCTCAGACATGGCAGAACCACATGCCAATGACACCGGAAGCACCTGCCGAGCATGCCGGAAGCACCTGCTCGACTCGCCAGAACCACCTGTCGGACACGCCAAAATCACCTGCCGGCTACGCCACAGCCAGTTGGTGAACACTCCGGAAACACCTGCCGGGCTGGCTGGAACCACCTGCCAGTCACGCCAACATCACCTGCCAGCTACGCCAGAACCACTTGGCGGAGACTCCAGAAACACCTGTTGGGCCAGCCGGAACCACCTCTCAGATGTGCCAGAACCATGTGCCTGAGATGCTGGAACCACACCCAGAACAGACCGAAACCACCTGCCAGACCCAACTGAACCACCTGCCGAGCACGCAGGAACAACCTGCTCGCCTCGCCGGAACCACCTGCCGGGCGCAGCGGAAGCACCTGCCGAGCGCGCCGGAGCCACCTGCTCGCCTCGACGGAACCACCTGCCCGGCGCGCCGGAGCCACCTGCTCGCCTCGCCGGAACCACGTGCCGGGCCCTAACCCTAACCCTAACCCTAACCCTATCCCCAAACCCTAACCCTAACCCTAACCCCTAACCCTAAGCCTAACCCTAAACCCTAACCCAACCGTAACCCTAACCCTAACCCTACCCCTAACCCTAACCCCTAACCCCAAACCCTAAACCCTAACCCTAACCGTAACCCTAACCCTATCCCTAACCCTAACCTGACGGACAGGCTGGAACCAGCTGCTCAACTCGCCGGAACCACCTGCCAGACATGCCAGAACCACCTGCCGAGCACGCCGGAGCCACCTGCTGGACTCACCAGAACCACCTGCCTGACAGGCCAAAATCAACAGCTGGCTATGAGAGAACCACCTGGCAGACAATCCGCAATAACCTGCCAGGCATGCAGGAACCACCTCTCAGACGTAAGAGAACCACGTGCCGGACACGCAGGAACCACGTCCTGGACAGACTGGAACCACCTGCCGGACATGCCTGGACCACCTGCCGAGCACGCCGGAACCACCTGCTCGACTCGCAGGACCCATGTGCCAGACACGCCAAAATGAACTGCCGGCTACACCAGAACCACTTACCGGACACTCCGGAATAACCTGCCCGGCATGCCAGAACCACCTCTCAGAAGTGCCAGAAGCACGTGCTGGACATGCCGGAACAACCTATCGGACAGAACGGAACAACCTGCCGGACACACCAAAATCACCTGCGGGCTACGCCAGAACCACTTGGAGGACTCTCCGGGAAAACCTGCCGGGCATGCTGGAACCACCTCTCAGACGTGCCTGAACCACGTGGCGGACACTCCGGAAACGCATGTAGGGCCGGCCGGAACCACCTCTCAGACGTGCCAGAACCTCATGCCGGACACCCCAGAACCACCTGCTGGACAGACCGGAAACACCTGCCGGACACGCCGGAACCACATGTTCGACTCGCTGGAACCACATTCTGGACATGGCAAAATCACCTGCCGCCTATGCCAGAACCGCTTGGCGAACACTCCGGAATCACCTGTCAGGCATGCCGGAACCACCTCTCAGACATGGCAGAACCACATGCCAATGACACAGGAAGCACCTGCCGAGCATGCCGGAAGCACCTGCTCGACTCGCCAGAACCACCTGTAGGACACGCCAAAATCACCTGCCGGCTACGCCACAGCCAGTTGGTGAACACTCCGGAAACACCTGCCGGGCTGGCTGGAACCACCTGCCAGTCACGCCAACATCACCTGCCAGCTACGCCAGAACCACTTGGCGGAGACTCCAGAAACACCTGTTGGGCCAGCCGGAACCACCTCTCAGACGTGCCAGAACCATGTGCCTGAGACGCTGGAACCACAGCCCGAACAGACCGAAACCACCTGCCAGACCCAACTGAACCACCTGCCGAGCACGCAGGAACAACCTGCTCGCCTCGCCGGAACCACGTGCCGGGCCCTAACCCTAACCCTAACCCTAACCCTATCCCCAAACCCTAACCCTAACCCTAACCCCTAACCCTAAGCCTAACCCTAAACCCTAACCCAACCGTAACCCTAACCCTAACCCTACCCCTAACCCTAACCCCTAACCCCAAACCCTAAACCCTAACCCTAACCGTAACCCTAACCCTATCCCTAACCCTAACCTGACGGACAGGCTGGAACCAGCTGCTCAACTCGCCGGAACCACCTGCCAGACATGCCAGAACCACCTGCCGAGCACGCCGGAGCCACCTGCTGGACTCACCAGAACCACCTGCCTGACAGGCCAAAATCAACAGCTGGCTATGAGAGAACCACCTGGCAGACAATCCGCAATAACCTGCCAGGCATGCAGGAACCACCTCTCAGACGTAAGAGAACCACGTGCCGGACACGCTGGAACCACGTCCTGGACAGACTGGAACCACCTGCCGGACATGCCTGGACCACCTGCCGAGCACGCCGGAACCACCTGCTCGACTCGCAGGACCCATGTGCCAGACACGCCAAAATGAACTGCCGGCTACACCAGAACCACTTACCGGACACTCCGGAATAACCTGCCCGGCATGCCAGAACCACCTCTCAGAAGTGCCAGAAGCACGTGCTGGACATGCCGGAACAACCTATCGGACAGAACGGAACAACCTGCCGGACACACCAAAATCACCTGCGGGCTACGCCAGAACCACTTGGAGGACTCTCCGGGAAAACCTGCCGGGCATGCTGGAACCACCTCTCAGACGTGCCTGAACCACGTGGCGGACACTCCGGAAACGCATGTCGGGCCGGCCGGAACCACCTCTCAGACGTGCCAGAACCTCATGCCGGACACCCCAGAACCACCTGCTGGACAGACCGGAAACACCTGCCGGACACGCCGGAACCACATGTTCGACTCGCTGGAACCACATTCTGGACATGGCAAAATCACCTGCCGCCTATGCCAGAACCGCTTGGCGAACACTCCGGAATCACCTGTCAGGCATGCCGGAACCACCTCTCAGACCTGCCAGAACCACATGCCAATGACACCGGAAGAACCTGCCGAGGATGCCGGAAGCACCTGCTCGACTCGCCAGAACCACCTGTCGGACACGCCAAAATCACCTGCCGGCTACGCCACAGCCAGTTGGTGAACACTCCGGAAACACCTGCCGGGCTGGCTGGAACCACCTGCCAGTCACGCCAACATCACCTGCCAGCTACGCCAGAACCACTTGGCGGAGACTCCAGAAACACCTGTTGGGCCAGCCGGAACCACCTCTCAGACGTGCCAGAACCATGTGCCTGAGATGCTGGAACCACACCCCGAACAGACCGAAACCACCTGCCAGACCCAACTGAACCACCTGCCGAGCACGCAGGAACAACCTGCTCGCCTCGCCGGAACCACCTGCCGGGCGCAGCGGAAGCACCTGCCGAGCGCGCCGGAGCCACCTGCTCGCCTCGACGGAACCACCTGCCCGGCGCGCCGGAGCCCCCTGCTCGCCTCGCCGGAACCACGTGCCGGGCCCTAACCCTAACCCTAACCCTAACCCTATCCCCAAACCCTAACCCTAACCCTAACCCCTAACCCTAAGCCTAACCCTAAACCCTAACCCAACCGTAACCCTAACCCTAACCCTACCCCTAACCCTAACCCCTAACCCCAAACCCTAAACCCTAACCCTAACCGTAACCCTAACCCTATCCCTAACCCTAACCTGACGGACAGGCTGGAACCAGCTGCTCAACTCGCCGGAACCACCTGCCAGACATGCCAGAACCACCTGCCGAGCACGCCGGAGCCACCTGCTGGACTCACCAGAACCACCTGCCTGACAGGCCAAAATCAACAGCTGGCTATGAGAGAACCACCTGGCAGACAATCCGCAATAACCTGCCAGGCATGCAGGAACCACCTCTCAGACGTAAGAGAACCACGTGCCGGACACGCTGGAACCACGTCCTGGACAGACTGGAACCACCTGCCGGACATGCCTGGACCACCTGCCGAGCACGCCGGAACCACCTGCTCGACTCGCAGGACCCATGTGCCAGACACGCCAAAATGAACTGCCGGCTACACCAGAACCACTTACCGGACACTCCGGAATAACCTGCCCGGCATGCCAGAACCACCTCTCAGAAGTGCCAGAAGCACGTGCTGGACATGCCGGAACAACCTATCGGACAGAACGGAACAACCTGCCGGACACACCAAAATCACCTGCGGGCTACGCCAGAACCACTTGGAGGACTCTCCGGGAAAACCTGCCGGGCATGCTGGAACCACCTCTCAGACGTGCCTGAACCACGTGGCGGACACTCCGGAAACGCATGTCGGGCCGGCCGGAACCACCTCTCAGACGTGCCAGAACCTCATGCCGGACACCCCAGAACCACCTGCTGGACAGACCGGAAACACCTGCCGGACACGCCGGAACCACATGTTCGACTCGCTGGAACCACATTCTGGACATGGCAAAATCACCTGCCGCCTATGCCAGAACCGCTTGGCGAACACTCCGGAATCACCTGTCAGGCATGCCGGAACCACCTCTCAGACCTGCCAGAACCACATGCCAATGACACCGGAAGAACCTGCCGAGGATGCCGGAAGCACCTGCTCGACTCGCCAGAACCACCTGTCGGACACGCCAAAATCACCTGCCGGCTACGCCACAGCCAGTTGGTGAACACTCCGGAAACACCTGCCGGGCTGGCTGGAACCACCTGCCAGTCACGCCAACATCACCTGCCAGCTACGCCAGAACCACTTGGCGGAGACTCCAGAAACACCTGTTGGGCCAGCCGGAACCACCTCTCAGACGT
The DNA here is from genome assembly GCF_041296235.1 of Equus asinus. NCBI lineage: Eukaryota > Metazoa > Chordata > Mammalia > Perissodactyla > Equidae > Equus > Equus asinus. The sequence goes on along the minus strand of NC_091807.1, from coordinate 42,677,201 downwards.
GCCAGAACCATGTGCCTGAGATGCTGGAACCACACCCCGAACAGACCGAAACCACCTGCCAGACCCAACTGAACCACCTGCCTAGCACGCAGGAACAACCTGCTCGCCTCGCTGGAACCACCTGCCGGGCGCAGCGGAAGCACCTGCCGAGCGCGCCGGAGCCACCTGCTCGCCTCGCCGGAACCACCTGCCGGGCCCAGCGGAAGCACCTGCCGGGCGCGCCGGAGCCACCTCCTCGGCTCGCCGGAACCACCTGCCGGGCCCTAACCCTAACCCTAACCCTAACCCTATCCCCAAACCCTAACCCTAACCCTAACCCCTAACCCTAAGCCTAACCCTAAACCCTAACCCAACCGTAACCCTAACCCTAACCCTACCCCTAACCCTAACCCCTAACCCCAAACCCTAAACCCTAACCCTAACCGTAACCCTAACCCTATCCCTAACCCTAACCTGACGGACAGGCTGGAACCAGCTGCTCAACTCGCCGGAACCACCTGCCAGACATGCCAGAACCACCTGCCGAGCACGCCGGAGCCACCTGCTGGACTCACCAGAACCACCTGCCTGACAGGCCAAAATCAACAGCTGGCTATGAGAGAACCACCTGGCAGACAATCCGCAATAACCTGCCAGGCATGCAGGAACCACCTCTCAGACGTAAGAGAACCACGTGCCGGACACGCTGGAACCACGTCCTGGACAGACTGGAACCACCTGCCGGACATGCCTGGACCACCTGCCGAGCACGCCGGAACCACCTGCTCGACTCGCAGGACCCATGTGCCAGACACGCCAAAATGAACTGCCGGCTACACCAGAACCACTTACCGGACACTCCGGAATAACCTGCCCGGCATGCCAGAACCACCTCTCAGAAGTGCCAGAAGCACGTGCTGGACATGCCGGAACAACCTATCGGACAGAACGGAACAACCTGCCGGACACACCAAAATCACCTGCGGGCTACGCCAGAACCACTTGGAGGACTCTCCGGGAAAACCTGCCGGGCATGCTGGAACCACCTCTCAGACGTGCCTGAACCACGTGGCGGACACTCCGGAAACGCATGTAGGGCCGGCCGGAACCACCTCTCAGACGTGCCAGAACCTCATGCCGGACACCCCAGAACCACCTGCTGGACAGACCGGAAACACCTGCCGGACACGCCGGAACCACATGTTCGACTCGCTGGAACCACATTCTGGACATGGCAAAATCACCTGCCGCCTATGCCAGAACCGCTTGGCGAACACTCCGGAATCACCTGTCAGGCATGCCGGAACCACCTCTCAGACCTGCCAGAACCACATGCCAATGACACCGGAAGCACCTGCCGAGCATGCCGGAAGCACCTGCTCGACTCGCCAGAACCACCTGTAGGACACGCCAAAATCACCTGCCGGCTACGCCACAGCCAGTTGGTGAACACTCCGGAAACACCTGCCGGGCTGGCTGGAACCACCTGCCAGTCACGCCAACATCACCTGCCAGCTACGCCAGAACCACTTGGCGGAGACTCCAGAAACACCTGTTGGGCCAGCCGGAACCACCTCTCAGACGTGCCAGAACCATGTGCCTGAGATGCTGGAACCACACCCCGAACAGACCGAAACCACCTGCCAGACCCAACTGAACCACCTGCCGAGCACGCAGGAACAACCTGCTCGCCTCGCCGGAACCACCTGCCGGGCGCAGCGGAAGCACCTGCCGAGCGCGCCGGAGCCACCTGCTCGCCTCGACGGAACCACCTGCCCGGCGCGCCGGAGCCCCCTGCTCGCCTCGCCGGAACCACGTGCCGGGCCCTAACCCTAACCCTAACCCTAACCCTATCCCCAAACCCTAACCCTAACCCTAACCCCTAACCCTAAGCCTAACCCTAAACCCTAACCCAACCGTAACCCTAACCCTAACCCTACCCCTAACCCTAACCCCTAACCCCAAACCCTAAACCCTAACCCTAACCGTAACCCTAACCCTATCCCTAACCCTAACCTGACGGACAGGCTGGAACCAGCTGCTCAACTCGCCGGAACCACCTGCCAGACATGCCAGAACCACCTGCCGAGCACGCCGGAGCCACCTGCTGGACTCACCAGAACCACCTGCCTGACAGGCCAAAATCAACAGCTGGCTATGAGAGAACCACCTGGCAGACAATCCGCAATAACCTGCCAGGCATGCAGGAACCACCTCTCAGACGTAAGAGAACCACGTGCCGGACACGCTGGAACCACGTCCTGGACAGACTGGAACCACCTGCCGGACATGCCTGGACCACCTGCCGAGCACGCCGGAACCACCTGCTCGACTCGCAGGACCCATGTGCCAGACACGCCAAAATGAACTGCCGGCTACACCAGAACCACTTACCGGACACTCCGGAATAACCTGCCCGGCATGCCAGAACCACCTCTCAGAAGTGCCAGAAGCACGTGCTGGACATGCCGGAACAACCTATCGGACAGAACGGAACAACCTGCCGGACACACCAAAATCACCTGCGGGCTACGCCAGAACCACTTGGAGGACTCTCCGGGAAAACCTGCCGGGCATGCTGGAACCACCTCTCAGACGTGCCTGAACCACGTGGCGGACACTCCGGAAACGCATGTCGGGCCGGCCGGAACCACCTCTCAGACGTGCCAGAACCTCATGCCGGACACCCCAGAACCACCTGCTGGACAGACCGGAAACACCTGCCGGACACGCCGGAACCACATGTTCGACTCGCTGGAACCACATTCTGGACATGGCAAAATCACCTGCCGCCTATGCCAGAACCGCTTGGCGAACACTCCGGAATCACCTGTCAGGCATGCCGGAACCACCTCTCAGACATGGCAGAACCACATGCCAATGACACCGGAAGCACCTGCCGAGCATGCCGGAAGCACCTGCTCGACTCGCCAGAACCACCTGTCGGACACGCCAAAATCACCTGCCGGCTACGCCACAGCCAGTTGGTGAACACTCCGGAAACACCTGCCGGGCTGGCTGGAACCACCTGCCAGTCACGCCAACATCACCTGCCAGCTACGCCAGAACCACTTGGCGGAGACTCCAGAAACACCTGTTGGGCCAGCCGGAACCACCTCTCAGATGTGCCAGAACCATGTGCCTGAGATGCTGGAACCACACCCAGAACAGACCGAAACCACCTGCCAGACCCAACTGAACCACCTGCAGAGCACGCAGGAACAACCTGCTCGCCTCGCCGGAACCACCTGCCGGGCGCAGCGGAAGCACCTGCCGAGCGCGCCGGAGCCACCTGCTCGCCTCGACGGAACCACCTGCCCGGCGCGCCGGAGCCACCTGCTCGCCTCGCCGGAACCACGTGCCGGGCCCTAACCCTAACCCTAACCCTAACCCTATCCCCAAACCCTAACCCTAACCCTAACCCCTAACCCTAAGCCTAACCCTAAACCCTAACCCAACCGTAACCCTAACCCTAACCCTACCCCTAACCCTAACCCCTAACCCCAAACCCTAAACCCTAACCCTAACCGTAACCCTAACCCTATCCCTAACCCTAACCTGACGGACAGGCTGGAACCAGCTGCTCAACTCGCCGGAACCACCTGCCAGACATGCCAGAACCACCTGCCGAGCACGCCGGAGCCACCTGCTGGACTCACCAGAACCACCTGCCTGACAGGCCAAAATCAACAGCTGGCTATGAGAGAACCACCTGGCAGACAATCCGCAATAACCTGCCAGGCATGCAGGAACCACCTCTCAGACGTAAGAGAACCACGTGCCGGACACGCAGGAACCACGTCCTGGACAGACTGGAACCACCTGCCGGACATGCCTGGACCACCTGCCGAGCACGCCGGAACCACCTGCTCGACTCGCAGGACCCATGTGCCAGACACGCCAAAATGAACTGCCGGCTACACCAGAACCACTTACCGGACACTCCGGAATAACCTGCCCGGCATGCCAGAACCACCTCTCAGAAGTGCCAGAAGCACGTGCTGGACATGCCGGAACAACCTATCGGACAGAACGGAACAACCTGCCGGACACACCAAAATCACCTGCGGGCTACGCCAGAACCACTTGGAGGACTCTCCGGGAAAACCTGCCGGGCATGCTGGAACCACCTCTCAGACGTGCCTGAACCACGTGGCGGACACTCCGGAAACGCATGTCGGGCCGGCCGGAACCACCTCTCAGACGTGCCAGAACCTCATGCCGGACACCCCAGAACCACCTGCTGGACAGACCGGAAACACCTGCCGGACACGCCGGAACCACATGTTCGACTCGCTGGAACCACATTCTGGACATGGCAAAATCACCTGCCGCCTATGCCAGAACCGCTTGGCGAACACTCCGGAATCACCTGTCAGGCATGCCGGAACCACCTCTCAGACCTGCCAGAACCACATGCCAATGACACCGGAAGAACCTGCCGAGGATGCCGGAAGCACCTGCTCGACTCGCCAGAACCACCTGTCGGACACGCCAAAATCACCTGCCGGCTACGCCACAGCCAGTTGGTGAACACTCCGGAAACACCTGCCGGGCTGGCTGGAACCACCTGCCAGTCACGCCAACATCACCTGCCAGCTACGCCAGAACCACTTGGCGGAGACTCCAGAAACACCTGTTGGGCCAGCCGGAACCACCTCTCAGACGTGCCAGAACCATGTGCCTGAGATGCTGGAACCACACCCCGAACAGACCGAAACCACCTGCCAGACCCAACTGAACCACCTGCCTAGCACGCAGGAACAACCTGCTCGCCTCGCTGGAACCACCTGCCGGGCGCAGCGGAAGCACCTGCCGATCGCGCCGGAGCCACCAGCTCGCCTCGCCGGAACCACCTGCCGGGCCCAGCGGAAGCACCTGCCGGGCGCGCCGGAGCCACCTCCTCGGCTCGCCGGAACCACCTGCCGGGCCCTAACCCTAACCCTAACCGTAACCCTATCCCCAAACCCTAACCCTAACCCTAACCCCTAACCCTAAGCCTAACCCTAAACCCTAACCCAACCGTAACCCTAACCCTAACCCTACCCCTAACCCTAACCCCTAACCCCAAACCCTAAACCCTAACCCTAACCGTAACCCTAACCCTATCCCTAACCCTAACCTGACGGACAGGCTGGAACCAGCTGCTCAACTCGCCGGAACCACCTGCCAGACATGCCAGAACCACCTGCCGAGCACGCCGGAGCCACCTGCTGGACTCACCAGAACCACCTGCCTGACAGGCCAAAATCAACAGCTGGCTATGAGAGAACCACCTGGCAGACAATCCGCAATAACCTGCCAGGCATGCAGGAACCACCTCTCAGACGTAAGAGAACCACGTGCCGGACACGCTGGAACCACGTCCTGGACAGACTGGAACCACCTGCCGGACATGCCTGGACCACCTGCCGAGCACGCCGGAACCACCTGCTCGACTCGCAGGACCCATGTTTCAGACACGCCAAAATGAACTGCCGGCTACACCAGAACCACTTACCGGACACTCCGGAATAACCTGCCCGGCATGCCAGAACCACCTCTCAGAAGTGCCAGAAGCACGTGCTGGACATGCCGGAACAACCTATCGGACAGAACGGAACAACCTGCCGGACACACCAAAATCACCTGCGGGCTACGCCAGAACCACTTGGAGGACTCTCCGGGAAAACCTGCCGGGCATGCTGGAACCACCTCTCAGACGTGCCTGAACCACGTGGCGGACACTCCGGAAACGCATGTCGGGCCGGCCGGAACCACCTCTCAGACGTGCCAGAACCTCATGCCGGACACCCCAGAACCACCTGCTGGACAGACCGGAAACACCTGCCGGACACGCCGGAACCACATGTTCGACTCGCTGGAACCACATTCTGGACATGGCAAAATCACCTGCCGCCTATGCCAGAACCGCTTGGCGAACACTCCGGAATCACCTGTCAGGCATGCCGGAACCACCTCTCAGACCTGCCAGAACCACATGCCAATGACACCGGAAGCACCTGCCGAGCATGCCGGAAGCACCTGCTCGACTCGCCAGAACCACCTGTCGGACACGCCAAAATCACCTGCCGGCTACGCCACAGCCAGTTGGTGAACACTCCGGAAACACCTGCCGGGCTGGCTGGAACCACCTGCCAGCTACGCCAGAACCACTTGGGGGAGACTCCAGAAACACCTGTTGGGCCAGCCGGAACCACCTCTCAGACGTGCCAGAACCATGTGCCTGAGATGCTGGAACCACACCCCGAACAGACCGAAACCACCTGCCAGACCCAACTGAACCACCTGCCGAGCACGCAGGAACAACCTGCTCGCCTCGCCGGAACCACCTGCCTGGCGCAGCGGAAGCACCTGCCGAGCGCGCCGGAGCCACCTGCTCGCCTCGCCGGAACCATCTCCCGGGCCCAGCGGAAGCACCTGCCGGGCGCACCGGAGCCACGTGCTCGGCTCGCCGGAACCACCTGCCGGGCCCTAACCCTAACCCTAACCCTAACCCTATCCCCAAACCCTAACCCTAACCCTAACCCCTAACCCTAAGCCTAACCCTAAACCCTAACCCAACCGTAACCCTAACCCTAACCCTACCCCTAACCCTAACCCCTAACCCCAAACCCTAAACCCTAACCCTAACCGTAACCCTAACCCTATCCCTAACCCTAACCTGACGGACAGGCTGGAACCAGCTGCTCAACTCGCCGGAACCACCTGCCAGACATGCCAGAACCACCTGCCGAGCACGCCGGAGCCACCTGCTGGACTCACCAGAACCACCTGCCTGACAGGCCAAAATCAACAGCTGGCTATGAGAGAACCACCTGGCAGACAATCCGCAATAACCTGCCAGGCATGCAGGAACCACCTCTCAGACGTAAGAGAACCACGTGCCGGACACGCTGGAACCACGTCCTGGACAGACTGGAACCACCTGCCGGACATGCCTGGACCACCTGCCGAGCACGCCGGAACCACCTGCTCGACTCGCAGGACCCATGTGCCAGACACGCCAAAATGAACTGCCGGCTACACCAGAACCACTTACCGGACACTCCGGAATAACCTGCCCGGCATGCCAGAACCACCTCTCAGAAGTGCCAGAAGCACGTGCTGGACATGCCGGAACAACCTATCGGACAGAACGGAACAACCTGCCGGACACACCAAAATCACCTGCGGGCTACGCCAGAACCACTTGGAGGACTCTCCGGGAAAACCTGCCGGGCATGCTGGAACCACCTCTCAGACGTGCCTGAACCACGTGGCGGACACTCCGGAAACGCATGTCGGGCCGGCCGGAACCACCTCTCAGACGTGCCAGAACCTCATGCCGGACACCCCAGAACCACCTGCTGGACAGACCGGAAACACCTGCCGGACACGCCGGAACCACATGTTCGACTCGCTGGAACCACATTCTGGACATGGCAAAATCACCTGCCGCCTATGCCAGAACCGCTTGGCGAACACTCCGGAATCACCTGTCAGGCATGCCGGAACCAGCTCTCAGACATGCCAGAACCACATGCCAATGACACCGGAAGCACCTGCCGAGCATGCCGGAAGCACCTGCTCGACTCGCCAGAACCACCTGTCGGACACGCCAAAATCACCTGCCGGCTACGCCACAGCCAGTTGGTGAACACTCCGGAAACACCTGCCGGGCTGGCTGGAACCACCTGCCAGTCACGCCAACATCACCTGCCAGCTACGCCAGAACCACTTGGCGGAGACTCCAGAAACACCTGTTGGGCCAGCCGGAACCACCTCTCAGACGTGCCAGAACCATGTGCCTGAGATGCTGGAACCACACCCCAAACAGACCGAAACCACCTGCCAGACCCAACTGAACCACCTGCCAAGCACGCAGGAACAACCTGCTCGCCTCACCGGAACCACATGCCGGGCGCAGCGGAAGCACCTGCCGTGCGCGCCGGAGCCACCTGCTCGCCTCGCCGGAACCACCTGCCCGGCGCGCCGGAGCCACCTGCTCGCCTCGCCGGAACCACCTGCCAGGCCCAGCAGAAGCACCTGCCGGGCGCGCCGGAGCCACCTGCTCGCCTCGCCGGAACCACCTGCCGGGCCCTAACCCTAACCCTAACCCTAACCCTATCCCCAAACCCTAACCCTAACCCTAACCCCTAACCCTAAGCCTAACCCTAAACCCTAACCCAACCGTAACCCTAACCCTAACCCTACCCCTAACCCTAACCCCTAACCCCAAACCCTAAACCCTAACCCTAACCGTAACCCTAACCCTATCCCTAACCCTAACCTGACGGACAGGCTGGAACCAGCTGCTCAACTCGCCGGAACCACCTGCCAGACATGCCAGAACCACCTGCCGAGCACGCCGGAGCCACCTGCTGGACTCACCAGAACCACCTGCCTGACAGGCCAAAATCAACAGCTGGCTATGAGAGAACCACCTGGCAGACAATCCGCAATAACCTGCCAGGCATGCAGGAACCACCTCTCAGACGTAAGAGAACCACGTGCCGAACACGCTGGAACCACGTCCTGGACAGACTGGAACCACCTGCCGGACATGCCTGGACCACCTGCCGAGCACGCCGGAACCACCTGCTCGACTCGCAGGACCCATGTGCCAGACACGCCAAAATGAACTGCCGGCTACACCAGAACCACTTACCGGACACTCCGGAATAACCTGCCCGGCATGCCAGAACCACCTCTCAGAAGTGCCAGAAGCACGTGCTGGACATGCCGGAACAACCTATCGGACAGAACGGAACAACCTGCCGGACACACCAAAATCACCTGCGGGCTACGCCAGAACCACTTGGAGGACTCTCCGGGAAAACCTGCCGGGCATGCTGGAACCACCTCTCAGACGTGCCTGAACCACGTGGCGGACACTCCGGAAACGCATGTCGGGCCGGCCGGAACCACCTCTCAGACGTGCCAGAACCTCATGCCGGACACCCCAGAACCACCTGCTGGACAGACCGGAAACACCTGCCGGACACGCCGGAACCACATGTTCGACTCGCTGGAACCACATTCTGGACATGGCAAAATCACCTGCCGCCTATGCCAGAACCGCTTGGCGAACACTCCGGAATCACCTGTCAGGCATGCCGGAACCATCTCTCAGACATGCCAGAACCACATGCCAATGACACCGGAAGCACCTGCCGAGCATGCCGGAAGCACCTGCTCGACTCGCCAGAACCACCTGTCGGACACGCCAAAATCACCTGCCGGCTACGCCACAGCCAGTTGGTGAACACTCCGGAAACACCTGCCGGGCTGGCTGGAACCACCTGCCAGTCACGCCAACATCACCTGCCAGCTACGCCAGAACCACTTGGCGGAGACTCCAGAAACACCTGTTGGGCCAGCCGGAACCACCTCTCAGACGTGCCAGAACCATGTGCCTGAGATGCTGGAACCACACCCCGAACAGACCGAAACCACCTGCCAGACCCAACTGAACCACCTGCCGAGCACGCAGGAACAACCTGCTCGCCTCGCCGGAACCACCTGCCTGGCGCAGCGGAAGCACCTGCCGAGCGCGCCGGAGCCACCTGCTCGCCTCGCCGGAACCATCTGCCGGGCCCAGCGGAAGCACCTGCCGGGCGCACCGGAGCCACGTGCTCGGCTCGCCGGAACCACCTGCCGGGCCCTAACCCTAACCCTAACCCTAACCCTATCCCCAAACCCTAACCCTAACCCTAACCCCTAACCCTAAGCCTAACCCTAAACCCTAACCCAACCGTAACCCTAACCCTAACCCTACCCCTAACCCTAACCCCTAACCCCAAACCCTAAACCCTAACCCTAACCGTAACCCTAACCCTATCCCTAACCCTAACCTGACGGACAGGCTGGAACCAGCTGCTCAACTCGCCGGAACCACCTGCCAGACATGCCAGAACCACCTGCCGAGCACGCCGGAGCCACCTGCTGGACTCACCAGAACCACCTGCCTGACAGGCCAAAATCAACAGCTGGCTATGAGAGAACCACCTGGCAGACAATCCGCAATAACCTGCCAGGCATGCAGGAACCACCTCTCAGACGTAAGAGAACCACGTGCCGGACACGCTGGAACCACGTCCTGGACAGACTGGAACCACCTGCCGGACATGCCTGGACCACCTGCCGAGCACGCCGGAACCACCTGCTCGACTCGCAGGACCCATGTGCCAGACACGCCAAAATGAACTGCCGGCTACACCAGAACCACTTACCGGACACTCCGGAATAACCTGCCCGGCATGCCAGAACCACCTCTCAGAAGTGCCAGAAGCACGTGCTGGACATGCCGGAACAACCTATCGGACAGAACGGAACAACCTGCCGGACACACCAAAATCACCTGCGGGCTACGCCAGAACCACTTGGAGGACTCTCCGGGAAAACCTGCCGGGCATGCTGGAACCACCTCTCAGACGTGCCTGAACCACGTGGCGGACACTCCGGAAACGCATGTCGGGCCGGCCGGAACCACCTCTCAGACGTGCCAGAACCTCATGCCGGACACCCCAGAACCACCTGCTGGACAGACCGGAAACACCTGCCGGACACGCCGGAACCACATGTTCGACTCGCTGGAACCACATTCTGGACATGGCAAAATCACCTGCCGCCTATGCCAGAACCGCTTGGCGAACACTCCGGAATCACCTGTCAGGCATGCCGGAACCATCTCTCAGACATGCCAGAACCACATGCCAATGACACCGGAAGCACCTGCCGAGCATGCCGGAAGCACCTGCTCGACTCGCCAGAACCACCTGTCGGACACGCCAAAATCACCTGCCGGCTACGCCACAGCCAGTTGGTGAACACTCCGGAAACACCTGCCGGGCTGGCTGGAACCACCTGCCAGTCACGCCAACATCACCTGCCAGCTACGCCAGAACCACTTGGCGGAGACTCCAGAAACACCTGTTGGGCCAGCCGGAACCACCTCTCAGACGTGCCAGAACCATGTGCCTGAGATGCTGGAACCACACCCCGAACAGACCGAAACCACCTGCCAGACCCAACTGAACCACCTGCCGAGCACGCAGGAACAACCTGCTCGCCTCGCCGGAACCACCTGCCTGGCGCAGCGGAAGCACCTGCCGAGCGCGCCGGAGCCACCTGCTCGCCTCGCCGGAACCATCTGCCGGGCCCAGCGGAAGCACCTGCCGGGCGCACCGGAGCCACGTGCTCGGCTCGCCGGAACCACCTGCCGGGCCCTAACCCTAACCCTAACCCTAACCCTATCCCCAAACCCTAACCCTAACCCTAACCCCTAACCCTAAGCCTAACCCTAAACCCTAACCCAACCGTAACCCTAACCCTAACCCTACCCCTAACCCTAACCCCTAACCCCAAACCCTAAACCCTAACCCTAACCGTAACCCTAACCCTATCCCTAACCCTAACCTGACGGACAGGCTGGAACCAGCTGCTCAACTCGCCGGAACCACCTGCCAGACATGCCAGAACCACCTGCCGAGCACGCCGGAGCCACCTGCTGGACTCACCAGAACCACCTGCCTGACAGGCCAAAATCAACAGCTGGCTATGAGAGAACCACCTGGCAGACAATCCGCAATAACCTGCCAGGCATGCAGGAACCACCTCTCAGACGTAAGAGAACCACGTGCCGGACACGCTGGAACCACGTCCTGGACAGACTGGAACCACCTGCCGGACATGCCTGGACCACCTGCCGAGCACGCCGGAACCACCTGCTCGACTCGCAGGACCCATGTGCCAGACACGCCAAAATGAACTGCCGGCTACACCAGAACCACTTACCGGACACTCCGGAATAACCTGCCCGGCATGCCAGAACCACCTCTCAGAAGTGCCAGAAGCACGTGCTGGACATGCCGGAACAACCTATCGGACAGAACGGAACAACCTGCCGGACACACCAAAATCACCTGCGGGCTACGCCAGAACCACTTGGAGGACTCTCCAGGAAAACCTGCCGGGCATGCTGGAACCACCTCTCAGACGTGCCTGAACCACGTGGCGGACACTCCGGAAACGCATGTCGGGCCGGCCGGAACCACCTCTCAGACGTGCCAGAACCTCATGCCGGACACCCCAGAACCACCTGCTGGACAGACCGGAAACACCTGCCGGACACGCCGGAACCACATGTTCGACTCGCTGGAACCACATTCTGGACATGGCAAAATCACCTGCCGCCTATGCCAGAACCGCTTGGCGAACACTCCGGAATCACCTGTCAGGCATGCCGGAACCATCTCTCAGACATGCCAGAACCACATGCCAATGACACCGGAAGCACCTGCCGAGCATGCCGGAAGCACCTGCTCGACTCGCCAGAACCACCTGTCGGACACGCCAAAATCACCTGCCGGCTACGCCACAGCCAGTTGGTGAACACTCCGGAAACACCTGCCGGGCTGGCTGGAACCACCTGCCAGTCACGCCAACATCACCTGCCAGCTACGCCAGAACCACTTGGCGGAGACTCCAGAAACACCTGTTGGGCCAGCCGGAACCACCTCTCAGACGTGCCAGAACCATGTGCCTGAGATGCTGGAACCACACCCCGAACAGACCGAAACCACCTGCCAGACCCAACTGAACCACCTGCCGAGCACGCAGGAACAACCTGCTCGCCTCGCCGGAACCACCTGCCTGGCGCAGCGGAAGCACCTGCCGAGCGCGCCGGAGCCACCTGCTCGCCTCGCCGGAACCATCTGCCGGGCCCAGCGGAAGCACCTGCCGGGCGCACCGGAGCCACGTGCTCGGCTCGCCGGAACCACCTGCCGGGCCCTAACCCTAACCCTAACCCTAACCCTATCCCCAAACCCTAACCCTAACCCTAACCCCTAACCCTAAGCCTAACCCTAAACCCTAACCCAACCGTAACCCTAACCCTAACCCTACCCCTAACCCTAACCCCTAACCCCAAACCCTAAACCCTAACCCTAACCGTAACCCTAACCCTATCCCTAACCCTAACCTGACGGACAGGCTGGAACCAGCTGCTCAACTCGCCGGAACCACCTGCCAGACATGCCAGAACCACCTGCCGAGCACGCCGGAGCCACCTGCTGGACTCACCAGAACCACCTGCCTGACAGGCCAAAATCAACAGCTGGCTATGAGAGAACCACCTGGCAGACAATCCGCAATAACCTGCCAGGCATGCAGGAACCACCTCTCAGACGTAAGAGAACCACGTGCCGGACACGCTGGAACCACGTCCTGGACAGACTGGAACCACCTGCCGGACATGCCTGGACCACCTGCCGAGCACGCCGGAACCACCTGCTCGACTCGCAGGACCCATGTGCCAGACACGCCAAAATGAACTGCCGGCTACACCAGAACCACTTACCGGACACTCCGGAATAACCTGCCCGGCATGCCAGAACCACCTCTCAGAAGTGCCAGAAGCACGTGCTGGACATGCCGGAACAACCTATCGGACAGAACGGAACAACCTGCCGGACACACCAAAATCACCTGCGGGCTACGCCAGAACCACTTGGAGGACTCTCCGGGAAAACCTGCCGGGCATGCTGGAACCACCTCTCAGACGTGCCTGAACCACGTGGCGGACACTCCGGAAACGCATGTCGGGCCGGCCGGAACCACCTCTCAGACGTGCCAGAACCTCATGCCGGACACCCCAGAACCACCTGCTGGACAGACCGGAAACACCTGCCGGACACGCCGGAACCACATGTTCGACTCGCTGGAACCACATTCTGGACATGGCAAAATCACCTGCCGCCTATGCCAGAACCGCTTGGCGAACACTCCGGAATCACCTGTCAGGCATGCCGGAACCATCTCTCAGACATGCCAGAACCACATGCCAATGACACCGGAAGCACCTGCCGAGCATGCCGGAAGCACCTGCTCGACTCGCCAGAACCACCTGTCGGACACGCCAAAATCACCTGCCGGCTACGCCACAGCCAGTTGGTGAACACTCCGGAAACACCTGCCGGGCTGGCTGGAACCACCTGCCAGTCACGCCAACATCACCTGCCAGCTACGCCAGAACCACTTGGCGGAGACTCCAGAAACACCTGTTGGGCCAGCCGGAACCACCTCTCAGACGTGCCAGAACCATGTGCCTGAGATGCTGGAACCACACCCCGAACAGACCGAAACCACCTGCCAGACCCAACTGAACCACCTGCCGAGCACGCAGGAACAACCTGCTCGCCTCGCCGGAACCACCTGCCTGGCGCAGCGGAAGCACCTGCCGAGCGCGCCGGAGCCACCTGCTCGCCTCGCCGGAACCATCTGCCGGGCCCAGCGGAAGCACCTGCCGGGCGCACCGGAGCCACGTGCTCGGCTCGCCGGAACCACCTGCCGGGCCCTAACCCTAACCCTAACCCTAACCCTATCCCCAAACCCTAACCCTAACCCTAACCCCTAACCCTAAGCCTAACCCTAAACCCTAACCCAACCGTAACCCTAACCCTAACCCTACCCCTAACCCTAACCCCTAACCCCAAACCCTAAACCCTAACCCTAACCGTAACCCTAACCCTATCCCTAACCCTAACCTGACGGACAGGCTGGAACCAGCTGCTCAACTCGCCGGAACCACCTGCCAGACATGCCAGAACCACCTGCCGAGCACGCCGGAGCCACCTGCTGGACTCACCAGAACCACCTGCCTGACAGGCCAAAATCAACAGCTGGCTATGAGAGAACCACCTGGCAGACAATCCGCAATAACCTGCCAGGCATGCAGGAACCACCTCTCAGACGTAAGAGAACCACGTGCCGGACACGCTGGAACCACGTCCTGGACAGACTGGAACCACCTGCCGGACATGCCTGGACCACCTGCCGAGCACGCCGGAACCACCTGCTCGACTCGCAGGACCCATGTGCCAGACACGCCAAAATGAACTGCCGGCTACACCAGAACCACTTACCGGACACTCCGGAATAACCTGCCCGGCATGCCAGAACCACCTCTCAGAAGTGCCAGAAGCACGTGCTGGACATGCCGGAACAACCTATCGGACAGAACGGAACAACCTGCCGGACACACCAAAATCACCTGCGGGCTACGCCAGAACCACTTGGAGGACTCTCCAGGAAAACCTGCCGGGCATGCTGGAACCACCTCTCAGACGTGCCTGAACCACGTGGCGGACACTCCGGAAACGCATGTCGGGCCGGCCGGAACCACCTCTCAGACGTGCCAGAACCTCATGCCGGACACCCCAGAACCACCTGCTGGACAGACCGGAAACACCTGCCGGACACGCCGGAACCACATGTTCGACTCGCTGGAACCACATTCTGGACATGGCAAAATCACCTGCCGCCTATGCCAGAACCGCTTGGCGAACACTCCGGAATCACCTGTCAGGCATGCCGGAACCATCTCTCAGACATGCCAGAACCACATGCCAATGACACCGGAAGCACCTGCCGAGCATGCCGGAAGCACCTGCTCGACTCGCCAGAACCACCTGTCGGACACGCCAAAATCACCTGCCGGCTACGCCACAGCCAGTTGGTGAACACTCCGGAAACACCTGCCGGGCTGGCTGGAACCACCTGCCAGTCACGCCAACATCACCTGCCAGCTACGCCAGAACCACTTGGCGGAGACTCCAGAAACACCTGTTGGGCCAGCCGGAACCACCTCTCAGACGTGCCAGAACCATGTGCCTGAGATGCTGGAACCACACCCCGAACAGACCGAAACCACCTGCCAGACCCAACTGAACCACCTGCCGAGCACGCAGGAACAACCTGCTCGCCTCGCCGGAACCACCTGCCTGGCGCAGCGGAAGCACCTGCCGAGCGCGCCGGAGCCACCTGCTCGCCTCGCCGGAACCATCTGCCGGGCCCAGCGGAAGCACCTGCCGGGCGCACCGGAGCCACGTGCTCGGCTCGCCGGAACCACCTGCCGGGCCCTAACCCTAACCCTAACCCTAACCCTATCCCCAAACCCTAACCCTAACCCTAACCCCTAACCCTAAGCCTAACCCTAAACCCTAACCCAACCGTAACCCTAACCCTAACCCTACCCCTAACCCTAACCCCTAACCCCAAACCCTAAACCCTAACCCTAACCGTAACCCTAACCCTATCCCTAACCCTAACCTGACGGACAGGCTGGAACCAGCTGCTCAACTCGCCGGAACCACCTGCCAGACATGCCAGAACCACCTGCCGAGCACGCCGGAGCCACCTGCTGGACTCACCAGAACCACCTGCCTGACAGGCCAAAATCAACAGCTGGCTATGAGAGAACCACCTGGCAGACAATCCGCAATAACCTGCCAGGCATGCAGGAACCACCTCTCAGACGTAAGAGAACCACGTGCCGGACACGCTGGAACCACGTCCTGGACAGACTGGAACCACCTGCCGGACATGCCTGGACCACCTGCCGAGCACGCCGGAACCACCTGCTCGACTCGCAGGACCCATGTGCCAGACACGCCAAAATGAACTGCCGGCTACACCAGAACCACTTACCGGACACTCCGGAATAACCTGCCCGGCATGCCAGAACCACCTCTCAGAAGTGCCAGAAGCACGTGCTGGACATGCCGGAACAACCTATCGGACAGAACGGAACAACCTGCCGGACACACCAAAATCACCTGCGGGCTACGCCAGAACCACTTGGAGGACTCTCCAGGAAAACCTGCCGGGCATGCTGGAACCACCTCTCAGACGTGCCTGAACCACGTGGCGGACACTCCGGAAACGCATGTCGGGCCGGCCGGAACCACCTCTCAGACGTGCCAGAACCTCATGCCGGACACCCCAGAACCACCTGCTGGACAGACCGGAAACACCTGCCGGACACGCCGGAACCACATGTTCGACTCGCTGGAACCACATTCTGGACATGGCAAAATCACCTGCCGCCTATGCCAGAACCGCTTGGCGAACACTCCGGAATCACCTGTCAGGCATGCCGGAACCATCTCTCAGACATGCCAGAACCACATGCCAATGACACCGGAAGCACCTGCCGAGCATGCCGGAAGCACCTGCTCGACTCGCCAGAACCACCTGTCGGACACGCCAAAATCACCTGCTGGCTACGCCACAGCCAGTTGGTGAACACTCCGGAAACACCTGCCGGGCTGGCTGGAACCACCTGCCAGTCACGCCAACATCACCTGCCAGCTACGCCAGAACCACTTGGCGGAGACTCCAGAAACACCTGTTGGGCCAGCCGGAACCACCTCTCAGACGTGCCAGAACCATGTGCCTGAGATGCTGGAACCACACCCCGAACAGACCGAAACCACCTGCCAGACCCAACTGAACCACCTGCCGAGCACGCAGGAACAACCTGCTCGCCTCGCCGGAACCACCTGCCTGGCGCAGCGGAAGCACCTGCCGAGCGCGCCGGAGCCACCTGCTCGCCTCGCCGGA
Source organism: Equus asinus (assembly GCF_041296235.1). NCBI lineage: Eukaryota > Metazoa > Chordata > Mammalia > Perissodactyla > Equidae > Equus > Equus asinus. The sequence goes on along the minus strand of NC_091807.1, from coordinate 42,659,837 downwards.
ACCATCTGCCGGGCCCAGCGGAAGCACCTGCCGGGCGCACCGGAGCCACGTGCTCGGCTCGCCGGAACCACCTGCCCGGCGCGCCAGAGCCACCTGCTCGCCTCGCCGGAACCACCTGCCGGGCCCAGCGGAAGCACTTGCCGAGCGCGCTGGAGCCACCTGCTCGCCTCGCCGGAACCACGTGCCGGGCCCTAACCCTAACCCTAACCCTAACCCTATCCCCAAACCCTAACCCTAACCCTAACCCCTAACCCTAAGCCTAACCCTAAACCCTAACCCAACCGTAACCCTAACCCTAACCCTACCCCTAACCCTAACCCCTAACCCCAAACCCTAAACCCTAACCCTAACCGTAACCCTAACCCTATCCCTAACCCTAACCTGACGGACAGGCTGGAACCAGCTGCTCAACTCGCCGGAACCACCTGCCAGACATGCCAGAACCACCTGCCGAGCACGCCGGAGCCACCTGCTGGACTCACCAGAACCACCTGCCTGACAGGCCAAAATCAACAGCTGGCTATGAGAGAACCACCTGGCAGACAATCCGCAATAACCTGCCAGGCATGCAGGAACCACCTCTCAGACGTAAGAGAACCACGTGCCGGACACGCAGGAACCACGTCCTGGACAGACTGGAACCACCTGCCGGACATGCCTGGACCACCTGCCGAGCACGCCGGAACCACCTGCTCGACTCGCAGGACCCATGTGCCAGACACGCCAAAATGAACTGCCGGCTACACCAGAACCACTTACCGGACACTCCGGAATAACCTGCCCGGCATGCCAGAACCACCTCTCAGAAGTGCCAGAAGCACGTGCTGGACATGCCGGAACAACCTATCGGACAGAACGGAACAACCTGCCGGACACACCAAAATCACCTGCGGGCTACGCCAGAACCACTTGGAGGACTCTCCGGGAAAACCTGCCGGGCATGCTGGAACCACCTCTCAGACGTGCCTGAACCACGTGGCGGACACTCCGGAAACGCATGTCGGGCCGGCCGGAACCACCTCTCAGACGTGCCAGAACCTCATGCCGGACACCCCAGAACCACCTGCTGGACAGACCGGAAACACCTGCCGGACACGCCGGAACCACATGTTCGACTCGCTGGAACCACATTCTGGACATGGCAAAATCACCTGCCGCCTATGCCAGAACCGCTTGGCGAACACTCCGGAATCACCTGTCAGGCATGCCGGAACCACCTCTCAGACCTGCCAGAACCACATGCCAATGACACCGGAAGCACCTGCCGAGCATGCCGGAAGCACCTGCTCGACTCGCCAGAACCACCTGTCGGACACGCCAAAATCACCTGCCGGCTACGCCACAGCCAGTTGGTGAACACTCCGGAAACACCTGCCGGGCTGGCTGGAACCACCTGCCAGTCACGCCAACATCACCTGCCAGCTACGCCAGAACCACTTGGCGGAGACTCCAGAAACACCTGTTGGGCCAGCCGGAACCACCTCTCAGACGTGCCAGAACCATGTGCCTGAGATGCTGGAACCACAGCCCGAACAGACCGAAACAACCTGCCAGACCCAACTGAACCACCTGCCGAGCACGCAGGAACAACCTGCTCGCCTCGCCGGAACCACCTGCCGGGCGCAGCGGAAGCACCTGCCGGGCGCGCCGGAGCCACCTGCTCGCCTCGCCGGAACCACCTGCCAGGCCCAGCAGAAGCACCTGCCGGGCGCGCCGGAGCCACCTGCTCGCCTCGCCGGAACCACCTGCCGGGCCCAGCGGAAGCACGTGCCAAGCACGCCGGAGCCACCTGCTCGCCTCGCCGGAACCACCTGCCGGGCCCAGCAGAAGCACCTGCCGAGCGCGCCGGAGCCACCTGCTCGCCTCGCCGGAACCACGTGCCGGGCCCTAACCCTAACCCTAACCCTAACCCTATCCCCAAACCCTAACCCTAACCCTAACCCCTAACCCTAATCCTAACCCTAAACCCTAACCCAACCGTAACCCTAACCCTAACCCTACCCCTAACCCTAACCCCTAACCCCAAACCCTAAACCCTAACCCTAACCGTAACCCTAACCCTATCCCTAACCCTAACCTGACGGACAGGCTGGAACCAGCTGCTCAACTCGCCGGAACCACCTGCCAGACATGCCAGAACCACCTGCCGAGCACGCCGGAGCCACCTGCTGGACTCACCAGAACCACCTGCCTGACAGGCCAAAATCAACAGCTGGCTATGAGAGAACCACCTGGCAGACAATCCGCAATAACCTGCCAGGCATGCAGGAACCACCTCTCAGACGTAAGAGAACCACGTGCCGGACACGCTGGAACCACGTCCTGGACAGACTGGAACCACCTGCCGGACATGCCTGGACCACCTGCCGAGCACGCCGGAACCACCTGCTCGACTCGCAGGACCCATGTGCCAGACACGCCAAAATGAACTGCCGGCTACACCAGAACCACTTACCGGACACTCCGGAATAACCTGCCCGGCATGCCAGAACCACCTCTCAGAAGTGCCAGAAGCACGTGCTGGACATGCCGGAACAACCTATCGGACAGAACGGAACAACCTGCCGGACACACCAAAATCACCTGCGGGCTACGCCAGAACCACTTGGAGGACTCTCCGGGAAAACCTGCCGGGCATGCTGGAACCACCTCTCAGACGTGCCTGAACCACGTGGCGGACACTCCTGAAACGCATGTCGGGCCGGCCGGAACCACCTCTCAGACGTGCCAGAACCTCATGCCGGACACCCCAGAACCACCTGCTGGACAGACCGGAAACACCTGCCGGACACGCCGGAACCACATGTTCGACTCGCTGGAACCACATTCTGGACATGGCAAAATCACCTGCCGCCTATGCCAGAACCGCTTGGCGAACACTCCGGAATCACCTGTCAGGCATGCCGGAACCACCTCTCAGACCTGCCAGAACCACATGCCAATGACACCGGAAGCACCTGCCGAGCATGCCGGAAGCACCTGCTCGACTCGCCAGAACCACCTGTCGGACACGCCAAAATCACCTGCCGGCTACGCCACAGCCAGTTGGTGAACACTCCGGAAACACCTGCCGGGCTGGCTGGAACCACCTGCCAGTCACGCCAACATCACCTGCCAGCTACGCCAGAACCACTTGGCGGAGACTCCAGAAACACCTGTTGGGCCAGCCGGAACCACCTCTCAGACGTGCCAGAACCATGTGCCTGAGATGCTGGAACCACACACCAAACAGACCGAAACCACCTGCCAGACCCAACTGAACCACCTGCCGAGCACGCAGGAACAACCTGCTCGCCTCGCCGGAACCACCTGCCGGGCGCAGCGGAAGCACCTGCCGAGCGCGCCGGAGCCACCTGCTCGCCTCGCCGTAACCACCTGCCCGGCGCGCCGGAGCCACCTGCTCGCCTCCCCGGAACCACCTGCCAGGCCCAGCAGAAACACCTGCCGGGCGCGCCGGAGCCACCTGCTCGCCTCGCCGGAACCACCTGCCGGGTGCAGCGGAAGCACCTGGCGAGCGCGCCGGAGCCACCTGCTCGCCTCGCCGGAACCACCTGCCGGGCCCAGCGGAAGCACGTGCCAAGCACGCCGGAGCCACCTGCTCGCCTCGCCGGAACCACCTGCCGGGCCCAGCGGAAGCACCTGCCGAGCGCGCCGGAGCCACCTGCTCGCCTCGCCGGAACCACGCGCCGGGCCCTAACCCTAACCCTAACCCTAACCCTATCCCCAAACCCTAACCCTAACCCTAACCCCTAACCCTAAGCCTAACCCTAAACCCTAACCCAACCGTAACCCTAACCCTAACCCTACCCCTAACCCTAACCCCTAACCCCAAACCCTAAACCCTAACCCTAACCGTACCCCTAACCCTATCCCTAACCCTAACCTGACGGACAGGCTGGAACCAGCTGCTCAACTCGCCGGAACCACCTGCCAGACATGCCAGAACCACCTGCCGAGCACGCCGGAGCCACCTGCTGGACTCACCAGAACCACCTGCCTGACAGGCCAAAATCAACAGCTGGCTATGAGAGAACCACCTGGCAGACAATCCGCAATAACCTGCCAGGCATGCAGGAACCACCTCTCAGACGTAAGAGAACCACGTGCCGGACACGCTGGAACCACGTCCTGGACAGACTGGAACCACCTGCCGGACATGCCTGGACCACCTGCCGAGCACGCCGGAACCACCTGCTCGACTCGCAGGACCCATGTGCCAGACACGCCAAAATGAACTGCCGGCTACACCAGAACCACTTACCGGACACTCCGGAATAACCTGCCCGGCATGCCAGAACCACCTCTCAGAAGTGCCAGAAGCACGTGCTGGACATGCCGGAACAACCTATCGGACAGAACGGAACAACCTGCCGGACACACCAAAATCACCTGCGGGCTACGCCAGAACCACTTGGAGGACTCTCCGGGAAAACCTGCCGGGCATGCTGGAACCACCTCTCAGACGTGCCTGAACCACGTGGCGGACACTCCGGAAACGCATGTCGGGCCGGCCGGAACCACCTCTCAGACGTGCCAGAACCTCATGCCGGACACCCCAGAACCACCTGCTGGACAGACCGGAAACACCTGCCGGACACGCCGGAACCACATGTTCGACTCGCTGGAACCACATTCTGGACATGGCAAAATCACCTGCCGCCTATGCCAGAACCGCTTGGCGAACACTCCGGAATCACCTGTCAGGCATGCCGGAACCACCTCTCAGACCTGCCAGAACCACATGCCAATGACACCGGAAGCACCTGCCGAGCATGCCGGAAGCACCTGCTCGACTCGCCAGAACCACCTGTCGGACACGCCAAAATCACCTGCCGGCTACGCCACAGCCAGTTGGTGAACACTCCGGAAACACCTGCCGGGCTGGCTGGAACCACCTGCCAGTCACGCCAACATCACCTGCCAGCTACGCCAGAACCACTTGGCGGAGACTCCAGAAACACCTGCTGGGCCAGCCGGAACCACCTCTCAGACGTGCCAGAACCATGTGCCTGACATGCTGGAACCACAGCCCGAACAGACCGAAACCACCTGCCAGACCCAACTGAACCACCTGCCGAGCACGCAGGAACAACCTGCTCGCCTCGCCGGAACCACCTGCCGGGCGCAGCGGAAGCACCTGCCGAGCGCGCCGGAGCCACCTGCTCGCCTCGCCGTAACCACCTGCTCGGCGCGCCGGAGCCACCTGCTCGCCTCGCCGGAACCACCTGCCAGGCCCAGCAGAAGCACCTGCCGGGCGCGCCGGAGCCACCTGCTCGCCTCGCCGGAACCACCTGCCGGGTGCAGCGGAAGCACCTGCCGAGCGCGCCGGAGCCACCTGCTCGCCTCGCCGGAACCACCTGCCGGGCCCAGCGGAAGCACGTGCCAAGCACGCCGGAGCCACCTGCTCGCCTCGCCGGAACCACCTGCCGGGCCCAGTGGAAGCACCTGCCGAGCGCGCCGGAGCCACCTGCTCGCCTCGCCGGAACCACGTGCCGGGCCCTAACCCTAACCCTAACCCTAACCCTATCCCCAAACCCTAACCCTAACCCTAACCCCTAACCCTAAGCCTAACCCTAAACCCTAACCCAACCGTAACCCTAACCCTAACCCTACCCCTAACCCTAACCCCTAACCCCAAACCCTAAACCCTAACCCTAACCGTACCCCTAACCCTATCCCTAACCCTAACCTGACGGACAGGCTGGAACCAGCTGCTCAACTCGCCGGAACCACCTGCCAGACATGCCAGAACCACCTGCCGAGCACGCCGGAGCCACCTGCTGGACTCACCAGAACCACCTGCCTGACAGGCCAAAATCAACAGCTGGCTATGAGAGAACCACCTGGCAGACAATCCGCAATAACCTGCCAGGCATGCAGGAACCACCTCTCAGACGTAAGAGAACCACGTGCCGGACACGCTGGAACCACGTCCTGGACAGACTGGAACCACCTGCCGGACATGCCTGGACCACCTGCCGAGCACGCCGGAACCACCTGCTCGACTCGCAGGACCCATGTGCCAGACACGCCAAAATGAACTGCCGGCTACACCAGAACCACTTACCGGACACTCCGGAATAACCTGCCCGGCATGCCAGAACCACCTCTCAGAAGTGCCAGAAGCACGTGCTGGACATGCCGGAACAACCTATCGGACAGAACGGAACAACCTGCCGGACACACCAAAATCACCTGCGGGCTACGCCAGAACCACTTGGAGGACTCTCCGGGAAAACCTGCCGGGCATGCTGGAACCACCTCTCAGACGTGCCTGAACCACGTGGCGGACACTCCGGAAACGCATGTCGGGCCGGCCGGAACCACCTCTCAGACGTGCCAGAACCTCATGCCGGACACCCCAGAACCACCTGCTGGACAGACCGGAAACACCTGCCGGACACGCCGGAACCACATGTTCGACTCGCTGGAACCACATTCTGGACATGGCAAAATCACCTGCCGCCTATGCCAGAACCGCTTGGCGAACACTCCGGAATCACCTGTCAGGCATGCCGGAACCACCTCTCAGACCTGCCAGAACCACATGCCAATGACACCGGAAGCACCTGCCGAGCATGCCGGAAGCACCTGCTCGACTTGCCAGAACCACCTGTCGGACACGCCAAAATCACCTGCCGGCTACGCCACAGCCAGTTGGTGAACACTCCGGAAACACCTGCCGGGCTGGCTGGAACCACCTGCCAGTCACGCCAACATCACCTGCCAGCTACGCCAGAACCACTTGGCGGAGACTCCAGAAACACCTGCTGGGCCAGCCGGAACCACCTCTCAGACGTGCCAGAACCATGTGCCTGACATGCTGGAACCACAGCCCGAACAGACCGAAACCACCTGCCAGACCCAACTGAACCACCTGCCGAGCACGCAGGAACAACCTGCTCGCCTCGCCGGAACCACCTGCCGGGCGCAGCGGAAGCACCTGCCGAGCGCGCCGGAGCCACCTGCTCGCCTCGCCGTAACCACCTGCTCGGCGCGCCGGAGCCACCTGCTCGCCTCGCCGGAACCACCTGCCAGGCCCAGCAGAAGCACCTGCCGGGCGCGCCGGAGCCACCTGCTCGCCTCGCCGGAACCACCTGCCGGGTGCAGCGGAAGCACCTGCCGAGCGCGCCGGAGCCACCTGCTCGCCTCGCCGGAACCACCTGCCGGGCCCAGCGGAAGCACGTGCCAAGCACGCCGGAGCCACCTGCTCGCCTCGCCGGAACCACCTGCCGGGCCCAGTGGAAGCACCTGCCGAGCGCGCCGGAGCCACCTGCTCGCCTCGCCGGAACCACGTGCCGGGCCCTAACCCTAACCCTAACCCTAACCCTATCCCCAAACCCTAACCCTAACCCTAACCCCTAACCCTAAGCCTAACCCTAAACCCTAACCCAACCGTAACCCTAACCCTAACCCTACCCCTAACCCTAACCCCTAACCCCAAACCCTAAACCCTAACCCTAACCGTACCCCTAACCCTATCCCTAACCCTAACCTGACGGACAGGCTGCAACCAGCTGCTCAACTCGCCGGAACCACCTGCCAGACATGCCAGAACCACCTGCCGAGCACGCCGGAGCCACCTGCTGGACTCACCAGAACCACCTGCCTGACAGGCCAAAATCAACAGCTGGCTATGAGAGAACCACCTGGCAGACAATCCGCAATAACCTGCCAGGCATGCAGGAACCACCTCTCAGACGTAAGAGAACCACGTGCCGGACACGCTGGAACCACGTCCTGGACAGACTGGAACCACCTGCCGGACATGCCTGGACCACCTGCCGAGCACGCCGGAACCACCTGCTCGACTCGCAGGACCCATGTGCCAGACACGCCAAAATGAACTGCCGGCTACACCAGAACCACTTACCGGACACTCCGGAATAACCTGCCCGGCATGCCAGAACCACCTCTCAGAAGTGCCAGAAGCACGTGCTGGACATGCCGGAACAACCTATCGGACAGAACGGAACAACCTGCCGGACACACCAAAATCACCTGCGGGCTACGCCAGAACCACTTGGAGGACTCTCCGGGAAAACCTGCCGGGCATGCTGGAACCACCTCTCAGACGTGCCTGAACCACGTGGCGGACACTCCGGAAACGCATGTCGGGCCGGCCGGAACCACCTCTCAGACGTGCCAGAACCTCATGCCGGACACCCCAGAACCACCTGCTGGACAGACCGGAAACACCTGCCGGACACGCCGGAACCACATGTTCGACTCGCTGGAACCACATTCTGGACATGGCAAAATCACCTGCCGCCTATGCCAGAACCGCTTGGCGAACACTCCGGAATCACCTGTCAGGCATGCCGGAACCACCTCTCAGACCTGCCAGAACCACATGCCAATGACACCGGAAGCACCTGCCGAGCATGCCGGAAGCACCTGCTCGACTCGCCAGAACCACCTGTCGGACACGCCAAAATCACCTGCCGGCTACGCCACAGCCAGTTGGTGAACACTCCGGAAACACCTGCCGGGCTGGCTGGAACCACCTGCCAGCTACGCCAGAACCACTTGGGGGAGACTCCAGAAACACCTGTTGGGCCAGCCGGAACCACTTCTCAGACGTGCCAGAACCATGTGCCTGAGATGCTGGAACCACACCCCGAACAGACCGAAACCACCTGCCAGACCCAACTGAACCACCTGCCGAGCACGCAGGAACAACCTGCTCGCCTCGCCGGAACCACCTGCCGGGCGCAGTGGAAGCACCTGCCGAGCGAGCCGGAGCCACCTGCTCGCCTCGCCGGAACCCCCTGCCGGGCCCAGCGGAAGCACCTGCCGAGCGCGCCGGAGCCACCTGCTCGGCTCGCCGGAACCACGTGCCGGGCCCTAACCCTAACCCTAACCCTAACCCTATCCGCAAACCCTAACCCTAACCCTAACCCCTAACCCTAAGCCTAACCCTAAACCCTAACCCAACCGTAACCCTAACCCTAACCCTACCCCTAACCCTAACCCCTAACCCCAAACCCTAAACCCTAACCCTAACCGTAACCCTAACCCTATCCCTAACCCTAACCTGACGGACAGGCTGGAACCAGCTGCTCAACTCGCCGGAACCACCTGCCAGACATGCCAGAACCACCTGCCGAGCACGCCGGAGCCACCTGCTGGACTCACCAGAACCACCTGCCTGACAGGCCAAAATCAACAGCTGGCTATGAGAGAACCACCTGGCAGACAATCCGCAATAACCTGCCAGGCATGCAGGAACCACCTCTCAGACGTAAGAGAACCACGTGCCGGACACGCTGGAACCACGTCCTGGACAGACTGGAACCACCTGCCGGACATTCCTGGACCACCTGCCGAGCACGCCAGAACCACCTGCTCGACTCGCAGGACCCATGTGCCAGACACGCCAAAATGAACTGACGGCTACACCAGAACCACTTACCGGACACTCCGGAATAACCTGCCCGGCATGCCAGAACCACCTCTCAGAAGTGCCAGAAGCACGTGCTGGACATGCCGGAACAACCTATCGGACAGAACGGAACAACCTGCCAGACACACCAAAATCACCTGCGGGCTACGCCAGAACCACTTGGAGGACTCTCCGGGAAAACCTGCCGGGCATGCTGGAACCACCTCTCAGACGTGCCTGAACCACGTGGCGGACACTCCGGAAACGCATGTCGGGCCGGCCGGAACCACCTCTCAGACGTGCCAGAACCTCATGCCGGACACCCCAGAACCACCTGCTGGACAGACCGGAAACACCTGCCGGACACGCCGGAACCACATGTTCGACTCGCTGGAACCACATTCTGGACATGGCAAAATCACCTGCCGCCTATGCCAGAACCGCTTGGCGAACACTCCGGAATCACCTGTCAGGCATGCCGGAACCACCTCTCAGACATGCCAGAACCGCATGCCAATGACACCGGAAGCACCTGCCGAGCATGCCGGAAGCACCTGCTCGACTCGCCAGAACCACCTGTCGGACACGCCAAAATCACCTGCCGGCTACGCCACAGCCAGTTGGTGAACACTCCGGAAACACCTGCCGGGCTGGCTGGAACCACCTGCCAGTCACGCCAACATCACCTGCCAGCTACGCCAGAACCACTTGGCGGAGACTCCAGAAACACCTGCTGGGCCAGCCGGAACCACCTCTCAGACGTGCCAGAACCATGTGCCTGAGATGCTGGAACCACAGCCCGAACAGACCGAAACCACCTGCCAGACCCAACTGAACCACCTGCCGAGCACGCAGGAACAACCTGCTCGCCTCGCCGGAACCACCTGCCGGGCGCAGCGGAAGCACCTGCCGAGCGCGCCGGAGCCACCTGCTCGCCTCGCCGGAACCACCTGCCGGGCCCAGCGGAAGCACCTGCCGAGCGAGCCGGAGCCACCTGCTCGCGTCGCCGGAACCACGTGCCGGGCCCTAACCCTAACCCTAACCCTAACCCTATCCCCAAACCCTAACCCTAACCCTAACCCCTAACCCTAAGCCTAACCCTAAACCCTAACCCAACCGTAACCCTAACCCTAACCCTACCCCTAACCCTAACCCCTAACCCCAAACCCTAAACCCTAACCCTAACCGTAACCCTAACCCTATCCCTAACCCTAACCTGACGGACAGGCTGGAACCAGCTGCTCAACTCGCCGGAACCACCTGCCAGACATGCCAGAACCACCTGCCGAGCACGCCGGAGCCACCTGCTGGACTCACCACAACCACCTGCCTGACAGGCCCAAATCAACAGCTGGCTATGAGAGAACCACCTGGCAGACAATCCGCAATAACCTGCCAGGCATGCAGGAACCACCTCTCAGACGTAAGAGAACCACGTGCCGGACACGCTGGAACCACGTCCTGGACAGACTGGAACCACCTGCCGGACATGCCTGGACCACCTGCCGAGCACGCCGGAACCACCTGCTCGACTCGTAGGACCCATGTGCCAGACACGCCAAAATGAACTGCCGGCTACACCAGAACCACTTACCGGACACTCCGGAATAACCTGCCCGGCATGCCAGAACCACCTCTCAGAAGTGCCAGAAGCACGTGCTGGACATGCCGGAACAACCTATCGGACAGAACGGAACAACCTGCCGGACACACCAAAATCACCTGCGGGCTACGCCAGAACCACTTGGAGGACTCTCCGGGAAAACCTGCCGGGCATGCTGGAACCACCTCTCAGACGTGCCTGAACCACGTGGCGGACACTCCGGAAACGCATGTCGGGCCGGCCGGAACCACCTCTCAGACGTGCCAGAACCTCATGCCGGACACCCCAGAACCACCTGCTGGACAGACCGGAAACACCTGCTGGACACGCCGGAACCACATGTTCGACTCGCTGGAACCACATTCTGGACATGGCAAAATCACCTGCCGCCTATGCCAGAACCGCTTGGCGAACACTCCGGAATCACCTGTCAGGCATGCCGGAACCACCTCTCAGACATGCCAGAACCGCATGCCAATGACACCGGAAGCACCTGCCGAGCATGCCGGAAGCACCTGCTCGACTCGCCAGAACCACCTGTCGGACACGCCAAAATCACCTGCCGGCTACGCCACAGCCAGTTGGTGAACACTCCGGAAACACCTGCCGGGCTGGCTGGAACCACCTGCCAGTCACGCCAACATCACCTGCCAGCTACGCCAGAACCACTTGGCGGAGACTCCAGAAACACCTGTTGGGCCAGCCGGAACCACCTCTCAGACGTGCCAGAACCATGTGCCTGAGATGCTGGAACCACACCCCGAACAGACCGAAACCACCTGCCAGACCCAACTGAACCACCTGCCGAGCACGCAGGAACAACCTGCTCGCCTCGCCGGAACCACCTGCCGGGCGCAGCGGAAGCACCTGCCGAGCGCGCCGGAGCCACCTGCTCGCCTCGCCGGAACCACCTGCCGGGCCCAGCGGAAGCACCTGCCGAGCGAGCCGGAGCCACCTGCTCGCGTCGCCGGAACCACGTGCCGGGCCCTAACCCTAACCCTAACCCTAACCCTATCCCCAAACCCTAACCCTAACCCTAACCCCTAACCCTAAGCCTAACCCTAAACCCTAACCCAACCGTAACCCTAACCCTAACCCTACCCCTAACCCTAACCCCTAACCCCAAACCCCAAACCCTAACCCTAACCCTAACCCCTAACCCTAAGCCTAACCCTAAACCCTTACCCAACCGTAACCCTAACCCTAACCCTACCCCTAACCCTAACCCCTAACCCCAAACCCTAAATCCTAACCCTAACCGTAACCCTAACCCTATCCCTAACCCTAACCTGACGGACAGGCTGGAACCAGCTGCTCAACTCGCCGGAACCACCTGCCAGACATGCCAGAACCACCTGCCGAGCACGCCGGAGCCACCTGCTGGACTCACCACAACCACCTGCCTGACAGGCCAAAATCAACAGCTGGCTATGAGAGAACCACCTGGCAGACAATCCGCAATAACCTGCCAGGCATGCAGGAACCACCTCTCAGACGTAAGAGAACCACGTGCCGGACACGCTGGAACCACGTCCTGGACAGACTGGAACCACCTGCCGGACATGCCTGGACCACCTGCCGAGCACGCCGGAACCACCTGCTCGACTCGCAGGACCCATGTGCCAGACACGCCAAAATGAACTGCCGGCTACACCAGAACCACTTACCGGACACTCCGGAATAACCTGCCCGGCATGCCAGAACCACCTCTCAGAAGTGCCAGAAGCACGTGCTGGACATGCCGGAACAACCTATCGGACAGAACGGAACAACCTGCCGGACACACCAAAATCACCTGCGGGCTACGCCAGAACCACTTGGAGGACTCTCCGGGAAAACCTGCCGGGCATGCTGGAACCACCTCTCAGACGTGCCTGAACCACGTGGCGGACACTCCGGAAACGCATGTCGGGCCGGCCGGAACCACCTCTCAGACGTGCCAGAACCTCATGCCGGACACCCCAGAACCACCTGCTGGACAGACCGGAAACACCTGCCGGACACGCCGGAACCACATGTTCGACTCGCTGGAACCACATTCTGGACATGGCAAAATCACCTGCCGCCTATGCCAGAACCGCTTGGCGAACACTCCGGAATCACCTGTCAGGCATGCCGGAACCACCTCTCAGACCTGCCAGAACCGCATGCCAATGACACCGGAAGCACCTGCCGAGCATGCCGGAAGCACCTGCTCGACTCGCCAGAACCACCTGTCGGACACGCCAAAATCACCTGCCGGCTACGCCACAGCCAGTTGGTGAACACTCCGGAAACACCTGCCGGGCTGGCTGGAACCACCTGCCAGTCACGCCAACATCACCTGCCAGCTACGCCAGAACCACTTGGCGGAGACTCCAGAAACACCTGTTGGGCCAGCCGGAACCACCTCTCAGACGTGCCAGAACCATGTGCCTGAGATGCTGGAACCACACCCCGAACAGACCGAAACCACCTGCCAGACCCAACTGAACCACCTGCCGAGCACGCAGGAACAACCTGCTCGCCTCGCCGGAACCACCTGCCGGGCGCAGCGGAAGCACCTGCCGAGCGCGCCGGAGCCACCTGCTCGCCTCGCCGGAACCACCTGCCGGGTGCAGCGGAAGCACCTGCCGAGCGCGCCGGAGCCACCTGCTCGCCTCGCCGGAACCACCTGCCGGGCCCAGCGGAAGCACGTGCCAAGCACGCCGGAGCCACCTGCTCGCCTCGCCGGAACCACCTGCCGGGCCCAGCGGAAGCACCTGCCGAGCGCGCCGGAGCCACCTGCTCGCCTCGCCGGAACCACGTGCCGGGCCCTAACCCTAACCCTAACCCTAACCCTATCCCCATACCCTAACCCTAACCCTAACCCCTAACCCTAAGCCTAACCCTAAACCCTAACCCAACCGTAACCCTAACCCTAACCCTACCCCTAACCCTAACCCCTAACCCCAAACCCTAAACCCTAACCCTAACCGTAACCCTAACCCTATCCCTAACCCTAACCTGACGGACAGGCTGGAACCATCTGCTCAACTCGCCGGAACCACCTGCCAGACATGCCAGAACCACCTGCCGAGCACGCCGGAGCCACCTGCTGGACTCACCACAACCACCTGCCTGACAGGCCAAAATCAACAGCTGGCTATGAGAGAACCACCTGGCAGACAATCCGCAATAACCTGCCAGGCATGCAGGAACCACCTCTCAGACGTAAGAGAACCACGTGCCGGACACGCTGGAACCACGTCCTGGACAGACTGGAACCACCTGCCGGACATGCCTGGACCACCTGCCGAGCACGCCGGAACCACCTGCTCGACTCGCAGGACCCATGTGCCAGACACGCCAAAATGAACTGCCGGCTACACCAGAACCACTTACCGGACACTCCGGAATAACCTGCCCGGCATGCCAGAACCACCTCTCAGAAGTGCCAGAAGCACGTGCTGGACATGCCGGAACAACCTATCGGACAGAACGGAACAACCTGCCGGACACACCAAAATCACCTGCGGGCTACGCCAGAACCACTTGGAGGACTCTCCGGGAAAACCTGCCGGGCATGCTGGAACCACCTCTCAGACGTGCCTGAACCACGTGGCGGACACTCCGGAAACGCATGTCGGGCCGGCCGGAACCACCTCTCAGACGTGCCAGAACCTCATGCCGGACACCCCAGAACCACCTGCTGGACAGACCGGAAACACCTGCCGGACACGCCGGAACCACATGTTCGACTCGCTGGAACCACATTCTGGACATGGCAAAATCACCTGCCGCCTATGCCAGAACCGCTTGGCGAACACTCCGGAATCACCTGTCAGGCATGCCGGAACCACCTCTCAGACCTGCCAGAACCACATGCCAATGACACCGGAAGCACCTGCCGAGCATGCCGGAAGCACCTGCTCGACTCGCCAGAACCACCTGTCGGACACGCCAAAATCACCTGCCGGCTACGCCACAGCCAGTTGGTGAACACTCCGGAAACACCTGCCGGGCTGGCTGGAACCACCTGCCAGCTACGCCAGAACCACTTGGCGGAGACTCCAGAAACACCTGTTGGGCCAGCCGGAACCACCTCTCAGACGTGCCAGAACCATGTGCCTGAGATGCTGGAACCACACCCCGAACAGACCGAAACCACCTGCCAGACCCAACTGAACCACCTGCCGAGCACGCAGGAACAACCTGCTCGCCTCGCCGGAACCACCTGCCGGGCGCAGCGGAAGCACCTGCCGAGCGCGCCGGAGCCACCTGCTCGCCTCGCCGGAACCACCTGCCGGGCCCAGCGGAAGCACCTGCCGAGCGAGCCGGAGCCACCTGCTCGCGTCGCCGGAACCACGTGCCGGGCCCTAACCCTAACCCTAACCCTAACCCTATCCCCAAACCCTAACCCTAACCCTAACCCCTAACCCTAACCCTAACCCTAAACCCTAACCCAACCGTAACCCTAACCCTAACCCTACCCCTAACCCTAACCCCTAACCCCAAACCCTAAACCCTAACCCTAACCGTACCCCTAACCCTATCCCTAACCCTAACCTGACGGACAGGCTGGAACCAGCTGCTCAACTCGCCGGAACCACCTGCCAGACATGCCAGAACCACCTGCCGAGCACGCCGGAGCCACCTGCTGGACTCACCAGAACCACCTGCCTGACAGGCCAAAATCAACAGCTGGCTATGAGAGAACCACCTGGCAGACAATCCGCAATAACCTGCCAGGCATGCAGGAACCACCTCTCAGACGTAAGAGAACCACGTGCCGGACACGCTGGAACCACGTCCTGGACAGACTGGAACCACCTGCCGGACATGCCTGGACCACCTGCCGAGCACGCCGGAACCACCTGCTCGACTCGCAGGACCCATGTGCCAGACACGCCAAAATGAACTGCCGGCTACACCAGAACCACTTACCGGACACTCCGGAATAACCTGCCCGGCATGCCAGAACCACCTCTCAGAAGTGCCAGAAGCACGTGCTGGACATGCTGGAACAACCTATCGGACAGAACGGAACAACCTGCCAGACACACCAAAATCACCTGCGGGCTACGCCAGAACCACTTGGAGGACTCTCCGGGAAAACCTGCCGGGCATGCTGGAACCACCTCTCAGACGTGCCTGAACCACGTGGCGGACACTCCGGAAACGCATGTCGGGCCGGCCGGAACCACCTCTCAGACGTGCCAGAACCTCATGCCAGACACCCCAGAACCACCTGCTGGACAGACCGGAAACACCTGCCGGACACGCCGGAACCACATGTTTGACTCGCTGGAACCACATTCTGGACATGGCAAAATCACCTGCCGCCTATGCCAGAACCGCTTGGCGAACACTCCGGAATCACCTGTCAGGCATGCCGGAACCACCTCTCAGACATGCCAGAACCGCATGCCAATGACACCGGAAGCACCTGCCGAGCATGCCGGAAGCACCTGCTCGACTCGCCAGAACCACCTGTCGGACACGCCAAAATCACCTGCCGGCTACGCCACAGCCAGTTGGTGAACACTCCGGAAACACCTGCCGGGCTGGCTGGAACCACCTGCCAGTCACGCCAACATCACCTGCCAGCTACGCCAGAACCACTTGGCGGAGACTCCAGAAACACCTGCTGGGCCAGCCGGAACCACCTCTCAGACGTGCCAGAACCATGTGCCTGAGATGCTGGAACCACACCCCGAACAGTCCGAAACCACCTGCCAGACCCAACTGAACCACCTGCCGAGCACGCAGGAACAACCTGCTCGCCTCACTGGAACCACCTGCCGGGCGCAGCGGAAGCACCTGCCGAGCGCGCCGGAGCCACATGCTCGCCTCGCCGGAACCAACTGCCCGGCGCGCCGGAGCCACCTGCTCGCCTCGCCGGAACCACCTGCCAGGTGCAGCGGAAGCACCTGCCGAGCGCGCCGGAGCCACCTGCTCGCCTCGCCGGAACCACCTGCCGGGCCCAGCGGAAGCACCTGCCGAGCGCGCCGGAGCCACCTGCTCGCCTCGCCGGAACCACGTGCCGGGCCCTAACCCTAACCCTAACCCTAACCCTATCCCCAAACCCTAACCCTAACCCTAACCCCTAACCCTAAGCCTAACCCTAAACCCTAACCCAACCGTAACCCTAACCCTAACCCTACCCCTAACCCTAACCCCTAACCCCAAACCCTAAACCCTAACCCTAACCGTAACCCTAACCCTATCCCTAACCCTAACCTGACGGACAGGCTGGAACCAGCTGCTCAACTCGCCGGAACCACCTGCCAGACATGCCAGAACCACCTGCCGAGCACGCCGGAGCCACCTGCTGGACTCACCACAACCACCTGCCTGACAGGCCAAAATCAACAGCTGGCTATGAGAGAACCACCTGGCAGACAATCCGCAATAACCTGCCAGGCATGCAGGAACCACCTCTCAGACGTAAGAGAACCACGTGCCGGACACGCTGGAACCACGTCCTGGACAGACTGGAACCACCTGCCGGACATGCCTGGACCACCTGCCGAGCACGCCGGAACCACCTGCTCGACTCGCAGGACCCATGTGCCAGACACGCCAAAATGAACTGCCGGCTACACCAGAACCACTTACCGGACACTCCGGAATAACCTGCCCGGCATGCCAGAACCACCTCTCAGAAGTGCCAGAAGCACGTGCTGGACATGCTGGAACAACCTATCGGACAGAACGGAACAACCTGCCAGACACACCAAAATCACCTGCGGGCTACGCCAGAACCACTTGGAGGACTCTCCGGGAAAACCTGCCGGGCATGCTGGAACCACCTCTCAGACGTGCCTGAACCACGTGGCGGACACTCCGGAAACGCATGTCGGGCCGGCCGGAACCACCTCTCAGACGTGCCAGAACCTCATGCCAGACACCCCAGAACCACCTGCTGGACAGACCGGAAACACCTGCCGGACACGCCGGAACCACATGTTCGACTCGCTGGAACCACATTCTGGACATGGCAAAATCACCTGCCGCCTATGCCAGAACCGCTTGGCGAACACTCCGGAATCACCTGTCAGGCATGCCGGAACCACCTCTCAGACATGCCAGAACCGCATGCCAATGACACCTGAAGCACCTGCCGAGCATGCCGGAAGCACCTGCTCGACTCGCCAGAACCACCTGTCGGACACGCCAAAATCACCTGTCGGCTACGCCACAGCCAGTTGGTGAACACTCGGGAAACACCTGCCGGGCTGGCTGGAACCACCTGCCAGTCACGCCAACATCACCTGCCAGCTACGCCAGAACCACTTGGCGGAGACTCCAGAAACACCTGTTGGGCCAGCCGGAACCACCTCTCAGACGTGCCAGAACCATGTGCCTGAGATGCTGGAACCACACCCCGAACAGACCGAAACCACCTGCCAGACCCAACTGAACCACCTGCCGAGCACGCAGGAACAACCTGCTCGCCTCGCCAGAACCACCTGCCGGGCGCAGCGGAAGCACCTGCGGAGCGCGCCGAAGCCACCTGCTCGCCTCGCCGGAACCACCTGCCGGGCCCAGCGGAAGCACCTGCCGGGCGCGCCGGAGCCACCTGCTCGCCTCGCCGGAACCACCTGCCGGGCCCAGCGGAAGCACTTGCCGAGCGCGCCGGAGCCACCTGCTCGCCTCACCGGAACCACGTGCCGGGCCCTAACCCTAACCCTAACCCTAACCCTATCCCCAAACCCTAACCCTAACCCTAACCCCTAACCCTAAGCCTAACCCTAAACCCTAACCCAACCGTAACCCTAACCCTAACCCTACCCCTAACCCTAACCCCTAACCCCAAACCCTAAACCCTAACCCTAACCGTAACCCTAACCCTATCCCTAACCCTAACCTGACGGACAGGCTGGAACCAGCTGCTCAACTCGCCGGAACCACCTGCCAGACATGCCAGAACCACCTGCCGAGCACGCCGGAGCCACCTGCTGGACTCACCACAACCACCTGCCTGACAGGCCAAAATCAACAGCTGGCTATGAGAGAACCACCTGGCAGACAATCCGCAATAACCTGCCAGGCATGCAGGAACCACCTCTCAGACGTAAGAGAACCACGTGCCGGACACGCTGGAACCACGTCCTGGACAGACTGGAACCACCTGCCGGACATGCCTGGACCACCTGCCGAGCACGCCGGAACCACCTGCTCGACTCGCAGGACCCATGTGCCAGACACGCCAAAATGAACTGCCGGCTACACCAGAACCACTTACCGGACACTCCGGAATAACCTGCCCGGCATGCCAGAACCACCTCTCAGAAGTGCCAGAAGCACGTGCTGGACATGCCGGAACAACCTATCGGACAGAACGGAACAACCTGCCGGACACACCAAAATCACCTGCGGGCTACGCCAGAACCACTTGGAGGACTCTCCGGGAAAACCTGCCGGGCATGCTGGAACCACCTCTCAGACGTGCCTGAACCACGTGGCGGACACTCCGGAAACGCATGTCGGGCCGGCCGGAACCACCTCTCAGACGTGCCAGAACCTCATGCCGGACACCCCAGAACCACCTGCTGGACAGACCGGAAACACCTGCCGGACACGCCGGAACCACATGTTCGACTCGCTGGAACCACATTCTGGACATGGCAAAATCACCTGCCGCCTATGCCAGAACCGCTTGGCGAACACTCCGGAATCACCTGTCAGGCATGCCGGAACCACCTCTCAGACCTGCCAGAACCACATGCCAATGACACCGGAAGCACCTGCCGAGCATGCCGGAAGCACCTGCTCGACTCGCCAGAACCACCTGTCGGACACGCCAAAATCACCTGCCGGCTACGCCACAGCCAGTTGGTGAACACTCCGGAAACACCTGCCGGGCTGGCTGGAACCACCTGCCAGTCACGCCAACATCACCTGCCAGCTACGCCAGAACCACTTGGCGGAGACTCCAGAAACACCTGTTGGGCCAGCCGGAACCACCTCTCAGACGTGCCAGAACCATGTGCCTGAGATGCTGGAACCACACCCCGAACAGACCGAAACCACCTGCCAGACCCAACTGAACCACCTGCCGAGCACGAAGGAACAACCTGCTCGCCTCGCCGGAACCACCTGCCGGGTGCAGCGGAAGCACCTGCCGAGCGCGCCGGAGCCACCTGCTCGCCTCGCCGGAACCACCTGCCGGGCCCAGCGGAAGCACGTGCCAAGCACGCCGGAGCCACCTGGTCGCCTCGCCGGAACCACCTGCCTGGCCCAGCGGAAGCACCTGCCGAGCGCGCCGGAGCCACCTGCTCGCCTCGCCGGAACCACGTGCCGGGCCCTAACCCTAACCCTAACCCTAACCCTATCCCCAAACCCTAACCCTAACCCTAACCCCTAACCCTAAGCCTAACCCTAAACCCTTACCCAACCGTAACCCTAACCCTAACCCTACCCCTAACCCTAACCCCTAACCCCAAACCCTAAATCCTAACCCTAACCGTAACCCTAACCCTATCCCTAACCCTAACCTGACGGACAGGCTGGAACCAGCTGCTCAACTCGCCGGAACCACCTGCCAGACATGCCAGAACCACCTGCCGAGCACGCCGGAGCCACCTGCTGGACTCACCACAACCACCTGCCTGACAGGCCAAAATCAACAGCTGGCTATGAGAGAACCACCTGGCAGACAATCCGCAATAACCTGCCAGGCATGCAGGAACCACCTCTCAGACGTAAGAGAACCACGTGCCGGACACGCTGGAACCACGTCCTGGACAGACTGGAACCACCTGCCGGACATGCCTGGACCACCTGCCGAGCACGCCGGAACCACCTGCTCGACTCGCAGGACCCATGTGCCAGACACGCCAAAATGAACTGCCGGCTACACCAGAACCACTTACCGGACACTCCGGAATAACCTGCCCGGCATGCCAGAACCACCTCTCAGAAGTGCCAGAAGCACGTGCTGGACATGCCGGAACAACCTATCGGACAGAACGGAACAACCTGCCGGACACACCAAAATCACCTGCGGGCTACGCCAGAACCACTTGGAGGACTCTCCGGGAAAACCTGCCGGGCATGCTGGAACCACCTCTCAGACGTGCCTGAACCACGTGGCGGACACTCCGGAAACGCATGTCGGGCCGGCCGGAACCACCTCTCAGACGTGCCAGAACCTCATGCCGGACACCCCAGAACCACCTGCTGGACAGACCGGAAACACCTGCCGGACACGCCGGAACCACATGTTCGACTCGCTGGAACCACATTCTGGACATGGCAAAATCACCTGCCGCCTATGCCAGAACCGCTTGGCGAACACTCCGGAATCACCTGTCAGGCATGCCGGAACCACCTCTCAGACCTGCCAGAACCACATGCCAATGACACCGGAAGCACCTGCCGAGCATGCCGGAAGCACCTGCTCGACTCGCCAGAACCACCTGTCGGACACGCCAAAATCACCTGCCGGCTACGCCACAGCCAGTTGGTGAACACTCCGGAAACACCTGCCGGGCTGGCTGGAACCACCTGCCAGTCACGCCAACATCACCTGCCAGCTACGCCAGAACCACTTGGCGGAGACTCCAGAAACACCTGTTGGGCCAGCCGGAACCACCTCTCAGACGTGCCAGAACCATGTGCCTGAGATGCTGGAACCGCACCCCGAACAGACCGAAACCACCTGCCAGACCCAACTGAACCACCTGCCGAGCACGCAGGAACAACCTGCTCGCCTCGCCGGAACCACCTGCCAGGCGCAGCGGAAGCACCTGCCGAGCGCGCCGGAGCCACCTGCTCGCCTCGCCGGAAACACCAGCCTGGCCCAGCGGAAGCACCTGCCGAGCGCGCCGGAGCCACCTGCTCGCCTCGCCGGAACCACCGGCTGGGCGCGCCGGAGCCACCTGCTCGCCTCGCCGGAACCACCTGCCGGGTGCAGCGGAAGCACCTGCCGAGCGCGCCGGAGCCACCTGCTCGTCTCGCCGGAACCACCTGCCGGGCCCAGCGCAAGCACGTGCCAAGCACGCCGCAGCCACCTGCTCGCCTCGCCGGAACCACCTGCCGGGCCCAGCGGAAGCACCTGCCGAGCGCGCCGGAGCCACCTGCTCGCCTCGCCAGAACCACCTGCCGGGCGCAGCGGAAGCACCTGCGGAGCGCGCCGAAGCCACCTGCTCGCCTCGCCGGAACCACCTGCCGGGCCCAGCGGAAGCACCTGTCGGGCGCGCCGGAGCCACCTGCTCGCCTCGCCGGAACCACCTGCCCGGCGCGCCGGAGCCACCTGCTCGCCTCGCCGGAACCACCTGCCGGGCCCAGCGGAAGCACTTGCCGAGCGCGCCGGAGCCACCTGCTCGCCTCGCCGGAACCACGTGCCGGGCCCTAACCCTAACCCTAACCCTAACCCTATCCCCAAACCCTAACCCTAACCCTAACCCCTAACCCTAAGCCTAACCCTAAACCCTAACCCAACCGTAACCCTAACCCTAACCCTACCCCTAACCCTAACCCCTAACCCCAAACCCTAAACCCTATCCCTAACCGTAACCCTAACCCTATCCCTAAACCTAACCTGACGGACAGGCTGGAACCAGCTGCTCAACTCGCCGGAACCACCTGCCAGACATGCCAGAACCACCTGCCGAGCACGCCGGAGCCACCTGCTGGACTCACCAGAACCACCTGCCTGACAGGCCAAAATCAACAGCTGGCTATGAGAGAACCACCTGGCAGACAATCCGCAATAACCTGCCAGGCATGCAGGAACCACCTCTCAGACGTAAGAGAACCACGTGCCGGACACGCTGGAACCACGTCCTGGACAGACTGGAACCACCTGCCGGACATGCCTGGACCACCTGCCGAGCACGCCGGAACCACCTGCTCGACTCGCAGGACCCATGTGCCAGACACGCCAAAATGAACTGCCGGCTACACCAGAACCACTTACCGGACACTCCGGAATAACCTGCCCGGCATGCCAGAACCACCTCTCAGAAGTGCCAGAAGCACGTGCTGGACATGCCGGAACAACCTATCGGACAGAACGGAACAACCTGCCGGACACACCAAAATCACCTGCGGGCTACGCCAGAACCACTTGGAGGACTCTCCGGGAAAACCTGCCGGGCATGCTGGAACCACCTCTCAGACGTGCCTGAACCACGTGGCGGACACTCCGGAAACGCATGTCGGGCCGGCCGGAACCACCTCTCAGACGTGCCAGAACCTCATGCCGGACACCCCAGAACCACCTGCTGGACAGACCGGAAACACCTGCCGGACACGCCGGAACCACATGTTCGACTCGCTGGAACCACATTCTGGACATGGCAAAATCACCTGCCGCCTATGCCAGAACCGCTTGGCGAACACTCCGGAATCACCTGTCAGGCATGCCGGAACCACCTCTCAGACCTGCCAGAACCACATGCCAATGACACCGGAAGCACCTGCCGAGCATGCCGGAAGCACCTGCTCGACTCGCCAGAACCACCTGTCGGACACGCCAAAATCACCTGCCGGCTACGCCACAGCCAGTTGGTGAACACTCCGGAAACACCTGCCGGGCTGGCTGGAACCACCTGCCAGCTACGCCAGAACCACTTGGCGGAGACTCCAGAAACACCTGTTGGGCCAGCCGGAACCACCTCTCAGACGTGCCAGAACCATGTGCCTGAGATGCTGGAACCACACCCCGAACAGACCGAAACCACCTGCCAGACCCAACTGAACCACCTGCCGAGCACGCAGGAACAACCTGCTCGCCTCGCCGGAACCACCTGCCGGGCGCAGCGGAAGCACCTGCCGAGCGCGCCGGAGCCACCTGCTCGCCTCGCCGGAACCACGCGCCGGGCCCTAACCCTAACCCTAACCCTAACCCTATCCCCAAACCCTAACCCTAACCCTATCCCCTAACCCTAAGCCTAACCCTAAATCCTAACCCAACCGTAACCCTAACCCTAACCCTACCCCTAACCCTAACCCCTAACCCCAAACCCTAAACCCTAACCCTAACCGTAACCCTAACCCTATCCCTAACCCTAACCTGACGGACAGGCTGGAACCAGCTGCTCAACTCGCCGGAACCACCTGCCAGACATGCCAGAACCACCTGCCGAGCACGCCGGAGCCACCTGCTGGACTCACCACAACCACCTGCCTGACAGGCCAAAATCAACAGCTGGCTATGAGAGAACCACCTGGCAGACAATCCGCAATAACCTGCCAGGCATGCAGGAACCACCTCTCAGACGTAAGAGAACCACGTGCCGGACACGCTGGAACCACGTCCTGGACAGACTGGAACCACCTGCCGGACATGCCTGGACCACCTGCCGAGCACGCCGGAACCACCTGCTCGACTCGCAGGACCCATGTGCCAGACACGCCAAAATGAACTGCCGGCTACACCAGAACCACTTACCGGACACTCCGGAATAACCTGCCCGGCATGCCAGAACCACCTCTCAGAAGTGCCAGAAGCACGTGCTGGACATGCCGGAACAACCTATCGGACAGAACGGAACAACCTGCCGGACACACCAAAATCACCTGCGGGCTACGCCAGAACCACTTGGAGGACTCTCCGGGAAAACCTGCCGGGCATGCTGGAACCACCTCTCAGACGTGCCTGAACCACGTGGCGGACACTCCGGAAACGCATGTCGGGCCGGCCGGAACCACCTCTCAGACGTGCCAGAACCTCATGCCGGACACCCCAGAACCACCTGCTGGACAGACCGGAAACACCTGCCGGACACGCCGGAACCACATGTTCGACTCGCTGGAACCACATTCTGGACATGGCAAAATCACCTGCCGCCTATGCCAGAACCGCTTGGCGAACACTCCGGAATCACCTGTCAGGCATGCCGGAACCACCTCTCAGACCTGCCAGAACCACATGCCAATGACACCGGAAGCACCTGCCGAGCATGCCGGAAGCACCTGCTCGACTCGCCAGAACCACCTGTCGGACACGCCAAAATCACCTGCCGGCTACGCCACAGCCAGTTGGTGAACACTCCGGAAACACCTGCCGGGCTGGCTGGAACCACCTGCCAGCTACGCCAGAACCACTTGGCGGAGACTCCAGAAACACCTGTTGGGCCAGCCGGAACCACCTCTCAGACGTGCCAGAACCATGTGCCTGAGATGCTGGAACCACACCCCGAACAGACCGAAACCACCTGCCAGACCCAACTGAACCACCTGCCGAGCACGCAGGAACAACCTGCTCGCCTCGCCGGAACCACCTGCCGGGCGCAGCGGAAGCACCTGCCGAGCGCGCCGGAGCCACCTGCTCGCCTCGCCGGAACCACGCGCCGGGCCCTAACCCTAACCCTAACCCTAACCCTATCCCCAAACCCTAACCCTAACCCTATCCCCTAACCCTAAGCCTAACCCTAAATCCTAACCCAACCGTAACCCTAACCCTAACCCTACCCCTAACCCTAACCCCTAACCCCAAACCCTAAACCCTAACCCTAACCGTAACCCTAACCCTATCCCTAACCCTAACCTGACGGACAGGCTGGAACCAGCTGCTCAACTCGCCGGAACCACCTGCCAGACATGCCAGAACCACCTGCCGAGCACGCCGGAGCCACCTGCTGGACTCACCAGAACCACCTGCCTGACAGGCCAAAATCAACAGCTGGCTATGAGAGAACCACCTGGCAGACAATCCGCAATAACCTGCCAGGCATGCAGGAACCACCTCTCAGACGTAAGAGAACCACGTGCCGGACACGCTGGAACCACGTCCTGGACAGACTGGAACCACCTGCCGGACATGCCTGGACCACCTGCCGAGCACGCCGCAACCACCTGCTCGACTCGCAGGACCCATGTGCCAGACACGCCAAAATGAACTGCCGGCTACACCAGAACCACTTACCGGACACTCCGGAATAACCTGCCCGGCATGCCAGAACCACCTCTCAGAAGTGCCAGAAGCACGTGCTGGACATGCCGGAACAACCTATCGGACAGAACGGAACAACCTGCCGGACACACCAAAATCACCTGCGGGCTACGCCAGAACCACTTGGAGGACTCTCCGGGAAAACCTGCCGGGCATGCTGGAACCACCTCTCAGACGTGCCTGAACCACGTGGCGGACACTCCGGAAACGCATGTCGGGCCGGCCGGAACCACCTCTCAGACGTGCCAGAACCTCATGCCGGACACCCCAGAACCACCTGCTGGACAGACCGGAAACACCTGCCGGACACGCCGGAACCACATGTTCGACTCGCTGGAACCACATTCTGGACATGGCAAAATCACCTGCCGCCTATGCCAGAACCGCTTGGCGAACACTCCGGAATCACCTGTCAGGCATGCCGGAACCACCTCTCAGACCTGCCAGAACCACATGCCAATGACACCGGAAGCACCTGCCGAGCATGCCGGAAGCACCTGCTCGACTCGCCAGAACCGCCTGTCGGACACGCCAAAATCACCTGCCGGCTACGCCACAGCCAGTTGGTGAACACTCGGGAAACACCTGCCGGGCTGGCTGGAACCACCTGCCAGTCACGCCAACATCACCTGCCAGCTACGCCAGAACCACTTGGCGGAGACTCCAGAAACACCTGTTGGGCCAGCCGGAACCACCTCTCAGACGTGCCAGAACCATGTGCCTGAGATGCTGGAACCGCACCCCGAACAGACCGAAACCACCTGCCAGACCCAACTGAACCACCTGCCAAGCACGCAGGAACAACCTGCTCGCCTCGCCGGAACCACCTGCCGGGCGCAGCGGAAGCACCTGCCGAGCGCGCCGGAGCCACCTGCTCGCCTCGCCGGAAACACCAGCCTGGCCCAGCGGAAGCACCTGCCGAGCGCGCCGGAGCCACCTGCTCGCCTCGCCGGAACCACCTGCTGGGCGCGCCGGAGCCACCTGCTCGCCTCGCCGGAACCACCTGCCGGGTGCAGCGGAAGCACCTGCCGAGCGCGCCGGAGCCACCTGCTCGCCTCGCCGGAACCACCTGCCGGGCCCAGCGCAAGCACGTGCCAAGCACGCCGGAGCCACCTGCTCGTCTCGCCGGAACCACCTGCCGGGCCCAGCGGAAGCACCTGCCGAGCGCGCCGGAGCCACCTGCTCGCCTCGCCGGAACCACGTGCCGGGCCCTAACCCTAACCCTAACCCTTACCCTATCCCCAAACCCTAACCCTAACCCTAACCCCTAACCCTAAGCCTAACCCTAAACCCTAACCCAACCGTAACCCTAACCCTAACCCTACCCCTAACCCTAACCCCTAACCCCAAACCCTAAACCCTAACCCTAACCGTAACCCTAACCCTATCCCTAACCCTAACCTGACGGACAGGCTGGAACCAGCTGCTCAACTCGCCGGAACCACCTGCCAGACATGCCAGAACCACCTGCCGAGCACGCCGGAGCCACCTGCTGGACTCACCAGAACCACCTGCCTGACAGGCCAAAATCAACAGCTGGCTATGAGAGAACCACCTGGCAGACAATCCGCAATAACCTGCCAGGCATGCAGGAACCACCTCTCAGACGTAAGAGAACCACGTGCCGGACACGCTGGAACCACGTCCTGGACAGACTGGAACCACCTGCCGGACATGCCTGGACCACCTGCCGAGCACGCCGGAACCACCTGCTCGACTCGCAGGACCCATGTGCCAGACACGCCAAAATGAACTGCTGGCTACACCAGAACCACTTACCGGACACTCCGGAATAACCTGCCCGGCATGCCAGAACCACGTCTCAGAAGTGCCAGAAGCACGTGCTGGACATGCCGGAACAACCTATCGGACAGAACGGAACAACCTGCCGGACACACCAAAATCACCTGCGGGCTACGCCAGAACCACTTGGAGGACTCTCCGGGAAAACCTGCCGGGCATGCTGGAACCACCTCTCAGACGTGCCTGAACCACGTGGCGGACACTCCGGAAACGCATGTCGGGCCGGCCGGAACCACCTCTCAGACGTGCCAGAACCTCATGCCGGACACCCCAGAACCACCTGCTGGACAGACCGGAAACACCTGCCGGACACGCCGGAACCACATGTTCGACTCGCTGGAACCACATTCTGGACATGGCAAAATCACCTGCCGCCTATGCCAGAACCGCTTGGCGAACACTCCGGAATCACCTGTCAGGCATGCCGGAACCACCTCTCAGACCTGCCAGAACCACATGCCAATGACACCGGAAGCACCTGCCGAGCATGCCGGAAGCACCTGCTCGACTCGCCAGAACCACCTGTCGGACACGCCAAAATCACCTGCCGGCTACGCCACAGCCAGTTGGTGAACACTCCGGAAACACCTGCCGGGCTGGCTGGAACCACCTGCCAGTCACGCCAACATCACCTGCCAGCTACGCCAGAACCACTTGGCGGAGACTCCAGAAACACCTGTTGGGCCAGCCGGAACCACCTCTCAGACGTGCCAGAACCATGTGCCTGAGATGCTGGAACCACACCCCGAACAGACCGAAACCACCTGCCAGACCCAACTGAACCACCTGCCGAGCACGCAGGAACAACCTGCTCGCCTCGCCGGAACCACCTGCCGGGCGCAGCGGAAGCACCTGCCGAGCGCGCCGGAGCCACCTGCTCGCCTCGCCGGAAACACCAGCCGTGCCCAGCGGAAGCACCTGCCGAGCGCGCCGGAGCCACCTGCTCGCCTCGCCGGAACCACCTGCCCGGCGCGCCGGAGCCACCTGCTCGCCTCGCCGGAACCACCTGCCGGGCGCAGCGGAAGCACCTGCCGGGCGCGCCGGAGCCACCTGCTCGCCTCGCCGGAACCACGTGCCGGGCCCTAACCCTAACCCTAACCCTAACCCTATCCCCAAACCCTAACCCTAACCCTAACCCCTAACCCTAAGCCTAACCCTAAACCCTAACCCAACCGTAACCCTAACCCTAACCCTACCCCTAACCCTAACCCCTAACCCCAAACCCTAAACCCTAACCCTAACCGTAACCCTAACCCTATCCCTAACCCTAACCTGACGGACAGGCTGGAACCAGCTGCTCAACTCGCCGGAACCACCTGCCAGACATGCCAGAACCACCTGCCGAGCACGCCGGAGCCACCTGCTGGACTCACCAGAACCACCTGCCTGACAGGCCAAAATCAACAGCTGGCTATGAGAGAACCACCTGGCAGACAATCCGCAATAACCTGCCAGGCATGCAGGAACCACCTCTCAGACGTAAGAGAACCACGTGCCGGACACGCTGGAACCACGTCCTGGACAGACTGGAACCACCTGCCGGACATGCCTGGACCACCTGCCGAGCACGCCGGAACCACCTGCTCGACTCGCAGGACCCATGTGCCAGACACGCCAAAATGAACTGCCGGCTACACCAGAACCACTTACCGGACACTCCGGAATAACCTGCCCGGCATGCCAGAACCACCTCTCAGAAGTGCCAGAAGCACGTGCTGGACATGCCGGAACAACCTATCGGACAGAACGGAACAACCTGCCGGACACACCAAAATCACCTGCGGGCTACGCCAGAACCACTTGGAGGACTCTCCGGGAAAACCTGCCGGGCATGCTGGAACCACCTCTCAGACGTGCCTGAACCACGTGGCGGACACTCCGGAAACGCATGTCGGGCCGGCCGGAACCACCTCTCAGACGTGCCAGAACCTCATGCCGGACACCCCAGAACCACCTGCTGGACAGACCGGAAACACCTGCCGGACACGCCGGAACCACATGTTCGACTCGCTGGAACCACATTCTGGACATGGCAAAATCACCTGCCGCCTATGCCAGAACCGCTTGGCGAACACTCCGGAATCACCTGTCAGGCATGCCGGAACCACCTCTCAGACCTGCCAGAACCACATGCCAATGACACCGGAAGCACCTGCCGAGCATGCCGGAAGCACCTGCTCGACTCGCCAGAACCACCTGTCGGACACGCCAAAATCACCTGCCGGCTACGCCACAGCCAGTTGGTGAACACTCCGGAAACACCTGCCGGGCTGGCTGGAACCACCTGCCAGTCACGCCAACATCACCTGCCAGCTACGCCAGAACCACTTGGCGGAGACTCCAGAAACACCTGTTGGGCCAGCCGGAACCACCTCTCAGACGTGCCAGAACCATGTGCCTGAGATGCTGGAACCACACCCCGAACAGACCGAAACCAC
This sequence comes from Equus asinus, assembly GCF_041296235.1. Classification (NCBI taxonomy): domain Eukaryota; kingdom Metazoa; phylum Chordata; class Mammalia; order Perissodactyla; family Equidae; genus Equus; species Equus asinus. Next base: position 42,629,742 of record NC_091807.1, on the reverse strand, counting down.
CTGCCAGACCCAACTGAACCACCTGCCGAGCACGCAGGAACAACCTGCTCGCCTCGCCGGAACCACCTGCCGGGCGCAGCGGAAGCACCTGCCGAGCGCGCCGGAGCCACCTGCTCGCCTCGCCGGAAACACCAGCCGTGCCCAGCGGAAGCACCTGCCGAGCGCGCCGGAGCCACCTGCTCGCCTCGCCGGAACCACCTGCCCGGCGCGCCGGAGCCACCTGCTCGCCTCGCCGGAACCACCTGCCGGGCGCAGCGGAAGCACCTGCCGGGCGCACCGGAGCCACCTGCTCGCCTCGCCGGAACCACGTGCCGGGCCCTAACCCTAACCCTAACCCTAACCCTATCCCCAAACCCTAACCCTAACCCTAACCCCTAACCCTAAGCCTAACCCTAAACCCTAACCCAACCGTAACCCTAACCCTAACCCTACCCCTAACCCTAACCCCTAACCCCAAACCCTAAACCCTAACCCTAACCGTAACCCTAACCCTATCCCTAACCCTAACCTGACGGACAGGCTGGAACCAGCTGCTCAACTCGCCGGAACCACCTGCCAGACATGCCAGAACCACCTGCCGAGCACGCCGGAGCCACCTGCTGGACTCACCAGAACCACCTGCCTGACAGGCCAAAATCAACAGCTGGCTATGAGAGAACCACCTGGCAGACAATCCGCAATAACCTGCCAGGCATGCAGGAACCACCTCTCAGACGTAAGAGAACCACGTGCCGGACACGCTGGAACCACGTCCTGGACAGACTGGAACCACCTGCCGGACATGCCTGGACCACCTGCCGAGCACGCCGGAACCACCTGCTCGACTCGCAGGACCCATGTGCCAGACACGCCAAAATGAACTGCCGGCTACACCAGAACCACTTACCGGACACTCCGGAATAACCTGCCCGGCATGCCAGAACCACCTCTCAGAAGTGCCAGAAGCACGTGCTGGACATGCCGGAACAACCTATCGGACAGAACGGAACAACCTGCCGGACACACCAAAATCACCTGCGGGCTACGCCAGAACCACTTGGAGGACTCTCCGGGAAAACCTGCCGGGCATGCTGGAACCACCTCTCAGACGTGCCTGAACCACGTGGCGGACACTCCGGAAACGCATGTCGGGCCGGCCGGAACCACCTCTCAGACGTGCCAGAACCTCATGCCGGACACCCCAGAACCACCTGCTGGACAGACCGGAAACACCTGCCGGACACGCCGGAACCACATGTTCGACTCGCTGGAACCACATTCTGGACATGGCAAAATCACCTGCCGCCTATGCCAGAACCGCTTGGCGAACACTCCGGAATCACCTGTCAGGCATGCCGGAACCACCTCTCAGACCTGCCAGAACCACATGCCAATGACACCGGAAGCACCTGCCGAGCATGCCGGAAGCACCTGCTCGACTCGCCAGAACCACCTGTCGGACACGCCAAAATCACCTGCCGGCTACGCCACAGCCAGTTGGTGAACACTCCGGAAACACCTGCCGGGCTGGCTGGAACCACCTGCCAGTCACGCCAACATCACCTGCCAGCTACGCCAGAACCACTTGGCGGAGACTCCAGAAACACCTGTTGGGCCAGCCGGAACCACCTCTCAGACGTGCCAGAACCATGTGCCTGAGATGCTGGAACCACACCCCGAACAGACCGAAACCACCTGCCAGACCCAACTGAACCACCTGCCGAGCACGCAGGAACAACCTGCTCGCCTCGCCGGAACCACCTGCCGGGCGCAGCGGAAGCACCTGCCGAGTGCGCCGGAGCCACCTGCTCGCCTCGCCGGAACCACCTGCCCGGCGCGCCGGAGCCACCTGCTCGCCTCGCCGGAACCACCTGCCGGGCCCAGCAGAAGCACCTGCCGGGCGCGCCGGAGCCACCTGCTCGCCTCGCCGGAACCACGTGCCGGGCCCTAACCCTAACCCTAACCCTAACCCTATCCCCAAACCCTAACCCTAACCCTAACCCCTAACCCTAAGCCTAACCCTAAACCCTAACCCAACCGTAACCCTAACCCTACCCCTACCCCTAACCCTAACCCCTAACCCCAAACCCTAAACCCTAACCCTAACCGTAACCCTAACCCTATCCCTAACCCTAACCTGACGGACAGGCTGGAACCAGCTGCTCAACTCGCCGGAACCACCTGCCAGACATGCCAGAACCACCTGCCGAGCACGCCGGAGCCACCTGCTGGACTCACCAGAACCACCCGCCTGACAGGCCAAAATCAACAGCTGGCTATGAGAGAACCACCTGGCAGACAATCCGCAATAACCTGCCAGGCATGCAGGAACCACCTCTCAGACGTAAGAGAACCACGTGCCGGACACGCTGGAACCACGTCCTGGACAGACTGGAACCACCTGCCGGATATGCCTGGACCACCTGCCGAGCACGCCGGAACCACCTGCTCGACTCGCAGGACCCATGTGCCAGACACGCCAAAATGAACTGCCGGCTACACCAGAACCACTTACCGGACACTCCGGAATAACCTGCCCAGCATGCCAGAACCACCTCTCAGAAGTGCCAGAAGCACGTGCTGGACATGCCGGAACAACCTATCGGACAGAACGGAACAACCTGCCGGACACACCAAAATCACCTGCGGGCTACGCCAGAACCACTTGGAGGACTCTCCGGGAAAACCTGCCGGGCATGCTGGAACCACCTCTCAGACGTGCCTGAACCACGTGGCGGACACTCCGGAAACGCATGTCGGGCCGGCCGGAACCACCTCTCAGACGTGCCAGAACCTCATGCCGGACACCCCAGAACCACCTGCTGGACAGACCGGAAACACCTGCCGGACACGCCGGAACCACATGTTCGACTCGCTGGAACCACATTCTGGACATGGCAAAATCACCTGCCGCCTATGCCAGAACCGCTTGGCGAACACTCCGGAATCACCTGTCAGGCATGCCGGAACCACCTCTCAGACCTGCCAGAACCACATGCCAATGACACCGGAAGCACCTGCCGAGCATGCCGGAAGCACCTGCTCAACTCGCCAGAACCACCTGTCGGACACGCCAAAATCACCTGCCGGCTACGCCACAGCCAGTTGGTGAACACTCCGGAAACACCTGCCGGGCTGGCTGGAACCACCTGCCAGTCACGCCAACATCACCTGCCAGCTACGCCAGAACCACTTGGCGGAGACTCCAGAAACACCTGTTGGGCCAGCCGGAACCACCTCTCAGACGTGCCAGAACCATGTGCCTGAGATGCTGGAACCACACCCCGAACAGACCGAAACCACCTGCCAGACCCAACTGAACCACCTGCCGAGCACGCAGGAACAACCTGCTCGCCTCGCCGGAACCACCTGCCGGGCGCAGCGGAAGCACCTGCCGAGTGCGCCGGAGCCACCTGCTCGCCTCGCCGGAACCACCTGCCCGGCACGCCGGAGCCACCTGCTCGCCTCGCCGGAACCACCTGCCGGGCGCAGCGGAAGCACCTGCCGGGCGCGCCGGAGCCACCTGCTCGCCTCGCCGGAACCACGTGCCGGGCCCTAACCCTAACCCTAACCCTAACCCTATCCCCAAACCCTAACCCTAACCCTAACCCCTAACCCTAAGCCTAACCCTAAACCCTAACCCAACCGTAACCCTAACCCTAACCCTACCCCTAACCCTAACCCCTAACCCCAAACCCTAAACCCTAACCCTAACCGTAACCCTAACCCTATCCCTAACCCTAACCTGACGGACAGGCTGGAACCAGCTGCTCAACTCGCCGGAACCACCTGCCAGACATGCCAGAACCACCTGCCGAGCACGCCGGAGCCACCTGCTGGACTCACCAGAACCACCCGCCTGACAGGCCAAAATCAACAGCTGGCTATGAGAGAACCACCTGGCAGACAATCCGCAATAACCTGCCAGGCATGCAGGAACCACCTCTCAGACGTAAGAGAACCACGTGCCGGACACGCTGGAACCACGTCCTGGACAGACTGGAACCACCTGCCGGATATGCCTGGACCACCTGCCGAGCACGCCGGAACCACCTGCTCGACTCGCAGGACCCATGTGCCAGACACGCCAAAATGAACTGCCGGCTACACCAGAACCACTTACCGGACACTCCGGAATAACCTGCCCAGCATGCCAGAACCACCTCTCAGAAGTGCCAGAAGCACGTGCTGGACATGCCGGAACAACCTATCGGACAGAACGGAACAACCTGCCGGACACACCAAAATCACCTGCGGGCTACGCCAGAACCACTTGGAGGACTCTCCGGGAAAACCTGCCGGGCATGCTGGAACCACCTCTCAGACGTGCCTGAACCACGTGGCGGACACTCCGGAAACGCATGTCGGGCCGGCCGGAACCACCTCTCAGACGTGCCAGAACCTCATGCCGGACACCCCAGAACCACCTGCTGGACAGACCGGAAACACCTGCCGGACACGCCGGAACCACATGTTCGACTCGCTGGAACCACATTCTGGACATGGCAAAATCACCTGCCGCCTATGCCAGAACCGCTTGGCGAACACTCCGGAATCACCTGTCAGGCATGCCGGAACCACCTCTCAGACCTGCCAGAACCACATGCCAATGACACCGGAAGCACCTGCCGAGCATGCCGGAAGCACCTGCTCGACTCGCCAGAACCACCTGTCGGACACGCCAAAATCACCTGCCGGCTACGCCACAGCCAGTTGGTGAACACTCCGGAAACACCTGCCGGGCTGGCTGGAACCACCTGCCAGTCACGCCAACATCACCTGCCAGCTACGCCAGAACCACTTGGCGGAGACTCCAGAAACACCTGTTGGGCCAGCCGGAACCACCTCTCAGACGTGCCAGAACCATGTGCCTGAGATGCTGGAACCACACCCCGAACAGACCGAAACCACCTGCCAGACCCAACTGAACCACCTGCCGAGCACGCAGGAACAACCTGCTCGCCTCGCCGGAACCACCTGCCGGGCGCAGCGGAAGCACCTGCCGAGTGCGCCGGAGCCACCTGCTCGCCTCGCCGGAACCACCTGCCCGGCGCGCCGGAGCCACCTGCTCGCCTCGCCGGAACCACCTGCCGGGCGCAGCGGAAGCACCTGCCGGGCGCGCCGGAGCCACCTGCTCGCCTCGCCGGAACCACGTGCCGGGCCCTAACCCTAACCCTAACCCTAACCCTATCCCCAAACCCTAACCCTAACCCTAACCCCTAACCCTAAGCCTAACCCTAAACCCTAACCCAACCGTAACCCTAACCCTAACCCTACCCCTAACCCTAACCCCTAACCCCAAACCCTAAACCCTAACCCTAACCGTAACCCTAACCCTATCCCTAACCCTAACCTGACGGACAGGCTGGAACCAGCTGCTCAACTCGCCGGAACCACCTGCCAGACATGCCAGAACCACCTGCCGAGCACGCCGGAGCCACCTGCTGGACTCACCAGAACCACCCGCCTGACAGGCCAAAATCAACAGCTGGCTATGAGAGAACCACCTGGCAGACAATCCGCAATAACCTGCCAGGCATGCAGGAACCACCTCTCAGACGTAAGAGAACCACGTGCCGGACACGCTGGAACCACGTCCTGGACAGACTGGAACCACCTGCCGGACATGCCTGGACCACCTGCCGAGCACGCCGGAACCACCTGCTCGACTCGCAGGACCCATGTGCCAGACACGCCAAAATGAACTGCCGGCTACACCAGAACCACTTACCGGACACTCCGGAATAACCTGCCCAGCATGCCAGAACCACCTCTCAGAAGTGCCAGAAGCACGTGCTGGACATGCCGGAACAACCTATCGGACAGAACGGAACAACCTGCCGGACACACCAAAATCACCTGCGGGCTACGCCAGAACCACTTGGAGGACTCTCCGGGAAAACCTGCCGGGCATGCTGGAACCACCTCTCAGACGTGCCTGAACCACGTGGCGGACACTCCGGAAACGCATGTCGGGCCGGCCGGAACCACCTCTCAGACGTGCCAGAACCTCATGCCGGACACCCCAGAACCACCTGCTGGACAGACCGGAAACACCTGCCGGACACGCCGGAACCACATGTTCGACTCGCTGGAACCACATTCTGGACATGGCAAAATCACCTGCCGCCTATGCCAGAACCGCTTGGCGAACACTCCGGAATCACCTGTCAGGCATGCCGGAACCACCTCTCAGACCTGCCAGAACCACATGCCAATGACACCGGAAGCACCTGCCGAGCATGCCGGAAGCACCTGCTCGACTCGCCAGAACCACCTGTCGGACACGCCAAAATCACCTGCCGGCTACGCCACAGCCAGTTGGTGAACACTCCGGAAACACCTGCCGGGCTGGCTGGAACCACCTGCCAGTCACGCCAACATCACCTGCCAGCTACGCCAGAACCACTTGGCGGAGACTCCAGAAACACCTGTTGGGCCAGCCGGAACCACCTCTCAGACGTGCCAGAACCATGTGCCTGAGATGCTGGAACCACACCCCGAACAGACCGAAACCACCTGCCAGACCCAACTGAACCACCTGCCGAGCACGCAGGAACAACCTGCTCGCCTCGCCGGAACCACCTGCCGGGCGCAGCGGAAGCACCTGCCGAGTGCGCCGGAGCCACCTGCTCGCCTCGCCGGAACCACCTGCCCGGCGCGCCGGAGCCACCTGCTCGCCTCGCCAGAACCACCTGCCGGGCGCAGCGGAAGCACCTGCCGGGCGCGCCGGAGCCACCTGCTCGCCTCGCCGGAACCACGTGCCGGGCCCTAACCCTAACCCTAACCCTAACCCTATCCCCAAACCCTAACCCTAACCCTAACCCCTAACCCTAAGCCTAACCCTAAACCCTAACCCAACCGTAACCCTAACCCTAACCCTACCCCTAACCCTAACCCCTAACCCCAAACCCTAAACCCTAACCCTAACCGTAACCCTAACCCTATCCCTAACCCTAACCTGACGGACAGGCTGGAACCAGCTGCTCAACTCGCCGGAACCACCTGCCAGACATGCCAGAACCACCTGCCGAGCACGCCGGAGCCACCTGCTGGACTCACCAGAACCACCCGCCTGACAGGCCAAAATCAACAGCTGGCTATGAGAGAACCACCTGGCAGACAATCCGCAATAACCTGCCAGGCATGCAGGAACCACCTCTCAGACGTAAGAGAACCACGTGCCGGACACGCTGGAACCACGTCCTGGACAGACTGGAACCACCTGCCGGACATGCCTGGACCACCTGCCGAGCACGCCGGAACCACCTGCTCGACTCGCAGGACCCATGTGCCAGACACGCCAAAATGAACTGCCGGCTACACCAGAACCACTTACCGGACACTCCGGAATAACCTGCCCGGCATGCCAGAACCACCTCTCAGAAGTGCCAGAAGCACGTGCTGGACATGCCGGAACAACCTATCGGACAGAACGGAACAACCTGCCGGACACACCAAAATCACCTGCGGGCTACGCCAGAACCACTTGGAGGACTCTCCGGGAAAACCTGCCGGGCATGCTGGAACCACCTCTCAGACGTGCCTGAACCACGTGGCGGACACTCCGGAAACGCATGTCGGGCCGGCCGGAACCACCTCTCAGACGTGCCAGAACCTCATGCCGGACACCCCAGAACCACCTGCTGGACAGACCGGAAACACCTGCCGGACACGCCGGAACCACATGTTCGACTCGCTGGAACCACATTCTGGACATGGCAAAATCACCTGCCGCCTATGCCAGAACCGCTTGGCGAACACTCCGGAATCACCTGTCAGGCATGCCAGAACCACCTCTCAGACCTGCCAGAACCACATGCCAATGACACCGGAAGCACCTGCCGAGCATGCCGGAAGCACCTGCTCGACTCGCCAGAACCACCTGTCGGACACGCCAAAATCACCTGCCGGCTACGCCACAGCCAGTTGGTGAACACTCCGGAAACACCTGCCGGGCTGGCTGGAACCACCTGCCAGTCACGCCAACATCACCTGCCAGCTACGCCAGAACCACTTGGCGGAGACTCCAGAAACACCTGTTGGGCCAGCCGGAACCACCTCTCAGACGTGCCAGAACCATGTGCCTGAGATGCTGGAACCACACCCCGAACAGACCGAAACCACCTGCCAGACCCAACTGAACCACCTGCCAAGCACGCAGGAACAACCTGCTCGCCTGGCCGGAACCACCTGCCGGGCGCAGCGGAAGCACCTGCCGAGCGCGCCGGAGCCACCTGCTCGCCTCGCCGGAACCACCTGCCCGGCGCGCTGGAGCCACCTGCTCGCCTCGCCGGAACCACCTGCCAGGCCCAGCGGAAGCACCTGCCGGGCGCGCCGGAGCCACCTGCTCGCCTCGCCGGAACCACCTGCCGGGCCCAGCGGAAGCACGTGCCGAGCGCGCCGGAGCCACCTGCTCGCCTCGCCGGAACCACCTGCCGGGCGCAGCGGAAGCACCTGCCGAGCGTGCCGGAGCCACCTGCTCGTCTCGCCGGAACCACCTGCCGGGCCCAGCGGAAGCACGTGCCGACCGCGCCGGAGCCACCTGCTCGCCTCGCCGGAACCACCTGCCGGGCCCAGCGGAAGCACCTGCCGAGCGCGCCGGAGCCACCTGCTCGCCTCGCCGGAACCACGTACCGGGCCCTAACCCTAACCCTAACCCTAACCCTATCCCCAAACCCTAACCCTAACCCTAACCCCTAACCCTAAGCCTAACCCTAAACCCTAACCCAACCGTAACCCTAACCCTAACCCTACCCCTAACCCTAACCCCTAACCCCAAACCCTAAACCCTAACCCTAACCGTAACCCTAACCCTATCCCTAACCCTAACCTGACGGACAGGCTGGAACCAGCTGCTCAACTCGCCGGAACCACCTGCCAGACATGCCAGAACCACCTGCCGAGCACGCCGGAGCCACCTGCTGGACTCACCAGAACCACCCGCCTGACAGGCCAAAATCAACAGCTGGCTATGAGAGAACCACCTGGCAGACAATCCGCAATAACCTGCCAGGCATGCAGGAACCACCTCTCAGACGTAAGAGAACCACGTGCCGGACACGCTGGAACCACGTCCTGGACAGACTGGAACCACCTGCCGGACATGCCTGGACCACCTGCCGAGCACGCCGGAACCACCTGCTCGACTCGCAGGACCCATGTGCCAGACACGCCAAAATGAACTGCCGGCTACACCAGAACCACTTACCGGACACTCCGGAATAACCTGCCCGGCATGCCAGAACCACCTCTCAGAAGTGCCAGAAGCACGTGCTGGACATGCCGGAACAACCTATCGGACAGAACGGAACAACCTGCCGGACACACCAAAATCACCTGCGGGCTACGCCAGAACCACTTGGAGGACTCTCCGGGAAAACCTGCCGGGCATGCTGGAACCACCTCTCAGACGTGCCTGAACCACGTGGCGGACACTCCGGAAACGCATGTCGGGCCGGCCGGAACCACCTCTCAGACGTGCCAGAACCTCATGCCGGACACCCCAGAACCACCTGCTGGACAGACCGGAAACACCTGCCGGACACGCCGGAACCACATGTTCGACTCGCTGGAACCACATTCTGGACATGGCAAAATCACCTGCCGCCTATGCCAGAACCGCTTGGCGAACACTCTGGAATCACCTGTCAGGCATGCCGGAACCACCTCTCAGACCTGCCAGAACCACATGCCAATGACACCGGAAGCACCTGCCAAGCATGCCGGAAGCACCTGCTCGACTCGCCAGAACCACCTGTCGGACACGCCAAAATCACCTGCCGGCTACGCCACAGCCAGTTGGTGAACACTCCGGAAACACCTGCCGGGCTGGCTGGAACCACCTGCCAGTCACGCCAACATCACCTGCCAGCTACGCCAGAACCACTTGGCGGAGACTCCAGAAACACCTGTTGGGCCAGCCGGAACCACCTCTCAGACGTGCCAGAACCATGTGCCTGAGATGCTGGAACCACACCCCGAACAGACCGAAACCACCTGCCAGACCCAACTGAACCACCTGCCAAGCACGCAGGAACAACCTGCTCGCCTGGCCGGAACCACCTGCCGGGCGCAGCGGAAGCACCTGCCGAGCGCGCCGGAGCCACCTGCTCGCCTCGCCGGAACCACCTGCCCGGCGCGCTGGAGCCACCTGCTCGCCTCGCCGGAACCACCTGCCAGGCCCAGCGGAAGCACCTGCCGGGCGCGCCGGAGCCACCTGCTCGCCTCGCCGGAACCACCTGCCGGGCCCAGCGGAAGCACGTGCCGAGCGCGCCGGAGCCACCTGCTCGCCTCGCCGGAACCACCTGCCGGGCGCAGCGGAAGCACCTGCCGAGCGTGCCGGAGCCACCTGCTCGCCTCGCCGGAACCACCTGCCGGGCCCAGCGCAAGCACGTGCCGACCGCGCCGGAGCCACCTGCTCGCCTCGCCGGAACCACCTGCCGGGCCCAGCGGAAGCACCTGCCGAGCGCGCCGGAGCCACCTGCTCGCCTCGCCGGAACCACGTGCCAGGCCCTAACCCTAACCCTAACCCTAACCCTATCCCCAAACCCTAACCCTAACCCTAACCCCTAACCCTAAGCCTAACCCTAAACCCTAACCCAACCGTAACCCTAACCCTAACCCTACCCCTAACCCTAACCTCTAACCCCAAACCCTAAACCCTAACCCTAACCGTAACCCTAACCCTATCCCTAACCCTAACCTGACGGACAGGCTGGAACCAGCTGCTCAACTCGCCGGAACCACCTGCCAGACATGCCAGAACCACCTGCCGAGCACGCCGGAGCCACCTGCTGGACTCACCAGAACCACCCGCCTGACAGGCCAAAATCAACAGCTGGCTATGAGAGAACCACCTGGCAGACAATCCGCAATAACCTGCCAGGCATGCAGGAACCACCTCTCAGACGTAAGAGAACCACGTGCCGGACACGCTGGAACCACGTCCTGGACAGACTGGAACCACCTGCCGGACATGCCTGGACCACCTGCCGAGCACGCCGGAACCACCTGCTCGACTCGCAGGACCCATGTGCCAGACACGCCAAAATGAACTGCCGGCTACACCAGAACCACTTACCGGACACTCCGGAATAACCTGCCCGGCATGCCAGAACCACGTCTCAGAAGTGCCAGAAGCACGTGCTGGACATGCCGGAACAACCTATCGGACAGAACGGAACAACCTGCCGGACACACCAAAATCACCTGCGGGCTACGCCAGAACCACTTGGAGGACTCTCCGGGAAAACCTGCCGGGCATGCTGGAACCACCTCTCAGACGTGCCTGAACCACGTGGCGGACACTCCGGAAACGCATGTCGGGCCGGCCGGAACCACCTCTCAGACGTGCCAGAACCTCATGCCGGACACCCCAGAACCACCTGCTGGACAGACCGGAAACACCTGCCGGACACGCCAGAACCACATGTTCGACTCGCTGGAACCACATTCTGGACATGGCAAAATCACCTGCCGCCTATGCCAGAACCGCTTGGCGAACACTCCGGAATCACCTGTCAGGCATGCCGGAACCACCTCTCAGACCTGCCAGAACCACATGCCAATGACACCGGAAGCACCTGCCGAGCATGCCGGAAGCACCTGCTCGACTCGCCAGAACCACCTGTCGGACACGCCAAAATCACCTGCCGGCTACGCCACAGCCAGTTGGTGAACACTCCGGAAACACCTGCCGGGCTGGCTGGAACCACCTGCCAGCTACGCCAGAACCAATTGGCGGAGACTCCAGAAACACCTGTTGGGCCAGCCGGAACCACCTCTCAGACGTGCCAGAACCATGTGCCTGAGATGCTGGAACCACACCCCGAACAGACCGAAACCACCTGCCAGACCCAACTGAACCACCTGCCGAGCGCGCCGGAGCCACCTGCTCACCTCGCCGGAACCACCTGCCCGGCGCGCCGGAGCCACCTGCTCGCCTCGCCGGAACCACCTGCCAGGCCCAGCGGAAGCACCTGCCGGGCGCACCGGAGCCACCTGCTCGCCTCGCCGGAACCACCTGCCAGGCCCAGCGGAAGCACCTGCCGGGCGCGCCGGAGCCACCTGCTCGCCTCGCCGGAACCACGTGCCGGGCCCTAACCCTAACCCTAACCCTAACCCTATCCCCAAACCCTAACCCTAACCCTAACCCCTAACCCTAAGCCTAACCCTAAACCCTAACCCAACCGTAACCCTAACCCTAACCCTACCCCTAACCCTAACCCCTAACCCCAAACCCTAAACCCTAACCCTAACCGTAACCCTAACCCTATCCCTAACCCTAACCTGACGGACAGGCTGGAACCAGCTGCTCAACTCGCCGGAACCACCTGCCAGACATGCCAGAACCACCTGCCGAGCACGCCGGAGCCACCTGCTGGACTCACCAGAACCACCCGCCTGACAGGCCAAAATCAACAGCTGGCTATGAGAGAACCACCTGGCAGACAATCCGCAATAACCTGCCAGGCATGCAGGAACCACCTCTCAGACGTAAGAGAACCACGTGCCGGACACGCTGGAACCACGTCCTGGACAGACTGGAACCACCTGCCGGACATGCCTGGACCACCTGCCGAGCACGCCGGAACCACCTGCTCGACTCGCAGGACCCATGTGCCAGACACGCCAAAATGAACTGCCGGCTACACCAGAACCACTTACCGGACACTCCGGAATAACCTGCCCGGCATGCCAGAACCACGTCTCAGAAGTGCCAGAAGCACGTGCTGGACATGCCGGAACAACCTATCGGACAGAACGGAACAACCTGCCGGACACACCAAAATCACCTGCGGGCTACGCCAGAACCACTTGGAGGACTCTCCGGGAAAACCTGCCGGGCATGCTGGAACCACCTCTCAGACGTGCCTGAACCACGTGGCGGACACTCCGGAAACGCATGTCGGGCCGGCCGGAACCACGTCTCAGACGTGCCAGAACCTCATGCCGGACACCCCAGAACCACCTGCTGGACAGACCGGAAACACCTGCCGGACACGCCGGAACCACATGTTCGACTCGCTGGAACCACATTCTGGACATGGCAAAATCACCTGCCGCCTATGCCAGAACCGCTTGGCGAACACTCCGGAATCACCTGTCAGGCATGCCGGAACCACCTCTCAGACCTGCCAGAACCACATGCCAATGACACCGGAAGCACCTGCCGAGCATGCCGGAAGCACCTGCTCGACTCGCCAGAACCACCTGTCGGACACGCCAAAATCACCTGCCGGCTACGCCACAGCCAGTTGGTGAACACTCCGGAAACACCTGCCGGGCTGGCTGGAACCACCTGCCAGTCACGCCAACATCACCTGCCAGCTACGCCAGAACCACTTGGCGGAGACTCCAGAAACACCTGTTGGGCCAGCCGGAACCACCTCTCAGACGTGCCAGAACCATGTGCCTGAGATGCTGGAACCACACCCCGAACAGACCGAAACCACCTGCCAGACCCAACTGAACCACCTGCCAAGCACGCAGGAACAACCTGCTCGCCTGGCCGGAACCACCTGCCGGGCGCAGCGGAAGCACCTGCCGAGCGCGCCGGAGCCACCTGCTCGCCTCGCCGGAACCACCTGCCCGGCGCGCTGGAGCCACCTGCTCGCCTCGCCGGAACCACCTGCCAGGCCCAGCGGAAGCACCTGCCGGGCGCGCCGGAGCCACCTGCTCGCCTCGCCGGAACCACCTGCCGGGCCCAGCGGAAGCACGTGCCGAGCGCGCCGGAGCCACCTGCTCGCCTCGCCGGAACCACCTGCCGGGCGCAGCGGAAAAACCTGCCGAGCGTGCCGGAGCCACCTGCTCGCCTCGCCGGAACCACCTGCCGGGCCCAGCGGAAGCACGTGCCGACCGCGCCGGAGCCACCTGCTCGCCTCGCCAGAACCACCTGCCGGGCCCAGCGGAAGCACCTGCCGAGCGCGCCGGAGCCACCTGCTCGCCTCGCCGGAACCACGTACCGGGCCCTAACCCTAACCCTAACCCTAACCCTATCCCCAAACCCTAACCCTAACCCTAACCCCTAACCCTAAGCCTAACCCTAAGCCCTAACCCAACCGTAACCCTAACCCTAACCCTACCCCTAACCCTAACCTCTAACCCCAAACCCTAAACCCTAACCCTAACCGTAACCCTAACCCTATCCCTAACCCTAACCTGACGGACAGGCTGGAACCAGCTGCTCAACTCGCCGGAACCACCTGCCAGACATGCCAGAACCACCTGCCGAGCACGCCGGAGCCACCTGCTGGACTCACCAGAACCACCCGCCTGACAGGCCAAAATCAACAGCTGGCTATGAGAGAACCACCTGGCAGACAATCCGCAATAACCTGCCAGGCATGCAGGAACCACCTCTCAGACGTAAGAGAACCACGTGCCGGACACGCTGGAACCACGTCCTGGACAGACTGGAACCACCTGCCGGACATGCCTGGACCACCTGCCGAGCACGCCGGAACCACCTGCTCGACTCGCAGGACCCATGTGCCAGACACGCCAAAATGAACTGCCGGCTACACCAGAACCACTTACCGGACACTCCGGAATAACCTGCCCGGCATGCCAGAACCACCTCTCAGAAGTGCCAGAAGCACGTGCTGGACATGCCGGAACAACCTATCGGACAGAACGGAACAACCTGCCGGACACACCAAAATCACCTGCGGGCTACGCCAGAACCACTTGGAGGACTCTCCGGGAAAACCTGCCGGGCATGCTGGAACCACCTCTCAGACGTGCCTGAACCACGTGGCGGACACTCCGGAAACGCATGTCGGGCCGGCCGGAACCACCTCTCAGACGTGCCAGAACCTCATGCCGGACACCCCAGAACCACCTGCTGGACAGACCGGAAACACCTGCCGGACACGCCGGAACCACATGTTCGACTCGCTGGAACCACATTCTGGACATGGCAAAATCACCTGCCGCCTATGCCAGAACCGCTTGGCGAACACTCCGGAATCACCTGTCAGGCATGCCGGAACCACCTCTCAGACCTGCCAGAACCACATGCCAATGACACCGGAAGCACCTGCCAAGCATGCCGGAAGCACCTGCTCGACTCGCCAGAACCACCTGTCGGACACGCCAAAATCACCTGCCGGCTACGCCACAGCCAGTTGGTGAACACTCCGGAAACACCTGCCGGGCTGGCTGGAACCACCTGCCAGTCACGCCAACATCACCTGCCAGCTACGCCAGAACCACTTGGCGGAGACTCCAGAAACACCTGTTGGGCCAGCCGGAACCACCTCTCAGACGTGCCAGAACCATGTGCCTGAGATGCTGGAACCACACCCCGAACAGACCGAAACCACCTGCCAGACCCAACTGAACCACCTGCCAAGCACGCAGGAACAACCTGCTCGCCTGGCCGGAACCACCTGCCGGGCGCAGCGGAAGCACCTGCCGAGCGCGCCGGAGCCACCTGCTCGCCTCGCCGGAACCACCTGCCCGGCGCGCTGGAGCCACCTGCTCGCCTCGCCGGAACCACCTGCCAGGCCCAGCGGAAGCACCTGCCGGGCGCGCCGGAGCCACCTGCTCGCCTCGCCGGAACCACCTGCCGGGCCCAGCGGAAGCACGTGCCGAGCGCGCCGGAGCCACCTGCTCGCCTCGCCGGAACCACCTGCCGGGCGCAGCGGAAGCACCTGCCGAGCGTGCCGGAGCCACCTGCTCGCCTCGCCGGAACCACCTGCCGGGCCCAGCGGAAGCACGTGCCGACCGCGCCGGAGCCACCTGCTCGCCTCGCCGGAACCACCTGCCGGGCCCAGCGGAAGCACCTGCCGAGCGCGCCGGAGCCACCTGCTCGCCTCGCCGGAACCACGTGCCAGGCCCTAACCCTAACCCTAACCCTAACCCTATCCCCAAACCCTAACCCTAACCCTAACCCCTAACCCTAAGCCTAACCCTAAACCCTAACCCAACCGTAACCCTAACCCTAACCCTACCCCTAACCCTAACCTCTAACCCCAAACCCTAAACCCTAACCCTAACCGTAACCCTAACCCTATCCCTAACCCTAACCTGACGGACAGGCTGGAACCAGCTGCTCAACTCGCCGGAACCACCTGCCAGACATGCCAGAACCACCTGCCGAGCACGCCGGAGCCACCTGCTGGACTCACCAGAACCACCCGCCTGACAGGCCAAAATCAACAGCTGGCTATGAGAGAACCACCTGGCAGACAATCCGCAATAACCTGCCAGGCATGCAGGAACCACCTCTCAGACGTAAGAGAACCACGTGCCGGACACGCTGGAACCACGTCCTGGACAGACTGGAACCACCTGCCGGACATGCCTGGACCACCTGCCGAGCACGCCGGAACCACCTGCTCGACTCGCAGGACCCATGTGCCAGACACGCCAAAATGAACTGCCGGCTACACCAGAACCACTTACCGGACACTCCGGAATAACCTGCCCGGCATGCCAGAACCACGTCTCAGAAGTGCCAGAAGCACGTGCTGGACATGCCGGAACAACCTATCGGACAGAACGGAACAACCTGCCGGACACACCAAAATCACCTGCGGGCTACGCCAGAACCACTTGGAGGACTCTCCGGGAAAACCTGCCGGGCATGCTGGAACCACCTCTCAGACGTGCCTGAACCACGTGGCGGACACTCCGGAAACGCATGTCGGGCCGGCCGGAACCACCTCTCAGACGTGCCAGAACCTCATGCCGGACACCCCAGAACCACCTGCTGGACAGACCGGAAACACCTGCCGGACACGCCAGAACCACATGTTCGACTCGCTGGAACCACATTCTGGACATGGCAAAATCACCTGCCGCCTATGCCAGAACCGCTTGGCGAACACTCCGGAATCACCTGTCAGGCATGCCGGAACCACCTCTCAGACCTGCCAGAACCACATGCCAATGACACCGGAAGCACCTGCCGAGCATGCCGGAAGCACCTGCTCGACTCGCCAGAACCACCTGTTGGACACGCCAAAATCACCTGCCGGCTACGCCACAGCCAGTTGGTGAACACTCCGGAAACACCTGCCGGGCTGGCTGGAACCACCTGCCAGCTACGCCAGAACCAATTGGCGGAGACTCCAGAAACACCTGTTGGGCCAGCCGGAACCACCTCTCAGACGTGCCAGAACCATGTGCCTGAGATGCTGGAACCACACCCCGAACAGACCGAAACCACCTGCCAGACCCAACTGAACCACCTGCCGAGCGCGCCGGAGCCACCTGCTCACCTCGCCGGAACCACCTGCCCGGCGCGCCGGAGCCACCTGCTCGCCTCGCCGGAACCACCTGCCAGGCCCAGCGGAAGCACCTGCCGGGCGCACCGGAGCCACCTGCTCGCCTCGCCGGAACCACCTGCCAGGCCCAGCGGAAGCACCTGCCGGGCGCGCCGGAGCCACCTGCTCGCCTCGCCGGAACCACGTGCCGGGCCCTAACCCTAACCCTAACCCTAACCCTATCCCCAAACCCTAACCCTAACCCTAACCCCTAACCCTAAGCCTAACCCTAAACCCTAACCCAACCGTAACCCTAACCCTAACCCTACCCCTAACCCTAACCCCTAACCCCAAACCCTAAACCCTAACCCTAACCGTAACCCTAACCCTATCCCTAACCCTAACCTGACGGACAGGCTGGAACCAGCTGCTCAACTCGCCGGAACCACCTGCCAGACATGCCAGAACCACCTGCCGAGCACGCCGGAGCCACCTGCTGGACTCACCAGAACCACCCGCCTGACAGGCCAAAATCAACAGCTGGCTATGAGAGAACCACCTGGCAGACAATCCGCAATAACCTGCCAGGCATGCAGGAACCACCTCTCAGACGTAAGAGAACCACGTGCCGGACACGCTGGAACCACGTCCTGGACAGACTGGAACCACCTGCCGGACATGCCTGGACCACCTGCCGAGCACGCCGGAACCACCTGCTCGACTCGCAGGACCCATGTGCCAGACACGCCAAAATGAACTGCCGGCTACACCAGAACCACTTACCGGACACTCCGGAATAACCTGCCCGGCATGCCAGAACCACGTCTCAGAAGTGCCAGAAGCACGTGCTGGACATGCCGGAACAACCTATCGGACAGAACGGAACAACCTGCCGGACACACCAAAATCACCTGCGGGCTACGCCAGAACCACTTGGAGGACTCTCCGGGAAAACCTGCCGGGCATGCTGGAACCACCTCTCAGACGTACCTGAACCACGTGGCGGACACTCCGGAAACGCATGTCGGGCCGGCCGGAACCACGTCTCAGGCGTGCCAGAACCTCATGCCGGACACCCCAGAACCACCTGCTGGACAGACCGGAAACACCTGCCGGACACGCCGGAACCACATGTTCGACTCGCTGGAACCACATTCTGGACATGGCAAAATCACCTGCCGCCTATGCCAGAACCGCTTGGCGAACACTCCGGAATCACCTGTCAGGCATGCCGGAACCACCTCTCAGACCTGCCAGAACCACATGCCAATGACACCGGAAGCACCTGCCGAGCATGCCGGAAGCACCTGCTCGACTCGCCAGAACCACCTGTCGGACACGCCAAAATCACCTGCCGGCTACGCCACAGCCAGTTGGTGAACACTCCGGAAACACCTGCCGGGCTGGCTGGAACCACCTGCCAGCTACGCCAGAACCAATTGGCGGAGACTCCAGAAACACCTGTTGGGCCAGCCGGAACCACCTCTCAGACGTGCCAGAACCATGTGCCTGAGATGCTGGAACCACACCCCGAACAGACCGAAACCACCTGCCAGACCCAACTGAACCACCTGCCGAGCGCGCCGGAGCCACCTGCTCACCTCGCCGGAACCACCTGCCAAGCACGCAGGAACAACCTGCTCGCCTGGCCGGAACCACCTGCCGGGCGCAGCGGAAGCACCTGCCGAACGCGCCGGAGCCACCTGCTCGCCTCGCCAGAACCACCTGCCCGGCGCGCTGGAGCCACCTGCTCGCCTCGCCGGAACCACCTGCCAGGCCCAGCGGAAGCACCTGCCGGGCGCGCCGGAGCCACCTGCTCGCCTCGCCGGAACCACCTGCCGGGCCCAGCGGAAGCACGTGCCAAGCGCGCCGGAGCCACCTGCTCGCCTCGCCGGAACCACCTGCCGGGCGCAGCGGAAGCACTTGCCGAGCGCGCCGGAGCCTCCTGCTCGCCTCGCCGGAACCACCTGCCGGGCCCAGCGGAAGCACGTGCCGAGCGCGCCGGAGCCACCTGCTCGCCTCGCCGGAACCACCTGCCGGGCCCAGCGGAAGCACCTGCCGAGCGCACCGGAGCCACCTGCTCGCCTCGCCGGAACCACGTGCCAGGCCCTAACACTAACCCTAACCCTAACCCTATCCCCAAACCCTAACCCTAACCCTAACCCCTAACCCTAAGCCTAACCCTAAACCCTAACCCAACCGTAACCCTAACCCTAACCCTACCCCTAACCCTAACCCCTAACCCCAAACCCTAAACCCTAACCCTAACCGTAACCCTAACCCTATCCCTAACCCTAACCTGACGGACAGGCTGGAACCAGCTGCTCAACTCGCCGGAACCACCTGCCAGACATGCCAGAACCACCTGCCGAGCACGCCGGAGCCACCTGCTGGACTCACCAGAACCACCCGCCTGACAGGCCCAAATCAACAGCTGGCTATGAGAGAACCACCTGGCAGACAATCCGCAATAACCTGCCAGGCATGCAGGAACCACCTCTCAGACGTAAGAGAACCACGTGCCGGACACGCTGGAACCACGTCCTGGACAGACTGGAACCACCTGCCGGACATGCCTGGACCACCTGCCGAGCACGCCGGAACCACCTGCTCGACTCGCAGGACCCATGTGCCAGACACGCCAAAATGAACTGCCGGCTACACCAGAACCACTTACCGGACACTCCGGAATAACCTGCCCGGCATGCCAGAACCACGTCTCAGAAGTGCCAGAAGCACGTGCTGGACATGCCGGAACAACCTATCGGACAGAACGGAACAACCTGCCGGACACACCAAAATCACCTGCGGGCTACGCCAGAACCACTTGGAGGACTCTCCGGGAAAACCTGCCGGGCATGCTGGAACCACCTCTCAGACGTGCCTGAACCACGTGGCGGACACTCCGGAAACGCATGTCGGGCCGGCCGGAACCACCTCTCAGACGTGCCAGAACCTCATGCCGGACACCCCAGAACCACCTGCTGGACAGACAGGAAACACCTGCCGGACACGCCGGAACCACATGTTCGACTCGCTGGAACCACATTCTGGACATGGCAAAATCACCTGCCGCCTATGCCAGAACCGCTTGGCGAACACTCCGGAATCACCTGTCAGGCATGCCGGAACCACCTCTCAGACCTGCCAGAACCACATGCCAATGACACCGGAAGCACCTGCCGAGCATGCCGGAAGCACCTGCTCGACTCGCCAGAACCACCTGTCGGACACGCCAAAATCACCTGCCGGCTACGCCACAGCCAGTTGGTGAACACTCCGGAAACACCTGCCGGGCTGGCTGGAACCACCTGCCAGTCACGCCAACATCACCTGCCAGCTACGCCAGAACCACTTGGCGGAGACTCCAGAAACACCTGTTGGGCCAGCCGGAACCACCTCTCAGACGTGCCAGAACCATGTGCCTGAGATGCTGGAACCACACCCCGAACAGACCGAAAACACCTGCCAGACCCAACTGAACCACCTGCCAAGCACGCAGGAACAACCTGCTCGCCTGGCCGGAACCACCTGCCGGGCGCAGCGGAAGCACCTGCCGAGCGCGCCGGAGCCACCTGCTCGCCTCGCCGGAACCACCTGCCCGGCGCGCTGGAGCCACCTGCTCGCCTCGCCGGAACCACCTGCCAGGCCCAGCGGAAGCACCTGCCGGGCGCGCCGGAGCCACCTGCTCGCCTCGCCGGAACCACCTGCCGGGCCCAGCGGAAGCACGTGCCGAGCGCGCCGGAGCCACCTGCTCGCCTCGCCGGAACCACCTGCCGGGCGCAGCGGAAGCACCTGCCGAGCGCGCCGGAGCCACCTGCTCGCCTCGCCGGAACCACCTGCCGGGCCCAGCGGAAGCACGTGCCGACCGCGCCGGAGCCACCTGCTCGCCTCGCCGGAACCACCTGCCGGGCCCAGCGGAAGCAGCTGAAGGGCGCGCCGGAGCCACCTGCTCGCCTCGCCGGAACCACGTGCCGGGCCCTAACCCTAACCCTAAGCCTAACCCTATCCCCAAACCCTAACCCTAACCCTAACCCCTAACCCTAAGCCTAACCCTAAACCCTAACCCAACCGTAACCCTAACCCTAACCCTACCCCTAACCCTAACCCCTAACCCCAAACCCTAAACCCTAACCCTAACCGTAACCCTAACCCTATCCCTAACCCTAACCTGACGGACAGGCTGGAACCAGCTGCTCAACTCGCCGGAACCACCTGCCAGACATGCCAGAACCACCTGCCGAGCACGCCGGAGCCACCTGCTGGACTCACCAGAACCACCCGCCTGACAGGCCAAAATCAACAGCTGGCTATGAGAGAACCACCTGGCAGACAATCCGCAATAACCTGCCAGGCATGCAGGAACCACCTCTCAGACGTAGGAGAACCACGTGCCGGACACGCTGGAACCACGTCCTGGACAGACTGGAACCACCTGCCGGACATGCCTGGCCCACCTGCCGAGCACGCCGGAACCACCTGCTCGACTCGCAGGACCCATGTGCCAGACACGCCAAAATGAACTGCCGGCTACACCAGAACCACTTACCGGACACTCCGGAATAACCTGCCCGGCATGCCAGAACCACCTCTCAGAAGTGCCAGAAGCACGTGCTGGACATGCCGGAACAACCTATCGGACAGAACGGAACAACCTGCCGGACACACCAAAATCACCTGCGGGCTACGCCAGAACCACTTGGAGGACTCTCCGGGAAAACCTGCCGGGCATGCTGGAACCACCTCTCAGACGTGCCTGAACCACGTGGCGGACACTCCGGAAACGCATGTCGGGCCGGCCGGAACCACCTCTCAGACGTGCCAGAACCTCATGCCGGACACCCCAGAACCACCTGCTGGACAGACCGGAAACACCTGCCGGACACGCCGGAACCACATGTTCGACTCGCTGGAACCACATTCTGGACATGGCAAAATCACCTGCCGCCTATGCCAGAACCGCTTGGCGAACACTCCGGAATCACCTGTCAGGCATGCCGGAACCACCTCTCAGACCTGCCAGAACCACATGCCAATGACACCGGAAGCACCTGCCGAGCATGCCGGAAGCACCTGCTCGACTCGCCAGAACCACCTGTCGGACACGCCAAAATCACCTGCCGGCTACGCCACAGCCAGTTGGTGAACACTCCGGAAACACCTGCCGGGCTGGCTGGAACCACCTGCCAGTCACGCCAACATCACCTGCCAGCTACGCCAGAACCACTTGGCGGAGACTCCAGAAACAGCTGTTGGGCCAGCCGGAACCACCTCTCAGACGTGCCAGAACCATGTGCCTGAGATGCTGGAACCACACCCCGAACAGACCGAAACCACCTGCCAGACCCAACTGAACCACCTGCCAAGCACGCAGGAACAACCTGCTCGCCTCGCCGGAACCACCTGCCGGGCGCAGCGGAAGCACCTGCCGAGCGCGCCTGAGCCATCTGCTCGCCTCGCCGGAACCACCTGCCCGGCGCGCTGGAGCCACCTGCTCGCCTCGCCGGAACCACCTGCCAGGCCCAGCGGAAGCACCTGCCGGGCGCGCCGGAGCCACCTGCTCGCCTCGCTGGAACCACCTGCCGGGCCCAGCGGAAGCACGTGCCGAGCGCGCCGGAGCCACCTGCTCGCCTCGCCGGAACCACCTGCCGGGCCCAGCGGAAGCACCTGCCGAGCGCGCCGGAGCCACCTGCTCGCCTCGCCGGAACCACGTGCCGGGCCCTAACCCTAACCCTAAGCCTAACCCTATCCCCAAACCCTAACCCTAACCCTAACCCCTAACCCTAAGCCTAACCCTAAACCCTAACCCAACCGTAACCCTAACCCTAACCCTACCCCTAACCCTAACCCCTAACCCCAAACCCTAAACCCTAACCCTAACCGTAACCCTAACCCTATCCCTAACCCTAACCTGACGGACAGGCTGGAACCAGCTGCTCAACTCGCCGGAACCACCTGCCAGACATGCCAGAACCACCTGCCGAGCACGCCGGAGCCACCTGCTGGACTCACCAGAACCACCCGCCTGACAGGCCAAAATCAACAGCTGGCTATGAGAGAACCACCTGGCAGACAATCCGCAATAACCTGCCAGGCATGCAGGAACCACCTCTCAGACGTAGGAGAACCACGTGCCGGACACGCTGGAACCACGTCCTGGACAGACTGGAACCACCTGCCGGACATGCCTGGACCACCTGCCGAGCACGCCGGAACCACCTGCTCGACTCGCAGGACCCATGTGCCAGACACGCCAAAATGAACTGCCGGCTACACCAGAACCACTTACCGGACACTCCGGAATAACCTGCCCGGCATGCCAGAACCACCTCTCAGAAGTGCCAGAAGCACGTGCTGGACATGCCGGAACAACCTATCGGACAGAACGGAACAACCTGCCGGACACACCAAAATCACCTGCGGGCTACGCCAGAACCACTTGGAGGACTCTCCGGGAAAACCTGCCGGGCATGCTGGAACCACCTCTCAGACGTGCCTGAACCACGTGGCGGACACTCCGGAAACGCATGTCGGGCCGGCCGGAACCACCTCTCAGACGTGCCAGAACCTCATGCCGGACACCCCAGAACCACCTGCTGGACAGACCGGAAACACCTGCCGGACACGCCGGAACCACATGTTCGACTCGCTGGAACCACATTCTGGACATGGCAAAATCACCTGCCGCCTATGCCAGAACCGCTTGGCGAACACTCCGGAATCACCTGTCAGGCATGCCGGAACCACCTCTCAGACCTGCCAGAACCACATGCCAATGACACCGGAAGCACCTGCCGAGCATGCCGGAAGCACCTGCTCGACTCGCCAGAACCACCTGTCGGACACGCCAAAATCACCTGCCGGCTACGCCACAGCCAGTTGGTGAACACTCCGGAAACACCTGCCGGGCTGGCTGGAACCACCTGCCAGTCACGCCAACATCACCTGCCAGCTACGCCAGAACCACTTGGCGGAGACTCCAGAAACACCTGTTGGGCCAGCCGGAACCACCTCTCAGACGTGCCAGAACCATGTGCCTGAGATGCTGGAACCACACCCCGAACAGACCGAAACCACCTGCCAGACCCAACTGAACCACCTGCCAAGCACGCAGGAACAACCTGCTCGCCTCGCCGGAACCACCTGCCGGGCGCAGCGGAAGCACCTGCCGAGCGCGCCGGAGCCACCTGCTCGCCTCGCCGGAACCACGTGCCGGGCCCTAACCCTAACCCTAACCCTAACCCTATCCCCAAACCGTAACCCTAACCCTAACCCCTAACCCTAACCCTAACCCTAAACCCTAACCCAACCGTAACCCTAACCCTAACCCTACACCTAACCCTAACCCCTAACCCCAAACCCTAAACCCTAACCCTAACCGTAACCCTAACCCTATCCCTAACCCTAACCTGACGGACAGGCTGGAACCAGCTGCTCAACTCGCCGGAACCACCTGCCAGACATGCCAGAACCACCTGCCGAGCACGCCGGAGCCACCTGCTGGACTCACCAGAACCACCTGCCTGACAGGCCAAAATCAACAGCTGGCTATGAGAGAACCACCTGGCAGACAATCCGCAATAACCTGCCAGGCATGCAGGAACCACCTCTCAGACGTAGGAGAACCACGTGCCGGACACGCTGGAACCACGTCCTGGACAGACTGGAACCACCTGCCGGACATGCCTGGACCACCTGCCGAGCACGCCGGAACCACCTGCTCGACTCGCAGGACCCATGTGCCAGACACGCCAAAATGAACTGCCGGCTACACCAGAACCACTTACCGGACACTCCGGAATAACCTGCCCGGCATGCCAGAACCAACTCTCAGAAGTGCCAGAAGCACGTGCTGGACATGCCGGAACAACCTATCGGACAGAACGGAACAACCTGCCGGACACACCAAAATCACCTGCGGGCTACGCCAGAACCACTTGGAGGACTCTCCGGGAAAACCTGCCGGGCATGCTGGAACCACCTCTCAGACGTGCCTCAACCACGTGGCGGACACTCCGGAAACGCATGTCGGGCCGGCCGGAACCACCTCTCAGACGTGCCAGAACCTCATGCCGGACACCCCAGAACCACCTGCTGGACAGACCGGAAACACCTGCCGGACACGCCGGAACCACATGTTCGACTCGCTGGAACCACATTCTGGACATGGCAAAATCACCTGCCGCCTATGCCAGAACCGCTTGGCGAACACTCCGGAATCACCTGTCAGGCATGCCGGAACCACCTCTCAGACCTGCCAGAACCACATGCCAATGACACCGGAAGCACCTGCCGAGCATGCCGGAAGCACCTGCTCGACTCGCCAGAACCACCTGTCGGACACGCCAAAATCACCTGCCGGCTACGCCACAGCCAGTTGGTGAACACTCCGGAAACACCTGCCGGGCTGGCTGGAACCACCTGCCAGTCACGCCAACATCACCTGCCAGCTACGCCAGAACCACTTGGCGGAGACTCCAGAAACAGCTGTTGGGCCAGCCGGAACCACCTCTCAGACGTGCCAGAACCATGTGCCTGAGATGCTGGAACCACACCCCGAACAGACCGAAACCACCTGCCAGACCCAACTGAACCACCTGCCAAGCACGCAGGAACAACCTGCTCGCCTCGCCGGAACCACCTGCCGGGCGCAGCGGAAGCACCTGCCGAGCGCGCCGGAGCCACCTGCTCGCCTCGCCGGAACCACCTGCCAGGCCCAGCGGAAGCACCTGCCGGGCGCGCCGGAGCCACCTGCTCGCCTCGCCGGAACCACCTGCCGGGCCCAGCGGAAGCACGTGCCGAGCACGCCGGAGCCACCTGCTCGCCTCGCCGGAACCACCTGCCGGGCCCAGCGGAAGCACCTGCCGAGCGCGCCGGAGCCACCTGCTCGGCTCGCCGGAACCACGTGCCGGGCCCTAACCCTAACCCTAACCCTAACCCTATCCCCAAACCCTAACCCTAACCCTAACCCCTAACCCTAAGCCTAACCCTAAACCCTAACCCAACCGTAACCCTAACCCTAACCCTACCCCTAACCCTAACCCCTAACCCCAAACCCTAAACCCTAACCCTAACCGTAACCCTAACCCTATCCCTAACCCTAACCTGACGGACAGGCTGGAACCAGCTGCTCAACTCGCCGGAACCACCTGCCAGACATGCCAGAACCACCTGCCGAGCACGCCGGAGCCACCTGCTGGACTCACCAGAACCACCTGCCTGACAGGCCAAAATCAACAGCTGGCTATGAGAGAACCACCTGGCAGACAATCCGCAATAACCTGCCAGGCATGCAGGAACCACCTCTCAGACGTAGGAGAACCACGTGCCGGACACGCTGGAACCACGTCCTGGACAGACTGGAACCACCTGCCGGACATGCCTGGACCACCTGCCGAGCACGCCGGAACCACCTGCTCGACTCGCAGGACCCATGTGCCAGACACGCCAAAATGAACTGCCGGCTACACCAGAACCACTTACCGGACACTCCGGAATAACCTGCCCGGCATGCCAGAACCACCTCTCAGAAGTGCCAGAAGCACGTGCTGGACATGCCGGAACAACCTATCGGACAGAACGGAACAACCTGCCGGACACACCAAAATCACCTGCGGGCTACGCCAGAACCACTTGGAGGACTCTCCGGGAAAACCTGCCGGGCATGCTGGAACCACCTCTCAGACGTGCCTGAACCACGTGGCGGACACTCCGGAAACGCATGTCGGGCCGGCCGGAACCACCTCTCAGACGTGCCAGAACCTCATGCCGGACACCCCAGAACCACCTGCTGGACAGACCGGAAACACCTGCCGGACACGCCGGAACCACATGTTCGACTCGCTGGAACCACATTCTGGACATGGCAAAATCACCTGCCGCCTATGCCAGAACCGCTTGGCGAACACTCCGGAATCACCTGTCAGGCATGCCGGAACCACCTCTCAGACCTGCCAGAACCACATGCCAATGACACCGGAAGCACCTGCCGAGCATGCCGGAAGCACCTGCTCGACTCGCCAGAACCACCTGTCGGACACGCCAAAATCACCTGCCGGCTACGCCACAGCCAGTTGGTGAACACTCCGGAAACACCTGCCGGGCTGGCTGGAACCACCTGCCAGTCACGCCAACATCACCTGCCAGCTACGCCAGAACCACTTGGCGGAGACTCCAGAAACAGCTGTTGGGCCAGCCGGAACCACCTCTCAGACGTGCCAGAACCATGTGCCTGAGATGCTGGAACCACACCCCGAACAGACCGAAACCACCTGCCAGACCCAACTGAACCACCTGCCAAGCACGCAGGAACAACCTGCTCGCCTCGCCGGAACCACCTGCCGGGCGCAGCGGAAGCACCTGCCGAGCGCGCCGGAGCCACCTGCTCGCCTCGCCGGAACCACCTGCCAGGCCCAGCGGAAGCACCTGCCGGGCGCGCCGGAGCCACCTGCTCGCCTCGCCGGAACCACCTGCCGGGCCCAGCGGAAGCACGTGCCGAGCACGCCGGAGCCACCTGCTCGCCTCGCCGGAACCACCTGCCGGGCCCAGCGGAAGCACCTGCCGAGCGCGCCGGAGCCACCTGCTCGGCTCGCCGGAACCACGTGCCGGGCCCTAACCCTAACCCTAACCCTAACCCTATCCCCAAACCCTAACCCTAACCCTAACCCCTAACCCTAAGCCTAACCCTAAACCCTAACCCAACCGTAACCCTAACCCTAACCCTACCCCTAACCCTAACCCCTAACCCCAAACCCTAAACCCTAACCCTAACCGTAACCCTAACCCTATCCCTAACCCTAACCTGACGGACAGGCTGGAACCAGCTGCTCAACTCGCCGGAACCACCTGCCAGACATGCCAGAACCACCTGCCGAGCACGCCGGAGCCACCTGCTGGACTCACCAGAACCACCTGCCTGACAGGCCAAAATCAACAGCTGGCTATGAGAGAACCACCTGGCAGACAATCCGCAATAACCTGCCAGGCATGCAGGAACCACCTCTCAGACGTAGGAGAACCACGTGCCGGACACGCTGGAACCACGTCCTGGACAGACTGGAACCACCTGCCGGACATGCCTGGACCACCTGCCGAGCACGCCGGAACCACCTGCTCGACTCGCAGGACCCATGTGCCAGACACGCCAAAATGAACTGCCGGCTACACCAGAACCACTTACCGGACACTCCGGAATAACCTGCCCGGCATGCCAGAACCACCTCTCAGAAGTGCCAGAAGCACGTGCTGGACATGCCGGAACAACCTATCGGACAGAACGGAACAACCTGCCGGACACACCAAAATCACCTGCGGGCTACGCCAGAACCACTTGGAGGACTCTCCGGGAAAACCTGCCGGGCATGCTGGAACCACCTCTCAGACGTGCCTGAACCACGTGGCGGACACTCCGGAAACGCATGTCGGGCCGGCCGGAACCACCTCTCAGACGTGCCAGAACCTCATGCCGGACACCCCAGAACCACCTGCTGGACAGACCGGAAACACCTGCCGGACACGCCGGAACCACATGTTCGACTCGCTGGAACCACATTCTGGACATGGCAAAATCACCTGCCGCCTATGCCAGAACCGCTTGGCGAACACTCCGGAATCACCTGTCAGGCATGCCGGAACCACCTCTCAGACCTGCCAGAACCACATGCCAATGACACCGGAAGCACCTGCCGAGCATGCCGGAAGCACCTGCTCGACTCGCCAGAACCACCTGTCGGACACGCCAAAATCACCTGCCGGCTACGCCACAGCCAGTTGGTGAACACTCCGGAAACACCTGCCGGGCTGGCTGGAACCACCTGCCAGTCACGCCAACATCACCTGCCAGCTACGCCAGAACCACTTGGCGGAGACTCCAGAAACACCTGTTGGGCCAGCCGGAACCACCTCTCAGACGTGCCAGAACCATGTGCCTGAGATGCTGAAACCACACCCCGAACAGACCGAAACCACCTGCCAGACCCAACTGAACCACCTGCCAAGCACGCAGGAACAACCTGCTCGCCTCGCCGGAACCACCTGCCGGGCGCAGCGGAAGCACCTGCCGAGCGCGCCTGAGCCACCTGCTCGCCTCGCCGGAACAACCTGCCCGGCGCGCTGGAGCCACCTGCTCGCCTCGCCGGAACCACCTGCCAGGCCCAGCGGAAGCACCTGCCGGGCGCGCCGGAGCCACCTGCTCGCCTCGCCGGAACCACCTGCCGGGCCCAGCGGAAGCACGTGCCGAGCGCGCCGGAGCCACCTGCTCGCCTCGCCGGAACCACCTGCCGGGCCCAGCGGAAGCACCTGCCGAGCGCGCCGGAGCCACCTGCTCGCCTCGCCGGAACCACGTGCCGGGCCCTAACCCTAACCCTAAGCCTAACCCTATCCCCAAACCCTAACCCTAACCCTAACCCCTAACCCTAAGCCTAACCCTAAACCCTAACCCAACCGTAACCCTAACCCTAACCCTACCCCTAACCCTAACCCCTAACCCCAAACCCTAAACCCTAACCCTAACCGTAACCCTAACCCTATCCCTAACCCTAACCTGACGGACAGGCTGGAACCAGCTGCTCAACTCGCCGGAACCACCTGCCAGACATGCCAGAACCACCTGCCGAGCACGCCGGAGCCACCTGCTGGACTCACCAGAACCACCCGCCTGACAGGCCAAAATCAACAGCTGGCTATGAGAGAACCACCTGGCAGACAATCCGCAATAACCTGCCAGGCATGCAGGAACCACCTCTCAGACGTAGGAGAACCACGTGCCGGACACGCTGGAACCACGTCCTGGACAGACTGGAACCACCTGCCGGACATGCCTGGACCACCTGCCGAGCACGCCGGAACCACCTGCTCGACTCGCAGGACCCATGTGCCAGACACGCCAAAATGAACTGCCGGCTACACCAGAACCACTTACCGGACACTCCGGAATAACCTGCCCGGCATGCCAGAACCACCTCTCAGAAGTGCCAGAAGCACGTGCTGGACATGCGGGAACAACCTATCGGACAGAACGGAACAACCTGCCGGACACACCAAAATCACCTGCGGGCTACGCCAGAACCACTTGGAGGACTCTCCGGGAAAACCTGCCGGGCATGCTGGAACCACCTCTCAGACGTGCCTGAACCACGTGGCGGACACTCCGGAAACGCATGTCGGGCCGGCCGGAACCACCTCTCAGACGTGCCAGAACCTCATGCCGGACACCCCAGAACCACCTGCTGGACAGACCGGAAACACCTGCTGGACACGCCGGAACCACATGTTCGACTCGCTGGAACCACATTCTGGACATGGCAAAATCACCTGCCGCCTATGCCAGAACCGCTTGGCGAACACTCCGGAATCACCTGTCAGGCATGCCGGAACCACCTCTCAGACCTGCCAGAACCACATGCCAATGACACCGGAAGCACCTGCCGAGCATGCCGGAAGCACCTGCTCGACTCGCCAGAACCACCTGTCGGACACGCCAAAATCACCTGCCGGCTACGCCACAGCCAGTTGGTGAACACTCCGGAAACACCTGCCGGGCTGGCTGGAACCACCTGCCAGTCACGCCAACATCACCTGCCAGCTACGCCAGAACCACTTGGCGGAGACTCCAGAAACACCTCTTGGGCCAGCCGGAACCACCTCTCAGACGTGCCAGAACCATGTGCCTGAGATGCTGGAACCACACCCCGAACAGACCGAAACCACCTGCCAGACCCAACTGAACCACCTGCCAAGCACGCAGGAACAACCTGCTCGCCTCGCCGGAACCACCTGCCGGGCGCAGCGGAAGCACCTGCCGAGAGCGCCGGAGCCACCTGCTCGCCTCGCCGGAACCACGTGCCGGGCCCTAACCCTAACCCTAACCCTAACCCTATCCCCAAACCCTAACCCTAACCCTAACCCCTAACCCTAACCCTAACCCTAAACCCTAACCCAACCGTAACCCTAACCCTAACCCTACCCCTAACCCTAACCCCTAACCCCAAACCCTAAACCCTAACCCTAACCGTAACCCTAACCCTATCCCTAACCCTAACCTGACGGACAGGCTGGAACCAGCTGCTCAACTCGCCGGAACCACCTGCCAGACATGCCAGAACCACCTGCCGAGCACGCCGGAGCCACCTGCTGGACTCACCAGAACCACCTGCCTGACAGGCCAAAATCAACAGCTGGCTATGAGAGAACCACCTGGCAGACAATCCGCAATAACCTGCCAGGCATGCAGGAACCACCTCTCAGACGTAGGAGAACCACGTGCCGGACACGCTGGAACCACGTCCTGGACAGACTGGAACCACCTGCCGGACATGCCTGGACCACCTGCCGAGCACGCCGGAACCACCTGCTCGACTCGCAGGACCCATGTGCCAGACACGCCAAAATGAACTGCCGGCTACACCAGAACCACTTACCGGACACTCCGGAATAACCTGCCCGGCATGCCAGAACCACCTCTCAGAAGTGCCAGAAGCACGTGCTGGACATGCGGGAACAACCTATCGGACAGAACGGAACAACCTGCCGGACACACCAAAATCACCTGCGGGCTACGCCAGAACCACTTGGAGGACTCTCCGGGAAAACCTGCCGGGCATGCTGGAACCACCTCTCAGACGTGCCTGAACCACGTGGCGGACACTCCGGAAACGCATGTCGGGCCGGCCGGAACCACCTCTCAGACGTGCCAGAACCTCATGCCGGACACCCCAGAACCACCTGCTGGACAGACCGGAAACACCTGCCGGACACGCCGGAACCACATGTTCGACTCGCTGGAACCACATTCTGGACATGGCAAAATCACCTGCCGCCTATGCCAGAACCGCTTGGCGAACACTCCGGAATCACCTGTCAGGCATGCCGGAACCACCTCTCAGACCTGCCAGAACCACATGCCAATGACACCGGAAGCACCTGCCGAGCATGCCGGAAGCACCTGCTCGACTCGCCAGAACCACCTGTCGGACACGCCAAAATCACCTGCCGGCTACGCCACAGCCAGTTGGTGAACACTCCGGAAACACCTGCCGGGCTGGCTGGAACCACCTGCCAGTCACGCCAACATCACCTGCCAGCTACGCCAGAACCACTTGGCGGAGACTCCAGAAACAGCTGTTGGGCCAGCCGGAACCACCTCTCAGACGTGCCAGAACCATGTGCCTGAGATGCTGGAACCACACCCCGAACAGACCGAAACCACCTGCCAGACCCAACTGAACCACCTGCCAAGCACGCAGGAACAACCTGCTCGCCTCGCCGGAACCACCTGCCGGGCGCAGCGGAAGCACCTGCCGAGCGCGCCGGAGCCACCTGCTCGCCTCGCCGGAACCACCTGCCAGGCCCAGCGGAAGCACCTGCCGGGCGCGCCGGAGCCACCTGCTCGCCTCGCCGGAACCACCTGCCGGGCCCAGCGGAAGCACGTGCCGAGCACGCCGGAGCCACCTGCTCGCCTCGCCGGAACCACCTGCCGGGCCCAGCGGAAGCACCTGCCGAGCGCGCCGGAGCCACCTGCTCGCCTCGCCGGAACCACGTGCCGGGCCCTAACCCTAACCCTAACCCTAACCCTATCCCCAAACCCTAACCCTAACCCTAACCCCTAACCCTAAGCCTAACCCTAAACCCTAACCCAACCGTAACCCTAACCCTAACCCTACCCCTAACCCTAACCCCTAACCCCAAACCCTAAACCCTAACCCTAACCGTAACCCTAACCCTATCCCTAACCCTAACCTGACGGACAGGCTGGAACCAGCTGCTCAACTCGCCGGAACCACCTGCCAGACATGCCAGAACCACCTGCCGAGCACGCCGGAGCCACCTGCTGGACTCACCAGAACCACCTGCCTGACAGGCCAAAATCAACAGCTGGCTATGAGAGAACCACCTGGCAGACAATCCGCAATAACCTGCCAGGCATGCAGGAACCACCTCTCAGACGTAGGAGAACCACGTGCCGGACACGCTGGAACCACGTCCTGGACAGACTGGAACCACCTGCCGGACATGCCTGGACCACCTGCCGAGCACGCCGGAACCACCTGCTCGACTCGCAGGACCCATGTGCCAGACACGCCAAAATGAACTGCCGGCTACACCAGAACCACTTACCGGACACTCCGGAATAACCTGCCCGGCATGCCAGAACCACCTCTCAGAAGTGCCAGAAGCACGTGCTGGACATGCCGGAACAACCTATCGGACAGAACGGAACAACCTGCCGGACACACCAAAATCACCTGCGGGCTACGCCAGAACCACTTGGAGGACTCTCCGGGAAAACCTGCCGGGCATGCTGGAACCACCTCTCAGACGTGCCTGAACCACGTGGCGGACACTCCGGAAACGCATGTCGGGCCGGCCGGAACCACCTCTCAGACGTGCCAGAACCTCATGCCGGACACCCCAGAACCACCTGCTGGACAGACCGGAA
This sequence comes from Equus asinus, assembly GCF_041296235.1. Taxonomy (NCBI): domain Eukaryota; kingdom Metazoa; phylum Chordata; class Mammalia; order Perissodactyla; family Equidae; genus Equus; species Equus asinus. The sequence continues at coordinate 42,596,112 of NC_091807.1, read as the reverse complement.
ACACCTGCCGGACACGCCGGAACCACATGTTCGACTCGCTGGAACCACATTCTGGACATGGCAAAATCACCTGCCGCCTATGCCAGAACCGCTTGGCGAACACTCCGGAATCACCTGTCAGGCATGCCGGAACCACCTCTCAGACCTGCCAGAACCACATGCCAATGACACCGGAAGCACCTGCCGAGCATGCCGGAAGCACCTGCTCGACTCGCCAGAACCACCTGTCGGACACGCCAAAATCACCTGCCGGCTACGCCACAGCCAGTTGGTGAACACTCCGGAAACACCTGCCGGGCTGGCTGGAACCACCTGCCAGTCACGCCAACATCACCTGCCAGCTACGCCAGAACCACTTGGCGGAGACTCCAGAAACACCTGTTGGGCCAGCCGGAACCACCTCTCAGACGTGCCAGAACCATGTGCCTGAGATGCTGGAACCACACCCCGAACAGACCGAAACCACCTGCCAGACCCAACTGAACCACCTGCCAAGCACGCAGGAACAACCTGCTCGCCTCGCCGGAACCACCTGCCGGGCGCAGCGGAAGCACCTGCCGAGCGCGCCTGAGCCACCTGCTCGCCTCGCCGGAACAACTTGCCCGGCGCGCTGGAGCCACCTGCTCGCCTCGCCGGAACCACCTGCCAGGCCCAGCGGAAGCACCTGCCGGGCGCGCCGGAGCCACCTGCTCGCCTCGCCGGAACCACCTGCCGGCGCGCTGGAGCCACCTGCTCGCCTCGCCGGAACCACCTGCCAGGCCCAGCGGAAGCACCTGCCGGGCGCGCCGGAGCCACCTGCTAGCCTCGCCGGAACCACCTGCCGGGCCCAGCGGAAGCACGTGCCAAGCGCGCCGGAGCCACCTGCTCGCTTCGCCGGAACCACCTGCCCGGCACGCCGGAGCCACCTGCTCGCCTCGCCGGAACCACCTGCCAGGCCCAGCGGAAGCACCTGCCGGGCGCGCCGGAGCCACCTGCTCGCCTCGCCGGAACCACCTGCCGGGCGCAGCGGAAGCACGTGCCAAGCGCGCCGGAGCCACCTGCTCGCCTCGCCGGAACCACCTGCCGGGCCCAGCGGAAGCACGTGCCAAGCGCGCCGGAGCCACCTGCTCGCTTCACCGGAACCACCTGCCTGGCACGCCGGAGCCACCTGCTCGCCTCGGCGGAACCACCTGCCAGGCCCAGCGGAAGCACCTGCCGGGCGCGCCGGAGCCACCTGCTCGCCTCGCCGGAACCACCTTCCGGGCGCAGCGGAACCACCTGCCGGGCGTGCCGGAGCCACCTGCTCGGCTCGCCGAAACCACCTGCCGGGCCCTAACCCTAACCCTAACCCTAACCCTATCCCCAAACCCTAACCCTAACCCTAACCCCTAACCCTAAGCCTAACCCTAAACCCTAACCCAACCGTAACCCTAACCCTAACCCTACCCCTAACCCTAACCCCTAACCCCAAACCCTAAACCCTAACCGTAACCCTAACCCTATCCCTAACCCTAACCTGACGGACAGGCTGGAACCAGCTGCTCAACTCGCCGGAACCACCTGCCAGACATGCCAGAACCACCTGCCGAGCACGCCGGAGCCACCTGCTGGACTCACCAGAACCACCTGCCTGACAGGCCAAAATCAACAGCTGGCTATGAGAGAACCACCTGGCAGACAATCCGCAATAACCTGCCAGGCATGCAGGAACCACCTCTCAGACGTAGGAGAACCACGTGCCGGACACGCTGGAACCACGTCCTGGACAGACTGGAACCACCTGCCGGACATGCCTGGACCACCTGCCGAGCACGCCGGAACCACCTGCTCGACTCGCAGGACCCATGTGCCAGACACGCCAAAATGAACTGCCGGCTACACCAGAACCACTTACCGGACACTCCGGAATAACCTGCCCGGCATGCCAGAACCACCTCTCAGAAGTGCCAGAAGCACGTGCTGGACATGCCGGAACAACCTATCGGACAGAACGGAACAACCTGCCGGACACACCAAAATCACCTGCGGGCTACGCCAGAACCACTTGGAGGACTCTCCGGGAAAACCTGCCGGGCATGCTGGAACCACCTCTCAGACGTGCCTGAACCACGTGGCGGACACTCCGGAAACGCATGTCGGGCCGGCCGGAACCACCTCTCAGACGTGCCAGAACCTCATGCCGGACACCCCAGAACCACCTGCTGGACAGACCGGAAACACCTGCCGGACACGCCGGAACCACATGTTCGACTCGCTGGAACCACATTCTGGACATGGCAAAATCACCTGCCGCCTATGCCAGAACCGCTTGGCGAAAACTCCGGAATCACCTGTCAGGCATGCCGGAACCACCTCTCAGACCTGCCAGAACCACATGCCAATGACACCGGAAGCACCTGCCGAGCATGCCGGAAGCACCTGCTCGACTCGCCAGAACCACCTGTCGGACACGCCAAAATCACCTGCCGGCTACGCCACAGCCAGTTGGTGAACACTCCGGAAACACCTGCCGGGCTGGCTGGAACCACCTGCCAGTCACGCCAACATCACCTGCCAGCTACGCCAGAACCACTTGGCGGAGACTCCAGAAACACCTGTTGGGCCAGCCGGAACCACCTCTCAGACGTGCCAGAACCATGTGCCTGAGATGCTGGAACCACACCCCGAACAGACCGAAACCACCTGCCAGACCCAACTGAACCACCTGCCGAGCACGCAGGAACAACCTGCTCGCCTCGCCGGAACCACCTGCCGGGCGCAGCGGAAGCACCTGCCGAGTGCGCCGGAGCCACCTGCTCGCCTCGCCGGAACCACCTGCCCGGCGCGCCGGAGCCACCTGCTCGCCTCGCCGGAACCACCTGCCGGGCCCAGCGGAAGCACGTGCCGAGCACGCCGGAGCCACCTGCTCGCCTCGCCGGAACCACATGTCGGGCCCAGCGGAAGCACTTGCCGAGCGCGCCGGAGCCACCTGCTCGCCTTGCCGGAACCACCTGCCGGGCGCAGCGGAACCACCTGCCGGGCGTGCCGGAGCCACCTGCTCGGCTCGCCGAAACCACCTGCCGGGCCCTAACCCTAACCCTAACCCTAACCCTATCCCCAAACCCTAACCCTAACCCTAACCCCTAACCCTAAGCCTAACCCTAAACCCTAACCCAACCGTAACCCTAACCCTAACCCTACCCCTAACCCTAACCCCTAACCCCAAACCCTAAACCCTAACCGTAACCCTAACCCTATCCCTAACCCTAACCTGACGGACAGGCTGGAACCAGCTGCTCAACTCGCCGGAACCACCTGCCAGACATGCCAGAACCACCTGCCGAGCTCGCCGGAGCCACCTGCTGGACTCACCAGAACCACCTGCCTGACAGGCCAAAATCAACAGCTGGCTATGAGAGAACCACCTGGCAGACAATCTGCAATAACCTGCCAGGCATGCAGGAACCACCTCTCAGACGTAAGAGAACCACGTGCCGGACACGCTGGAACCACGTCCTGGACAGACTGGAACCACCTGCCGGACATGCCTGGACCACCTGCCGAGCACGCCGGAACCACCTGCTCGACTCGCAGGACCCATGTGCCAGACACGCCAAAATGAACTGCCGGCTACACCAGAACCACTTACCGGACACTCCGGAATAACCTGCCCGGCATGCCAGAACCACCTCTCAGAAGTGCCAGAAGCACGTGCTGGACATGCCGGAACAACCTATCGGACAGAACGGAACAACCTGCCGGACACACCAAAATCACCTGCGGGCTACGCCAGAACCACTTGGAGGACTCTCCGGGAAAACCTGCCGGGCATGCTGGAACCACCTCTCAGACGTGCCTGAACCACGTGGCGGACACTCCGGAAACGCATGTCGGGCCGGCCGGAACCACCTCTCAGACGTGCCAGAACCTCATGCCGGACACCCCAGAACCACCTGCTGGACAGACCGGAAACACCTGCCGGACACGCCGGAACCACATGTTCGACTCGCTGGAACCACATTCTGGACATGGCAAAATCACCTGCCGCCTATGCCAGAACCGCTTGGCGAACACTCCGGAATCACCTGTCAGGCATGCCGGAACCACCTCTCAGACCTGCCAGAACCACATGCCAATGACACCAGAAGCACCTGCCGAGCATGCCGGAAGCACCTGCTCGACTCGCCAGAACCACCTGTCGGACACGCCAAAATCACCTGCCGGCTACGCCACAGCCAGTTGGTGAACACTCCGGAAACACCTGCCGGGCTGGCTGGAACCACCTGCCAGTCACGCCAACATCACCTGCCAGCTACGCCAGAACCACTTGGCGGAGACTCCAGAAACACCTGTTGGGCCAGCCGGAACCACCTCTCAGACGTGCCAGAACCATGTGCCTGAGATGCTGGAACCACACCCCGAACAGACCGAAACCACCTGCCAGACCCAACTGAACCACCTGCCAAGCACGCAGGAACAACCTGCTCGCCTCGCCGGAACCACCTGCCGGGCGCAGCGGAAGCACCTGCCGAGCGCGCCGGAGCCACCTGCTCGCCTTGCCGGAACCACCTGCCGGGCGCAGCGGAACCACCTGCCGGGCGTGCCGGAGCCACCTGCTCGGCTCGCCGAAACCACCTGCCGGGCCCTAACCCTAACCCTAACCCTAACCCTATCCCCAAACCCTAACCCTAACCCTAACCCCTAACCCTAAGCCTAACCCTAAACCCTAACCCAACCGTAACCCTAACCCTAACCCTACCCCTAACCCTAACCCCTAACCCCAAACCCTAAACCCTAACCGTAACCCTAACCCTATCCCTAACCCTAACCTGACGGACAGGCTGGAACCAGCTGCTCAACTCGCCGGAACCACCTGCCAGACATGCCAGAACCACCTGCCGAGCACGCCGGAGCCACCTGCTGGACTCACCAGAACCACCTGCCTGACAGGCCAAAATCAACAGCTGGCTATGAGAGAACCACCTGGCAGACAATCCGCAATAACCTGCCAGGCATGCAGGAACCACCTCTCAGACGTAAGAGAACCACGTGCCGGACACGCTGGAACCACGTCCTGGACAGACTGGAACCACCTGCCGGACATGCCTGGACCACCTGCCGAGCACGCCGGAACCACCTGCTCGACTCGCAGGACCCATGTGCCAGACACGCCAAAATGAACTGCCGGCTACACCAGAACCACTTACCGGACACTCCGGAATAACCTGCCCGGCATGCCAGAACCACCTCTCAGAAGTGCCAGAAGCACGTGCTGGACATGCCGGAACAACCTATCGGACAGAACGGAACAACCTGCCGGACACACCAAAATCACCTGCGGGCTACGCCAGAACCACTTGGAGGACTCTCCGGGAAAACCTGCCGGGCATGCTGGAACCACCTCTCAGACGTGCCTGAACCACGTGGCGGACACTCCGGAAACGCATGTCGGGCCGGCCGGAACCACCTCTCAGACGTGCCAGAACCTCATGCCGGACACCCCAGAACCACCTGCTGGACAGACCGGAAACACCTGCCGGACACGCCGGAACCACATGTTCGACTCGCTGGAACCACATTCTGGACATGGCAAAATCACCTGCCGCCTATGCCAGAACCGCTTGGCGAACACTCCGGAATCACCTGTCAGGCATGCCGGAACCACCTCTCAGACCTGCCAGAACCACATGCCAATGACACCGGAAGCACCTGCCGAGCATGCCGGAAGCACCTGCTCGACTCGCCAGAACCACCTGTCGGACACGCCAAAATCACCTGCCGGCTACGCCACAGCCAGTTGGTGAACACTCCGGAAACACCTGCCGGGCTGGCTGGAACCACCTGCCAGTCACGCCAACATCACCTGCCAGCTACGCCAGAACCACTTGGCGGAGACTCCAGAAACACCTGTTGGGCCAGCCGGAACCACCTCTCAGACGTGCCAGAACCATGTGCCTGAGATGCTGGAACCACACCCCGAACAGACCGAAACCACCTGCCAGACCCAACTGAACCACCTGCCAAGCACGCAGGAACAACCTGCTCGCCTCGCCGGAACCACCTGCCGGGCGCAGCGGAAGCACCTGCCGAGCGCGCCGGAGCCACCTGCTCGCCTCGCCGGAACCACCTGCCCGGCGCGCCGGAGCCACCTGCTCGCCTCGCCGGAACCACCTGCCAGGCCAAGCGGAAGCACGTGCCAAGCACGCCGGAGCCACCTGCTCGCCTCGCCGGAACAACCTGCCCGGCGCGCTGGAGCCACCTGCTCGCCTCACCGAAACCACCTGCCAGGCCCAGCGGAAGCACCTGCCGGGCGCGCCGGAGCCACCTGCTCGCCTCGCCGGAACCACCTGCCCGGCGCGCTGGAGCCACCTGCTCGCCTCGCCGGAACCACCTGCCAGGCCCAGCGGAAGCACCTGCCGGGCGCGCCGGAGCCACCTGCTCGCCTCGCCGGAACCACCTGCCGGGCCCAGCGGAAGCACCTGCCGGGCGCGCCGGAGCCACCTGCTCGCCTCGCCGGAACCACCTGCCGGGCGCAGCGGAAGCACCTGCCGAGCGCGCCGGAGCCACCTGCTCGCCTCGCCGGAACCACCTGCCTGGCGCAGCGGAACCACCTGCCGGGCGTGCCGGAGCCACCTGCTCGGCTCGCCGAAACCACCTGCCGGGCCCTAACCCTAACCCTAACCCTAACCCTATCCCCAAACCCTAACCCTAACCCTAACCCCTAACCCTAAGCCTAACCCTAAACCCTAACCCAACCGTAACCCTAACCCTAACCCTACCCCTAACCCTAACCCCTAACCCCTAACCCCAAACCCTAAACCCTAACCGTAACCCTAACCCTATCCCTAACCCTAACCTGACGGACAGGCTGGAACCAGCTGCTCAACTCCCCGGAACCACCTGCCAGACATGCCAGAACCACCTGCCGAGCACGCCGGAGCCACCTGCTGGACTCACCAGAACCACCTGCCTGACAGGCCAAAATCAACAGCTGGCTATGAGAGAACCACCTGGCAGACAATCCGCAATAACCTGCCAGGCATGCAGGAACCACCTCTCAGACGTAAGAGAACCACGTGCCGGACACGCTGGAACCACGTCCTGGACAGACTGGAACCACCTGCCGGACATGCCTGGACCACCTGCCGAGCACGCCGGAACCACCTGCTCGACTCGCAGGACCCATGTGCCAGACACGCCAAAATGAACTGCCGGCTACACCAGAACCACTTACCGGACACTCCGGAATAACCTGCCCGGCATGCCAGAACCACCTCTCAGAAGTGCCAGAAGCACGTGCTGGACATGCCGGAACAACCTATCGGACAGAACGGAACAACCTGCCGGACACACCAAAATCACCTGCGGGCTACGCCAGAACCACTTGGAGGACTCTCCGGGAAAACCTGCCGGGCATGCTGGAACCACCTCTCAGACGTGCCTGAACCACGTGGCGGACACTCCGGAAACGCATGTCGGGCCGGCCGGAACCACCTCTCAGACGTGCCAGAACCTCATGCCGGACACCCCAGAACCACCTGCTGGACAGACCGGAAACACCTGCCGGACACGCCGGAACCACATGTTCGACTCGCTGGAACCACATTCTGGACATGGCAAAATCACCTGCCGCCTATGCCAGAACCGCTTGGCGAACACTCCGGAATCACCTGTCAGGCATGCCGGAACCACCTCTCAGACCTGCCAGAACCACATGCCAATGACACCAGAAGCACCTGCCGAGCATGCCGGAAGCACCTGCTCGACTCGCCAGAACCACCTGTCGGACACGCCAAAATCACCTGCCGGCTACGCCACAGCCAGTTGGTGAACACTCCGGAAACACCTGCCGGGCTGGCTGGAACCACCTGCCAGTCACGCCAACATCACCTGCCAGCTACGCCAGAACCACTTGGCGGAGACTCCAGAAACACCTGTTGGGCCAGCCGGAACCACCTCTCAGACGTGCCAGAACCATGTGCCTGAGATGCTGGAACCACACCCCGAACAGACCGAAACCACCTGCCAGACCCAACTGAACCACCTGCCAAGCACGCAGGAACAACCTGCTCGCCTCGCCGGAACCACCTGCCGGGCGCAGCGGAAGCACCTGCCGAGCGCGCCTGAGCCACCTGCTCGCCTCGCCGGAACAACCTGCCCGGCGCGCTGGAGCCACCTGCTCGCCTCGCCGGAACCACCTGCCAGGCCCAGTGGAAGCACCTGCCGGGCGCGCCGGAGCCACCTGCTCGCCTCGCCGGAACCACCTGCCCGGCGCGCTGGAGCCACCTGCTCGCCTCGCCGGAACCACCTGCCAGGCCCAGCGGAAGCACCTGCCGGGCGCGCCGGAGCCACCTGCTCGCCTCGCCGGAACCACCTGCCGGGCCCAGCGGAAGCACGTGCCAAGCGCGCCGGAGCCACCTGCTCGCTTCGCCGGAACCACCTGCCCGGCACGACGGAGCCACCTGCTCGCCTCGCCGGAACCACCTGCCAGGCCCAGCGGAAGCACCTGCCGGGCGCGCCGGAGCCACCTGCTCGCCTCGCCGGAACCACCTGCCGGGCGCAGCCGAAGCACGTGCCAAGCGCGCCGGAGCCACCTGCTCGCCTCGCCGGAACCACCTGCCGGGCCCAGCGGAAGCACGTGCCAAGCGCGCCGGAGCCACCTGCTCGCTTCACCGGAACCACCTGCCCGGCACGCCGGAGCCACCTGCTCGCCTCGCCGGAACCACCTGCCAGGCCCAGCGGAAGCACCTGCCGGGCGCGCCGGAGCCACCTGCTCGCCTCGCCGGAACCACCTGCCGGGCGCAGCGGAAGCACCTGCCGAGCGCGCCGGAGCCACCTGCTCGCCTCGCCGGAACCACCTGCCTGGCGCAGCGGAAGCACCTGCTGAGCGCGCTGGAGCCACCAGCTCGCCTCGCCGGAACCACCTGTCGGGCCCAGCGGAAGCACTTGCCGAGCGCGCCGGAGCCACCTGCTCGCCTTGCCGGAACCACCTGCCGGGCGCAGCGGAACCACCTGCCGGGCGTGCCGGAGCCACCTGCTCGGCTCGCCGAAACCACCTGCCGGGCCCTAACCCTAACCCTAACCCTAACCCTATCCCCAAACCCTAACCCTAACCCTAACCCCTAACCCTAAGCCTAACCCTAAACCCTAACCCAACCGTAAACCTAACCCTAACCCTACCCCTAACCCTAACCCCTAACCCCTAACCCCAAACCCTAAACCCTAACCGTAACCCTAACCCTATCCCTAACCCTAACCTGACGGACAGGCTGGAACCAGCTGCTCAACTCGCCGGAACCACCTGCCAGACATGCCAGAACCACCTGCCGAGCACGCCGGAGCCACCTGCTGGACTCACCAGAACCACCTGCCTGACAGGCCAAAATCAACAGCTGGCTATGAGAGAACCACCTGGCAGACAATCTGCAATAACCTGCCAGGCATGCAGGAACCACCTCTCAGACGTAAGAGAACCACGTGCCGGACACGCTGGAACCACGTCCTGGACAGACTGGAACCACCTGCCGGACATGCCTGGACCACCTGCCGAGCACGCCGGAACCACCTGCTCGACTCGCAGGACCCATGTGCCAGACACGCCAAAATGAACTGCCGGCTACACCAGAACCACTTACCGGACACTCCGGAATAACCTGCCCGGCATGCCAGAACCACCTCTCAGAAGTGCCAGAAGCACGTGCTGGACATGCCGGAACAACCTATCGGACAGAACGGAACAACCTGCCGGACACACCAAAATCACCTGCGGGCTACGCCAGAACCACTTGGAGGACTCTCCGGGAAAACCTGCCGGGCATGCTGGAACCACCTCTCAGACGTGCCTGAACCACGTGGCGGACACTCCGGAAACGCATGTCGGGCCGGCCGGAACCACCTCTCAGACGTGCCAGAACCTCATGCCGGACACCCCAGAACCACCTGCTGGACAGACCGGAAACACCTGCCGGACACGCCGGAACCACATGTTCGACTCGCTGGAACCACATTCTGGACATGGCAAAATCACCTGCCGCCTATGCCAGAACCGCTTGGCGAACACTCCGGAATCACCTGTCAGGCATGCCGGAACCACCTCTCAGACCTGCCAGAACCACATGCCAATGACACCGGAAGCACCTGCCGAGCATGCCGGAAGCACCTGCTCGACTCGCCAGAACCACCTGTCGGACACGCCAAAATCACCTGCCGGCTACGCCACAGCCAGTTGGTGAACACTCTGGAAACACCTGCCGGGCTGGCTGGAACCACCTGCCAGTCACGCCAACATCACCTGCCAGCTACGCCAGAACCACTTGGCGGAGACTCCAGTAACAGCTGTTGGGCCAGCCGGAACCACCTCTCAGACGTGCCAGAACCATGTGCCTGAGATGCTGGAACCACACCCCAAACAGACCGAAACCACCTGCCAGACCCAACTGAACCACCTGCCAAGCACGCAGGAACAACCTGCTCGCCTCGCCGGAACCACCTGCCGGGCGCAGCGGAAGCACCTGCCGAGCGCGCCTGAGCCACCTGCTCGCCTCGCCGGAACAACCTGCCCGGCGCGCTGGAGCCACCTGCTCGCCTCGCCGGAACCACCTGCCAGGCCCAGCGGAAGCACCTGCCGGGCGCGCCGGAGCCACCTGCTCGCCTCGCCGGAACCACCTGCCCGGCGCGCTGGAGCCACCTGCTCGCCTCGCCGGAACCACCTGCCAGGCCCAGCGGAAGCACCTGCCGGGCGCGCCGGAGCCACCTGCTCGCCTCGCCGGAACCACCTGCCGGGCCCAGCGGAAGCACGTGCCAAGCGCGCCGGAGCCACCTGCTCGCTTCGCCGGAACCACCTGCCCGGCACGACGGAGCCACCTGCTCGCCTCGCCGGAACCACCTGCCAGGCCCAGCGGAAGCACCTGCCGGGCGCGCCGGAGCCACCTGCTCGCCTCGCCGGAACCACCTGCCGGGCGCAGCGGAAGCACGTGCCAAGCGCGCCGGAGCCACCTGCTCGCCTCGCCGGAACCACCTGCCGGGCCCAGCGGAAGCACGTGCCAAGCGCGCCGGAGCCACCTGCTCGCTTCACCGGAACCACCTGCCCGGCACGCCGGAGCCACCTGCTCGCCTCGCCGGAACCACCTGCCAGGCCCAGCGGAAGCACCTGCCGGGCGCGCCGGAGCCACCTGCTCGCCTCGCCGGAACCACCTGCCGGGCGCAGCGGAAGCACCTGCCGAGCGCGCCGGAGCCACCTGCTCGCCTCGCCGGAACCACCTGCCTGGCGCAGCGGAAGCACCTGCTGAGCGCGCTGGAGCCACCAGCTCGCCTCGCCGGAACCACCTGTCGGGCCCAGCGGAAGCACTTGCCGAGCGCGCCGGAGCCACCTGCTCGCCTTGCCGGAACCACCTGCCGGGCGCAGCGGAACCACCTGCCGGGCGTGCCGGAGCCACCTGCTCGGCTCGCCGAAACCACCTGCCGGGCCCTAACCCTAACCCTAACCCTAACCCTATCCCCAAACCCTAACCCTAACCCTAACCCCTAACCCTAAGCCTAACCCTAAACCCTAACCCAACCGTAACCCTAACCCTAACCCTACCCCTAACCCTAACCCCTAACCCCTAACCCCAAACCCTAAACCCTAACCGTAACCCTAACCCTATCCCTAACCCTAACCTGACGGACAGGCTGGAACCAGCTGCTCAACTCGCCGGAACCACCTGCCAGACATGCCAGAACCACCTGCCGAGCACGCCGGAGCCACCTGCTGGACTCACCAGAACCACCTGCCTGACAGGCCAAAATCAACAGCTGGCTATGAGAGAACCACCTGGCAGACAATCTGCAATAACCTGCCAGGCATGCAGGAACCACCTCTCAGACGTAAGAGAACCACGTGCCGGACACGCTGGAACCACGTCCTGGACAGACTGGAACCACCTGCCGGACATGCCTGGACCACCTGCCGAGCACGCCGGAACCACCTGCTCGACTCGCAGGACCCATGTGCCAGACACGCCAAAATGAACTGCCGGCTACACCAGAACCACTTACCGGACACTCCGGAATAACCTGCCCGGCATGCCAGAACCACCTCTCAGAAGTGCCAGAAGCACGTGCTGGACATGCCAGAACAACCTATCGGACAGAACGGAACAACCTGCCGGACACACCAAAATCACCTGCGGGCTACGCCAGAACCACTTGGAGGACTCTCCGGGAAAACCTGCCGGGCATGCTGGAACCACCTCTCAGACGTGCCTGAACCACGTGGCGGACACTCCGGAAACGCATGTCGGGCCGGCCGGAACCACCTCTCAGACGTGCCAGAACCTCATGCCGGACACCCCAGAACCACCTGCTGGACAGACCGGAAACACCTGCCGGACACGCCGGAACCACATGTTCGACTCGCTGGAACCACATTCTGGACATGGCAAAATCACCTGCCGCCTATGCCAGAACCGCTTGGCGAACACTCCGGAATCACCTGTCAGGCATGCCGGAACCACCTCTCAGACCTGCCAGAACCACATGCCAATGACACCGGAAGCACCTGCCGAGCATGCCGGAAGCACCTGCTCGACTCGCCAGAACCACCTGTCGGACACGCCAAAATCACCTGCCGGCTACGCCACAGCCAGTTGGTGAACACTCTGGAAACACCTGCCGGGCTGGCTGGAACCACCTGCCAGTCACGCCAACAACACCTGCCAGCTACGCCAGAACCACTTGGCGGAGACTCCAGAAACAGCTGTTGGGCCAGCCGGAACCACCTCTCAGACGTGCCAGAACCATGTGCCTGAGATGCTGGAACCACACCCCAAACAGACCGAAACCACCTGCCAGACCCAACTGAACCACCTGCCAAGCACGCAGGAACAACCTGCTCGCCTCGCCGGAACCACCTGCCGGGCGCAGCGGAAGCACCTGCCGAGCGCGCCTGAGCCACCTGCTCGCCTCGCCGGAACAACCTGCCCGGCGCGCTGGAGCCACCTGCTCGCCTCGCCGGAACCACCTGCCAGGCCCAGCGGAAGCACCTGCCGGGCGCCGGAGCCACCTGCTCGCCTCGCCGGAACCACCTTCCGGGCCCAGCGGAAGCACGTGCCGAGCACGCTGGAGTCACCTGCTCGCCTCGCCGGAACCACCTGCCGGGCCCAGCGGAAGCACCTGCCGAGCGCGCCGGAGCCACCTGCTCGCCTCGCCGGAACCACGTGCCGGGCCCTAACCCTAACCCTAACCCTAACCCTATCCCCAAACCCTAACCCTAACCCTAACCCCTAACCCTAAGCCTAACCCTAAACCCTAACACAACCGTAACCCTAACCCTAACCCTACCCCTAACCCTAACCCCTAACCCCAAACCCTAAACCCTAACCCTAACCGTAACCCTAACCCTATCCCTAACCCTAACCTGACGGACAGGCTGGAACCAGCTGCTCAACTCGCCGGAACCACCTGCCAGACATGCCAGAACCACCTGCCGAGCACGCCGGAGCCACCTGCTGGACTCACCAGAACCACCCGCCTGACAGGCCAAAATCAACAGCTGGCTATGAGAGAACCACCTGGCAGACAATCCGCAATAACCTGCCAGGCATGCAGGAACCACCTCTCAGACGTAAGAGAATCACGTGCCGGACACGCTGGAACCACGTCCTGGACAGACTGGAACCACCTGCCGGACATGCCTGGACCATCTGCCGAGCATGCCGGAACCACCTGCTCGACTCGCAGGACCCATGTGCCAGACACGCCAAAATGAACTGCCGGCTACACCAGAACCACTTACCGGACACTCCGGAATAACCTGCCCGGCATGCCAGAACCACCTCTCAGAAGTGCCAGAAGCACGTGCTGGACATGCCGGAACAACCTATCGGACAGAACGGAACAACCTGCCGGACACACCAAAATCACCTGCGGGCTACGCCAGAACCACTTGGAGGACTCTCCGGGAAAACCTGCCGGGCATGCTGGAACCACCTCTCAGACGTGCCTGAACCACGTGGCGGACACTCCGGAAACGCATGTCGGGCCGGCCGGAACCACCTCTCAGACGTGCCAGAACCTCATGCCGGACACCCCAGAACCACCTGCTGGACAGACCGGAAACACCTGCCGGACACGCCGGAACCACATGTTCGACTCGCTGGAACCACATTCTGGACATGGCAAAATCACCTGCCGCCTATGCCAGAACCGCTTGGCGAACACTCCGGAATCACCTGTCAGGCATGCCGGAACCACCTCTCAGACCTGCCAGAACCACATGCCAATGACACCGGAAGCACCTGCCGAGCATGCCGGAAGCACCTGCTCGACTCGCCAGAACCACCTGTCGGACACGCCAAAATCACCTGCCGGCTACGCCACAGCCAGTTGGTGAACACTCTGGAAACACCTGCCGGGCTGGCTGGAACCACCTGCCAGTCACGCCAACATCACCTGCCAGCTACGCCAGAACCACTTGGCGGAGACTCCAGAAACAGCTGTTGGGCCAGCCGGAACCACCTCTCAGACGTGCCAGAACCATGTGCCTGAGATGCTGGAACCACACCCCAAACAGACCGAAACCACCTGCCAGACCCAACTGAACCACCTGCCAAGCACGCAGGAACAACCTGCTCGCCTCGCCGGAACCACCTGCCGGGCGCAGCGGAAGCACCTGCCGAGCGCGCCTGAGCCACCTGCTCGCCTCGCCGGAACAACCTGCCCGGCGCGCTGGAGCCACCTGCTCGCCTCGCCGGAACCACCTGCCAGGCCCAGCGGAAGCACCTGCCGGGCGCGCCGGAGCCACCTGCTCGCCTCGCCGGAACCACCTGCCGGGCCCAGCGGAAGCACGTGCCGAGCACGCCGGACCCACCTGCTCGCCTCGCCGGAACCACCTGCCGGGCCCAGCGGAAGCACCTGCCGAGCGCGCCGGAGCCACCTGCTCGGCTCGCCGGAACCACGTGCCGGGCCCTAACCCTAACCCTAACCCTAACCCTATCCCCAAACCCTAACCCTAACCCTAACCCCTAACCCTAAGCCTAACCCTAAACCCTAACCCAACCGTAACCCTAACCCTAACCCTACCCCTAACCCTAACCCCTAACCCCAAACCCTAAACCCTAACCCTAACCGTAACCCTAACCCTATCCCTAACCCTAACCTGACGGACAGGCTGGAACCAGCTGCTCAACTCGCCGGAACCACCTGCCAGACATGCCAGAACCACCTGCCGAGCACGCCGGAGCCACCTGCTGGACTCACCAGAACCACCTGCCTGACAGGCCAAAATCAACAGCTGGCTATGAGAGAACCACCTGGCAGACAATCCGCAATAACCTGCCAGGCATGCAGGAACCACCTCTCAGACGTAGGAGAACCACGTGCCGGACACGCTGGAACCACGTCCTGGACAGACTGGAACCACCTGCCGGACATGCCTGGACCACCTGCCGAGCACGCCGGAACCACCTGCTCGACTCGCAGGACCCATGTGCCAGACACGCCAAAATGAACTGCCGGCTACACCAGAACCACTTACCGGACACTCCGGAATAACCTGCCCGGCATGCCAGAACCACCTCTCAGAAGTGCCAGAAGCACGTGCTGGACATGCCGGAACAACCTATCGGACAGAACGGAACAACCTGCCGGACACACCAAAATCACCTGCGGGCTACGCCAGAACCACTTGGAGGACTCTCCGGGAAAACCTGCCGGGCATGCTGGAACCACCTCTCAGACGTGCCTGAACCACGTGGCGGACACTCCGGAAACGCATGTCGGGCCGGCCGGAACCACCTCTCAGACGTGCCAGAACCTCATGCCGGACACCCCAGAACCACCTGCTGGACAGACCGGAAACACCTGCCGGACACGCCGGAACCACATGTTCGACTCGCTGGAACCACATTCTGGACATGGCAAAATCACCTGCCGCCTATGCCAGAACCGCTTGGCGAACACTCCGGAATCACCTGTCAGGCATGCCGGAACCACCTCTCAGACCTGCCAGAACCACATGCCAATGACACCGGAAGCACCTGCCGAGCATGCCGGAAGCACCTGCTCGACTCGCCAGAACCACCTGTCGGACACGCCAAAATCACCTGCCGGCTACGCCACAGCCAGTTGGTGAACACTCCGGAAACACCTGCCGGGCTGGCTGGAACCACCTGCCAGTCACGCCAACATCACCTGCCAGCTACGCCAGAACCACTTGGCGGAGACTCCAGAAACACCTGTTGGGCCAGCCGGAACCACCTCTCAGACGTGCCAGAACCATGTGCCTGAGATGCTGGAACCACACCCCGAACAGACCGAAACCACCTGCCAGACCCAACTGAACCACCTGCCAAGCACGCAGGAACAACCTGCTCGCCTCGCCGGAACCACCTGCCGGGCGCAGCGGAAGCACCTGCCGAGCGCGCCGGAGCCACCTGCTCGCCTCGCCGGAACCACCTGCCAGGCCCAGCGGAAGCACGTGCCAAGCACGCCGGAGCCACCTGCTCGCCTCGCCGGAACAACCTGCCAGGCCCAGCGGAAGCACCTGCCGGGCGCGCCGGAGCCACCTGCTCGCCTCGCCGGAACCACCTGCCGGGCGCAGCGGAAGCACGTGCCGAGCACGCCGGAGCCAGCTGCTCGCCTCGCCGGAACCAACTGCCGGGCCCAGCGGAAGCACCTGCCGAGCGCGCCGGAGCCACCTGCTCGCCTCGCCGGAACCACGTGCCGGGCCCTAACCCTAACACTAACCCTAACCCTATCCCCAAACCCTAACCCTAACCCTAACCCCTAACCCTAAGCCTAACCCTAAACCCTAACCCAACCGTAACCCTAACCCTAACCCTACCCCTAACCCTAACCCCTAACCCCAAACCCTAAACCCTAACCCTAACCGTAACCCTAACCCTATCCCTAACCCTAACCTGACGGACAGGCTGGAACCAGCTGCTCAACTCGCCGGAACCACCTGCCAGACATGCCAGAACCACCTGCCGAGCACGCCGGAGCCACCTGCTGGACTCACCAGAACCACCCGCCTGACAGGCCAAAATCAACAGCTGGCTATGAGAGAACCACCTGGCAGACAATCCGCAATAACCTGCCAGGCATGCAGGAACCACCTCTCAGACGTAAGAGAATCACGTGCCGGACACGCTGGAACCACGTCCTGGACAGACTGGAACCACCTGCCGGACATGCCTGGACCATCTGCCGAGCATGCCGGAACCACCTGCTCGACTCGCAGGACCCATGTGCCAGACACGCCAAAATGAACTGCCGGCTACACCAGAACCACTTACCGGACACTCCGGAATAACCTGCCCGGCATGCCAGAACCACCTCTCAGAAGTGCCAGAAGCACGTGCTGGACATGCCGGAACAACCTATCGGACAGAACGGAACAACCTGCCGGACACACCAAAATCACCTGCGGGCTACGCCAGAACCACTTGGAGGACTCTCCGGGAAAACCTGCCGGGCATGCTGGAACCACCTCTCAGACGTGCCTGAACCACGTGGCGGACACTCCGGAAACGCATGTCGGGCCGGCCGGAACCACCTCTCAGACGTGCCAGAACCTCATGCCGGACACCCCAGAACCACCTGCTGGACAGACCGGAAACACCTGCCGGACACGCCGGAACCACATGTTCGACTCGCTGGAACCACATTCTGGACATGGCAAAATCACCTGCCGCCTATGCCAGAACCGCTTGGCGAACACTCCGGAATCACCTGTCAGGCATGCCGGAACCACCTCTCAGACCTGCCAGAACCACATGCCAATGACACCGGAAGCACCTGCCGAGCATGCCGGAAGCACCTGCTCGACTCGCCAGAACCACCTGTCGGACACGCCAAAATCACCTGCCGGCTACGCCACAGCCAGTTGGTGAACACTCCGGAAACACCTGCCGGGCTGGCTGGAACCACCTGCCAGTCACGCCAACATCACCTGCCAGCTACGCCAGAACCACTTGGCGGAGACTCCAGAAACACCTGTTGGGCCAGCCGGAACCACCTCTCAGACGTGCCAGAACCATGTGCCTGAGATGCTGGAACCACACCCCGAACAGACCGAAACCACCTGCCAGACCCAACTGAACCACCTGCCAAGCACGCAGGAACAACCTGCTCGCCTCGCCGGAACCACCTGCCGGGCGCAGCGGAAGCACCTGCCGAGCGCGCCTGAGCCACCTGCTCGCCTCGCCGGAACAACCTGCCCGGCGCGCTGGAGCCACCTGCTCGCCTCGCCGGAACCACCTGCCAGGCCCAGCGGAAGCACCTGCCGGGCGCGCCGGAGCCACCTGCTCGCCTCGCCGGAACCACCTGCCGGGCCCAGCGGAAGCACGTGCCGAGCACGCCGGACCCACCTGCTCGCCTCGCCGGAACCACCTGCCGGGCCCAGCGGAAGCACCTGCCGAGCGCGCCGGAGCCACCTGCTCGGCTCGCCGGAACCACGTGCCGGGCCCTAACCCTAACCCTAACCCTAACCCTATCCCCAAACCCTAACCCTAACCCTAACCCCTAACCCTAAGCCTAACCCTAAACCCTAACCCAACCGTAACCCTAACCCTAACCCTACCCCTAACCCTAACCCCTAACCCCAAACCCTAAACCCTAACCCTAACCGTAACCCTAACCCTATCCCTAACCCTAACCTGACGGACAGGCTGGAACCAGCTGCTCAACTCGCCGGAACCACCTGCCAGACATGCCAGAACCACCTGCCGAGCACGCCGGAGCCACCTGCTGGACTCACCAGAACCACCTGCCTGACAGGCCAAAATCAACAGCTGGCTATGAGAGAACCACCTGGCAGACAATCCGCAATAACCTGCCAGGCATGCAGGAACCACCTCTCAGACGTAGGAGAACCACGTGCCGGACACGCTGGAACCACGTCCTGGACAGACTGGAACCACCTGCCGGACATGCCTGGACCACCTGCCGAGCACGCCGGAACCACCTGCTCGACTCGCAGGACCCATGTGCCAGACACGCCAAAATGAACTGCCGGCTACACCAGAACCACTTACCGGACACTCCGGAATAACCTGCCCGGCATGCCAGAACCACCTCTCAGAAGTGCCAGAAGCACGTGCTGGACATGCCGGAACAACCTATCGGACAGAACGGAACAACCTGCCGGACACACCAAAATCACCTGCGGGCTACGCCAGAACCACTTGGAGGACTCTCCGGGAAAACCTGCCGGGCATGCTGGAACCACCTCTCAGACGTGCCTGAACCACGTGGCGGACACTCCGGAAACGCATGTCGGGCCGGCCGGAACCACCTCTCAGACGTGCCAGAACCTCATGCCGGACACCCCAGAACCACCTGCTGGACAGACCGGAAACACCTGCCGGACACGCCGGAACCACATGTTCGACTCGCTGGAACCACATTCTGGACATGGCAAAATCACCTGCCGCCTATGCCAGAACCGCTTGGCGAACACTCCGGAATCACCTGTCAGGCATGCCGGAACCACCTCTCAGACCTGCCAGAACCACATGCCAATGACACCGGAAGCACCTGCCGAGCATGCCGGAAGCACCTGCTCGACTCGCCAGAACCACCTGTCGGACACGCCAAAATCACCTGCCGGCTACGCCACAGCCAGTTGGTGAACACTCCGGAAACACCTGCCGGGCTGGCTGGAACCACCTGCCAGTCACGCCAACATCACCTGCCAGCTACGCCAGAACCACTTGGCGGAGACTCCAGAAACACCTGTTGGGCCAGCCGGAACCACCTCTCAGACGTGCCAGAACCATGTGCCTGAGATGCTGGAACCACACCCCGAACAGACCGAAACCACCTGCCAGACCCAACTGAACCACCTGCCAAGCACGCAGGAACAACCTGCTCGCCTCGCCGGAACCACCTGCCGGGCGCAGCGGAAGCACCTGCCGAGCGCGCCGGAGCCACCTGCTCGCGTCGCCGGAACCACCTGCCCGGCGCGCCGGAGCCACCTGCTCGCCTCGCCGGAACCACCTGCCAGGCCCAGCGGAAGCACGTGCCAAGCACGCCGGAGCCACCTGCTCGCCTCGCCGGAACAACCTGCCAGGCCCAGCGGAAGCACCTGCCGGGCGCGCCGGAGCCACCTGCTCGCCTCGCCGGAACCACCTGCCGGGCGCAGCGGAAGCACGTGCCGAGCACGCCGGAGCCAGCTGCTCGCCTCGCCGGAACCAACTGCCGGGCCCAGCGGAAGCACCTGCCGAGCGCGCCGGAGCCACCTGCTCGCCTCGCCGGAACCACGTGCCGGGCCCTAACCCTAACACTAACCCTAACCCTATCCCCAAACCCTAACCCTAACCCTAACCCCTAACCCTAAGCCTAACCCTAAACCCTAACCCAACCGTAACCCTAACCCTAACCCTACCCCTAACCCTAACCCCTAACCCCAAACCCTAAACCCTAACCCTAACCGTAACCCTAACCCTATCCCTAACCCTAACCTGACGGACAGGCTGGAACCAGCTGCTCAACTCGCCAGAACCACCTGCCAGACATGCCAGAACCACCTGCCGAGCACGCCGGAGCCACCTGCTGGACTCACCAGAACCACCCGCCTGACAGGCCAAAATCAACAGCTGGCTATGAGAGAACCACCTGGCAGACAATCCGCAATAACCTGCCAGGCATGCAGGAACCACCTCTCAGACGTAAGAGAATCACGTGCCGGACACGCTGGAACCACGTCCTGGACAGACTGGAACCACCTGCCGGACATGCCTGGACCATCTGCCGAGCATGCCGGAACCACCTGCTCGACTCGCAGGACCCATGTGCCAGACACGCCAAAATGAACTGCCGGCTACACCAGAACCACTTACCGGACACTCCGGAATAACCTGCCCGGCATGCCAGAACCACCTCTCAGAAGTGCCAGAAGCACGTGCTGGACATGCCGGAACAACCTATCGGACAGAACGGAACAACCTGCCGGACACACCAAAATCACCTGCGGGCTACGCCAGAACCACTTGGAGGACTCTCCGGGAAAACCTGCCGGGCATGCTGGAACCACCTCTCAGACGTGCCTGAACCACGTGGCGGACACTCCGGAAACGCATGTCGGGCCGGCCGGAACCACCTCTCAGACGTGCCAGAACCTCATGCCGGACACCCCAGAACCACCTGCTGGACAGACCGGAAACACCTGCCGGACACGCCGGAACCACATGTTCGACTCGCTGGAACCACATTCTGGACATGGCAAAATCACCTGCCGCCTATGCCAGAACCGCTTGGCGAACACTCCGGAATCACCTGTCAGGCATGCCGGAACCACCTCTCAGACCTGCCAGAACCACATGCCAATGACACCGGAAGCACCTGCCGAGCATGCCGGAAGCACCTGCTCGACTCGCCAGAACCACCTGTCGGACACGCCAAAATCACCTGCCGGCTACGCCACAGCCAGTTGGTGAACACTCCGGAAACACCTGCCGGGCTGGCTGGAACCACCTGCCAGTCACGCCAACATCACCTGCCAGCTACGCCAGAACCACTTGGCGGAGACTCCAGAAACACCTGTTGGGCCAGCCGGAACCACCTCTCAGACGTGCCAGAACCATGTGCCTGAGATGCTGGAACCACACCCCGAACAGACCGAAACCACCTGCCAGACCCAACTGAACCACCTGCCAAGCACGCAGGAACAACCTGCTCGCCTCGCCGGAACCACCTGCCGGGCGCAGTGGAAGCACCTGCCGAGCGCGCCTGAGCCACCTGCTCGCCTCGCCGGAACAACGTGCCCGGCGCGCTGGAGCCACCTGCTCGCCTCGCCGGAACCACCTGCCAGGCCCAGCGGAAGCACCTGCCGGGCGCGCCGGAGCCACCTGCTCGCCTCGCCGGAACCACCTGCCGGGCCCAGCGGAAGCACGTGCCGAGCACGCCGGACCCACCTGCTCGCATCGCCGGAACCACCTGCCGGGCCCAGCGGAAGCACCTGCCGAGCGCGCCGGAGCCACCTGCTCGCCTCGCCGGAACCACGTGCCGGGCCCTAACCCTAACCCTAACCCTAACCCTATCCCCAAACCCTAACCCTAACCCTAACCCCTAACCCTAAGCCTAACCCTAAACCCTAACCCAACCGTAACCCTAACCCTAACCCTACCCCTAACCCTAACCCCTAACCCCAAACCCTAAACCCTAACCCTAACCGTAACCCTAACCCTTTCCCTAACCCTAACCTGACGGACAGGCTGGAACCAGCTGCTCAACTCGCCGGAACCACCTGCCAGACATGCAAGAACCACCTGCCGAGCACGCCGGAGCCACCTGCTGGACTCACCAGAACCACCTGCCTGACAGGCCAAAATCAACAGCTGGCTATGAGAGAACCACCTGGCAGACAATCCGCAATAACCTGCCAGGCATGCAGGAACCACCTCTCAGACGTAGGAGAACCACGTGCCGGACACGCTGGAACCACGTCCTGGACAGACTGGAACCACCTGCCGGACATGCCTGGACCACCTGCCGAGCACGCCGGAACCACCTGCTCGACTCGCAGGACCCATGTGCCAGACACGCCAAAATGAACTGCCGGCTACACCAGAACCACTTACCGGACACTCCGGAATAACCTGCCCGGCATGCCAGAACCACCTCTCAGAAGTGCCAGAAGCACGTGCTGGACATGCCGGAACAACCTATCGGACAGAACGGAACAACCTGCCGGACACACCAAAATCACCTGCGGGCTACGCCAGAACCACTTGGAGGACTCTCCGGGAAAACCTGCCGGGCATGCTGGAACCACCTCTCAGACGTGCCTGAACCACGTGGCGGACACTCCGGAAATGCATGTCGGGCCGGCCGGAACCACCTCTCAGACGTGCCAGAACCTCATGCCGGACACCCCAGAACCACCTGCTGGACAGACCGGAAACACCTGCCGGACACGCCGGAACCACATGTTCGACTCGCTGGAACCACATTCTGGACATGGCAAAATCACCTGCCGCCTATGCCAGAACCGCTTGGCGAACACTCCGGAATCACCTGTCAGGCATGCCGGAACCACCTCTCAGACCTGCCAGAACCACATGCCAATGACACCGGAAGCACCTGCCGAGCATGCCGGAAGCACCTGCTCGACTCGCCAGAACCACCTGTCGGACACGCCAAAATCACCTGCCGGCTACGCCACAGCCAGTTGGTGAACACTCCGGAAACACCTGCCGGGCTGGCTGGAACCACCTGCCAGTCACGCCAACATCACCTGCCAGCTACGCCAGAACCACTTGGCGGAGACTCCAGAAACACCTGTTGGGCCAGCCAGAACCACCTCTCAGACGTGCCAGAACCATGTGCCTGAGATGCTGGAACCACACCCCGAACAGACCGAAACCACCTGCCAGACCCAACTGAACCACCTGCCAAGCCCGCAGGAACAACCTGCTCGCCTCGCCGGAACCACCTGCCGGGCGCAGCGGAAGCACCTGCCGAGCGCGCCGGAGCCACCTGCTCGCCTCGCCGGAACCACCTACCCGGCGCGCTGGAGCCACCTGCTCGCCTCGCCGGAACCACCTGCCAGGCCCAGCGGAAGCACCTGCCGGGCGCGCCGGAGCCACCTGCTCGCCTCGCCGGAACCACCTGCCAGGCCCAGCGGAAGCACGTGCCAAGCGCGCCGGAGCCACCTGCTTGCTTCGCCGGAACCACCTGCCGGGCGCAGCGGAAGCACCTGCCGAGCGCGCTGGAGCCACCTGCTCGCCTCGCCGGAACCACCTGTCGGGCCCAGCGGAAGCACTTGCCGAGCGCGTCGGAGCCACCTGCTCGCCTCGCCGGAACCACCTGACGGGCGCAGCGGAAGCACCTGCCGGGCGCGCCGGAGCCACCTGCTCGGCTCGCCGGAACCACCTGCCGGGCACTAACCCTAACCTTAACCCTAACCCTATCCCCAAACCCTAACCCTAACCCTAACCCCTAACCCTAAGCCTAACCCTAAACCCTAACCCAACCGTAACCCTAACCCTAACCCTACCCCTAACCCTAACCCCTAACCCCAAACCCTAAACCCTAACCCTAACCGTAACCCTAACCCTATCCCTAACCCTAACCTGACGGACAGGCTGGAACCAGCTGCTCAACTCGCCGGAACCACCTGCCAGACATGCCAGAACCACCTGCCGAGCACGCCGGAGCCACCTGCTGGACTCACCAGAACCACCCGCCTGACAGGCCAAAATCAACAGCTGGCTATGAGAGAACCACCTGGCAGACAATCCGCAATAACCTGCCAGGCATGCAGGAACCACCTCTCAGACGTAAGAGAACCACGTGCCGGACACGCTGGAACCACGTCCTGGACAGACTGGAACCACCTGCCGGACATGCCTGGACCACCTGCCGAGCACGCCGGAACCACCTGCTCGACTCGCAGGACCCATGTGCCAGACACGCCAAAATGAACTGCCGGCTACACCAGAACCACTTACCGGACACTCCGGAATAACCTGCCCGGCATGCCAGAACCACCTCTCAGAAGTGCCAGAAGCACGTGCTGGACATGCCGGAACAACCTATCGGACAGAACGGAACAACCTGCCGGACACACCAAAATCACCTGCGGGCTACGCCAGAACCACTTGGAGGACTCTCCGGGAAAACCTGCCGGGCATGCTGGAACCACCTCTCAGACGTGCCTGAACCACGTGGCGGACACTCCGGAAACGCATGTCGGGCCGGCCGGAACCACCTCTCAGACGTGCCAGAACCTCATGCCGGACACCCCAGAACCACCTGCTGGACAGACCGGAAACACCTGCCGGACACGCCGGAACCACATGTTCGACTCGCTGGAACCACATTCTGGACATGGCAAAATCACCTGCCGCCTATGCCAGAACCGCTTGGCGAACACTCCGGAATCACCTGTCAGGCATGCCGGAACCACCTCTCAGACCTGCCAGAACCACATGCCAATGACACCGGAAGCACCTGCCGAGCATGCCGGAAGCACCTGCTCGACTCGCCAGAACCACCTGTCGGACACGCCAAAATCACCTGCCGGCTACGCCACAGCCAGTTGGTGAACACTCCGGAAACACCTGCCGGGCTGGCTGGAACCACCTGCCAGTCACGCCAACATCACCTGCCAGCTACGCCAGAACCACTTGGCGGAGACTCCAGAAACACCTGTTGGGCCAGCCGGAACCACCTCTCAGACGTGCCAGAACCATGTGCCTGAGATGCTGGAACCACACCCCGAACAGACCGAAACCACCTGCCAGACCCAACTGAACCACCTGCCGAGCACGCAGGCACAACCTGCTCGCCTCGCCGGAACCACCTGCCGGGCGCAGCGGAAGCACCTGCCGAGCGCGCCGGAGCCACCTGCTCGCCTCGCCGGAACCACCTGCCCGGCGCGCGGGAGCCACCTGCTCGCCTCGCCGGAACCACCTGCCAGCCCAGCGGAAGCACCTGCCGGGCGCGCCGGAGCCACCTGCTCGCCTCGCCGGAACCACCTGCCGGGCCCAGCGGAAGCACGTGACGAGCACGCCGGAGCCACCTGCTCGCCTCGCCGGAACCACCTGCCGGGCGCAGCGGAAGCACCTGCCGAGCGCGCCGGAGCCACCTGCTCGCGTCGCCGGAACCACGTGCCGGGCCCTAACCCTAACCCTAACCCTAACCCTATCCCCAAACCCTAACCCTAACCCTAACCCCTAACCCTAAGCCTAACCCTAAACCCTAACCCAACCGTAACCCTAACCCTAACCCTACCCCTAACCCTAACCCCTAACCCCAAACCCTAAACCCTAACCCTAACCGTAACCCTAACCCTATCCCTAACCCTAACCTGACGGACAGGCTGGAACCAGCTGCTCAACTCGCCGGAACCACCTGCCAGACATGCCAGAACCACCTGCCGAGCACGCCGGAGCCACCTGCTGGACTCACCAGAACCACCCGCCTGACAGGCCAAAATCAACAGCTGGCTATGAGAGAACCACCTGGCAGACAATCCGCAATAACCTGCCAGGCATGCAGGAACCACCTCTCAGACGTAGGAGAACCACGTGCCGGACACGCTGGAACCACGTCCTGGACAGACTGGAACCACCTGCCGGACATGCCTGGACCACCTGCCGAGCACGCCGGAACCACCTGCTCGACTCGCAGGACCCATGTGCCAGACACGCCAAAATGAACTGCCGGCTACACCAGAACCACTTACCGGACACTCCGGAATAACCTGCCCGGCATGCCAGAACCACCTCTCAGAAGTGCCAGAAGCACGTGCTGGACATGCCAGAACAACCTATCGGACAGAACGGAACAACCTGCCGGACACACCAAAATCACCTGCGGGCTACACCAGAACCACTTGGAGGACTCTCCGGGAAAACCTGCCGGGCATGCTGGAACCACCTCTCAGACGTGCCTGAACCACGTGGCGGACACTCCGGAAACGCATGTCGGGCCGGCCGGAACCACCTCTCAGACGTGCCAGAACCTCATGCCGGACACCCCAGAACCACCTGCTGGACAGACCGGAAACACCTGCCGGACACGCCGGAACCACATGTTCGACTCGCTGGAACCACATTCTGGACATGGCAAAATCACCTGCCGCCTATGCCAGAACCGCTTGGCGAACACTCCGGAATCACCTGTCAGGCATGCCGGAACCACCTCTCAGACCTGCCAGAACCACATGCCAATGACACCGGAAGCACCTGCCGAGCATGCCGGAAGCACCTGCTCGACTCGCCAGAACCACCTGTCGGACACGCCAAAATCACCTGCCGGCTACGCCACAGCCAGTTGGTGAACACTCCGGAAACACCTGCCGGGCTGGCTGGAACCACCTGCCAGTCACGCCAACATCACCTGCCAGCTACGCCAGAACCACTTGGCGGAGACTCCAGAAACAGCTGTTGGGCCAGCCGGAACCACCTCTCAGACGTGCCAGAACCATGTGCCTGAGATGCTGAAACCACACCCCGAACAGACCGAAACCACCTGCCAGACCCAACTGAACCACCTGCCAAGCACGCAGGAACAACCTGCTCGCCTCGCCGGAACCACCTGCCGGGCCCAGCGGAAGCACCTGCCGAGCGCGCCGGAGCCACCTGCTCGCCTCGCCGGAACCACGTGCCGGGCCCTAACCCTAACCCTAACCCTAACCCTATCCCCAAACCCTAACCCTAACCCTAACCCCTAACCCTAAGCCTAACCCTAAACCCTAACCCAACCATAACCCTAACCCTAACCCTACCCCTAACCCTAACCCCTAACCCCAAACCCTAAACCCTAACCCTAACCGTAACCCTAACCCTATCCCTAACCCTAACCTGACGGACAGGCTGGAACCAGCTGCTCAACTCGCCGGAACCACCTGCCAGACATGCCAGAACCACCTGCCGAGCACGCCGGAGCCACCTGCTGGACTCACCAGAACCACCTGCCTGACAGGCCAATATCAACAGCTGGCTATGAGAGAACCACCTGGCAGACCATCCGCAATAACCTGCCAGGCATGCAGGAACCACCTCTCAGACGTAGGAGAACCACGTGCCGGACACGCTGGAACCACGTCCTGGACAGACTGGAACCACCTGCCGGACATGCCTGGACCACCTGCCGAGCACGCCGGAACCACCTGCTCGACTCGCAGGACCCATGTGCCAGACACGCCAAAATGAACTGCCGGCTACACCAGAACCACTTACCGGACACTCCGGAATAACCTGCCCGGCATGCCAGAACCACCTCTCAGAAGTGCCAGAAGCACGTGCTGGACATGCCGGAACAACCTATCGGACAGAACGGAACAACCTGCCGGACACACCAAAATCACCTGCGGGCTACGCCAGAACCACTTGGAGGACTCTCCGGGAAAACCTGCCGGGCATGCTGGAACCACCTCTCAGACGTGCCTGAACCACGTGGCGGACACTCCGGAAACGCATGTCGGGCCGGCCGGAACCACCTCTCAGACGTGCCAGAACCTCATGCCGGACACCCCAGAACCACCTGCTGGACAGACCGGAAACACCTGCCGGACACGCCGGAACCACATGTTCGACTCGCTGGAACCACATTCTGGACATGGCAAAATCACCTGCCGCCTATGCCAGAACCGCTTGGCGAACACTCCGGAATCACCTGTCAGGCATGCCGGAACCACCTCTCAGACCTGCCAGAACCACATGCCAATGACACCGGAAGCACCTGCCGAGCATGCCGGAAGCACCTGCTCGACTCGCCAGAACCACCTGTCGGACACGCCAAAATCACCTGCCGGCTACGCCACAGCCAGTTGGTGAACACTCCGGAAACACCTGCCGGGCTGGCTGGAACCACCTGCCAGTCACGCCAACATCACCTGCCAGCTACGCCAGAACCACTTGGCGGAGACTCCAGAAACACCTGTTGGGCCAGCCGGAACCACCTCTCAGACGTGCCAGAACCATGTGCCTGAGATGCTGGAACCACACCCCGAACAGACCGAAACCACCTGCCAGACCCAACTGAACCACCTGCCAAGCACGCAGGAACAACCTGCTCGCCTCGCCGGAACCACCTGCCGGGCGCAGCGGAAGCACCTGCCGAGCGCGCCGGAGCCACCTGCTCGCGTCGCCGGAACCACCTGCCCGGCGCGCCGGAGCCACCTGCTCGCCTCGCCGGAACCACCTGCCAGGCCCAGCGGAAGCACGTGCCAAGCACGCCGGAGCCACCTGCTCGCCTCGCCGGAACAAACTGCCAGGCCCAGCGGAAGCACCTGCCGGGCGCGCCGGAGCCACCTGCTCGCCTCGCCGGAACCACCTGCCGGGCGCAGCGGAAGCACGTGCCGAGCACGCCGGAGCCAGCTGCTCGCCTCGCCGGAACCAACTGCCGGGCCCAGCGGAAGCACCTGCCGAGCGCGCCGGAGCCACCTGCTCGCCTCGCCGGAACCACGTGCCGGGCCCTAACCCTAACACTAACCCTAACCCTATCCCCAAACCCTAACCCTAACCCTAACCCCTAACCCTAAGCCTAACCCTAAACCCTAACCCAACCGTAACCCTAACCCTAACCCTACCCCTAACCCTAACCCCTAACCCCAAACCCTAAACCCTAACCCTAACCGTAACCCTAACCCTATCCCTAACCCTAACCTGACGGACAGGCTGGAACCAGCTGCTCAACTCGCCAGAACCACCTGCCAGACATGCCAGAACCACCTGCCGAGCACGCCGGAGCCACCTGCTGGACTCACCAGAACCACCCGCCTGACAGGCCAAAATCAACAGCTGGCTATGAGAGAACCACCTGGCAGACAATCCGCAATAACCTGCCAGGCATGCAGGAACCACCTCTCAGACGTAAGAGAATCACGTGCCGGACACGCTGGAACCACGTCCTGGACAGACTGGAACCACCTGCCGGACATGCCTGGACCACCTGCCGAGCACGCCGGAACCACCTGCTCGACTCGCAGGACCCATGTGCCAGACACGCCAAAATGAACTGCCGGCTACACCAGAACCACTTACCGGACACTCCGGAATAACCTGCCCGGCATGCCAGAACCACCTCTCAGAAGTGCCAGAAGCACGTGCTGGACATGCCGGAACAACCTATCGGACAGAACGGAACAACCTGCCGGACACACCAAAATCACCTGCGGGCTACGCCAGAACCACTTGGAGGACTCTCCGGGAAAACCTGCCGGGCATGCTGGAACCACCTCTCAGACGTGCCTGAACCACGTGGCGGACACTCCGGAAACGCATGTCGGGCCGGCCGGAACCACCTCTCAGACGTGCCAGAACCTCATGCCGGACACCCCAGAACCACCTGCTGGACAGACCGGAAACACCTGCCGGACACGCCGGAACCACATGTTCGACTCGCTGGAACCACATTCTGGACATGGCAAAATCACCTGCCGCCTATGCCAGAACCGCTTGGCGAACACTCCGGAATCACCTGTCAGGCATGCCGGAACCACCTCTCAGACCTGCCAGAACCACATGCCAATGACACCGGAAGCACCTGCCGAGCATGCCGGAAGCACCTGCTCGACTCGCCAGAACCACCTGTCGGACACGCCAAAATCACCTGCCGGCTACGCCACAGCCAGTTGGTGAACACTCCGGAAACACCTGCCGGGCTGGCTGGAACCACCTGCCAGTCACGCCAACATCACCTGCCAGCTACGCCAGAACCACTTGGCGGAGACTCCAGAAACACCTGCTGGGCCAGCCGGAACCACCTCTCAGACGTGCCAGAACCATGTGCCTGAGATGCTGGAACCACACCCCGAACAGACCGAAACCACCTGCCAGACCCAACTGAACCACCTGCCAAGCACGCAGGAACAACCTGCTCGCCTCGCCGGAACCACCTGCCGGGCGCAGTGGAAGCACCTGCCGAGCGCGCCTGAGCCACCTGCTCGCCTCGCCGGAACAACGTGCCCGGCGCGCTGGAGCCACCTGCTCGCCTCGCCGGAACCACCTGCCAGGCCCAGCGGAAGCACCTGCCGGGCGCGCCGGAGCCACCTGCTCGCCTCGCCGGAACCACCTGCCAGGCCCAGCGGAAGCACGTGCCAAGCGCGCCGGAGCCACCTGCTTGCTTCGCCGGAACCACCTGCCGGGCGCAGCGGAAGCACCTGCCGAGCGCGCTGGAGCCACCTGCTCGCCTCGCCGGAACCACCTGTCGGGCCCAGCGGAAGCACTTGCCGAGCGCGTCGGAGCCACCTGCTCGCCTCGCCGGAACCACCTGACGGGCGCAGCGGAAGCACCTGCCGGGCGCGCCGGAGCCACCTGCTCGGCTCGCCGGAACCACCTGCCGGGCACTAACCCTAACCTTAACCCTAACCCTATCCCCAAACCCTAACCCTAACCCTAACCCCTAACCCTAAGCCTAACCCTAAACCCTAACCCAACCGTAACCCTAACCCTAACCCTACCCCTAACCCTAACCCCTAACCCCAAACCCTAAACCCTAACACTAACCGTAACCCTAACCCTATCCCTAACCCTAACCTGACGGACAGGCTGGAACCAGCTGCTCAACTCGCCAGAACCACCTGCCAGACATGCCAGAACCACCTGCCGAGCACGCCGGAGCCACCTGCTGGACTCACCAGAACCACCCGCCTGACAGGCCAAAATCAACAGCTGGCTATGAGAGAACCACCTGGCAGACAATCCGCAATAACCTGCCAGGCATGCAGGAACCACCTCTCAGACGTAAGAGAACCACGTGCCGGACACGCTGGAACCACGTCCTGGACAGACTGGAACCACCTGCCGGACATGCCTGGACCACCTGCCGAGCACGCCGGAACCACCTGCTCGACTCGCAGGACCCATGTGCCAGACACGCCAAAATGAACTGCCGGCTACACCAGAACCACTTACCGGACACTCCGGAATAACCTGCCCGGCATGCCAGAACCACCTCTCAGAAGTGCCAGAAGCACGTGCTGGACATGCCGGAACAA
The DNA here is from genome assembly GCF_041296235.1 of Equus asinus. Taxonomy (NCBI): domain Eukaryota; kingdom Metazoa; phylum Chordata; class Mammalia; order Perissodactyla; family Equidae; genus Equus; species Equus asinus. The sequence goes on along the minus strand of NC_091807.1, from coordinate 42,564,722 downwards.
CCTATCGGACAGAACGGAACAACCTGCCGGACACACCAAAATCACCTGCGGGCTACGCCAGAACCACTTGGAGGACTCTCCGGGAAAACCTGCCGGGCATGCTGGAACCACCTCTCAGACGTGCCTGAACCACGTGGCGGACACTCCGGAAACGCATGTCGGGCCTGCCGGAACCACCTCTCAGACGTGCCAGAACCTCATGCCGGACACCCCAGAACCACCTGCTGGACAGACCGGAAACACCTGCCGGACACGCCGGAACCACATGTTCGACTCGCTGGAACCACATTCTGGACATGGCAAAATCACCTGCCGCCTATGCCAGAACCGCTTGGCGAACACTCCGGAATCACCTGTCAGGCATGCCGGAACCACCTCTCAGACCTGCCAGAACCACATGCCAATGACACCGGAAGCACCTGCCGAGCATGCCGGAAGCACCTGCTCGACTCGCCAGAACCACCTGTCGGACACGCCAAAATCACCTGCCGGCTACGCCACAGCCAGTTGGTGAACACTCCGGAAACACCTGCCGGGCTGGCTGGAACCACCTGCCAGCTACGCCAGAACCACTTGGCGGAGACTCCAGAAACACCTGTTGGGCCAGCCGGAACCACCTCTCAGACGTGCCAGAACCATGTGCCTGAGATGCTGGAACCACACCACGAACAGACCGAAACCACCTGCCAGACCCAACTGAACCACCTGCCGAGCACGCAGGAACAACCTGCTCGCCTCGCCGGAACCACCTGCCGGGCGCAGCGGAAGCACCTGCCGAGCGCGCCGGAGCCACCTGCTCGCCTCGCCGGAACCACGTGCCGGGCCCTAACCCTAACCCTAACCCTATCCCCAAACCCTAACCCTAACCCTAACCCCTAACCCTAAGCCTAACCCTAAACCCTAACCCAACCGTAACCCTAACCCTAACCCTACCCCTAACCCTAACCCCTAACCCCAAACCCTAAACCCTAACCCTAACCGTAACCCTAACCCTATCCCTAACCCTAACCTGACGGACAGGCTGGAACCAGCTGCTCAACTCGCCGGAACCACCTGCCAGACATGCCAGAACCACCTGCCGAGCACGCCGGAGCCACCTGCTGGACTCACCAGAACCACCTGCCTGACAGGCCAAAATCAACAGCTGGCTATGAGAGAACCACCTGGCAGACAATCCGCAATAACCTGCCAGGCATGCAGGAACCACCTCTCAGACGTAAGAGAGCCACGTGCCGGACACGCTGGAACCACGTCCTGGACAGACTGGAACCACCTGCCGGACATGCCTGGACCACCTGCCGAGCACGCCGGAACCACCTGCTCGACTCGCAGGACCCATGTGCCAGACACGCCAAAATGAACTGCCGGCTACACCAGAACCACTTACCGGACACTCCGGAATAACCTGCCCGGCATGCCAGAACCACCTCTCAGAAGTGCCAGAAGCACGTGCTGGACATGCCGGAACAACCTATCGGACAGAACGGAACAACCTGCCGGACACACCAAAATCACCTGCGGGCTACGCCAGAACCACTTGGAGGACTCTCCGGGAAAACCTGCCGGGCATGCTGGAACCACCTCTCAGACGTGCCTGAACCACGTGGCGGACACTCCGGAAACGCATGTCGGGCCTGCCGGAACCACCTCTCAGACGTGCCAGAACCTCATGCCGGACACCCCAGAACCACCTGCTGGACAGACCGGAAACACCTGCCGGACACGCCGGAACCACATGTTCGACTCGCTGGAACCACATTCTGGACATGGCAAAATCACCTGCCGCCTATGCCAGAACCGCTTGGCGAACACTCCGGAATCACCTGTCAGGCATGCCGGAACCACCTCTCAGACCTGCCAGAACCACATGCCAATGACACCGGAAGCACCTGCCGAGCATGCCGGAAGCACCTGCTCGACTCGCCAGAACCACCTGTCGGACACGCCAAAATCACCTGCCGGCTACGCCACAGCCAGTTGGTGAACACTCCGGAAACACCTGCCGGGCTGGCTGGAACCACCTGCCAGTCACGCCAACATCACCTGCCAGCTACGCCAGAACCACTTGGCGGAGACTCCAGAAACACCTGTTGGGCCAGCCGGAACCACCTCTCAGACGTGCCAGAACCATGTGCCTGAGATGCTGGAACCACACCCCGAACAGACCGAAACCACCTGCCAGACCCAACTGAACCACCTGCCGAGCACGCAGGCACAACCTGCTCGCCTCGCCGGAACCACCTGCCGGGCGCAGCGGAAGCACCTGCCGAGCGCGCCGGAGCCACCTGCTCGCCTCGCCGGAACCACCTGCCCGGCGCGCGGGAGCCACCTGCTCGCCTCGCCGGAACCACCTGCCAGCCCAGCGGAAGCACCTGCCGGGCGCGCCGGAGCCACCTGCTCGCCTCGCCGGAACCACCTGCCGGGCCCAGCGGAAGCACGTGACGAGCACGCCGGAGCCACCTGCTCGCGTCGCCGGAACCACGTGCCGGGCCCTAACCCTAACCCTAACCCTAACCCTATCCCCAAACCCTAACCCTAACCCTAACCCCTAACCCTAAGCCTAACCCTAAACCCTAACCCAACCGTAACCCTAACCCTAACCCTACCCCTAACCCTAACCCCTAACCCCAAACCCTAAACCCTAACCCTAACCGTAAACCTAACCCTATCCCTAACCCTAACCTGACGGACAGGCTGGAACCAGCTGCTCAACTCGCCAGAACCACCTGCCAGACATGCCAGAACCACCTGCCGAGCACGCCGGAGCCACCTGCTGGACTCACCAGAACCACCTGCCTGACAGGCCAAAATCAACAGCTGGCTATGAGAGAACCACCTGGCAGACAATCCGCAATAACCTGCCAGGCATGCAGGAACCACCTCACAGACGTAAGAGAGCCACGTGCCGGACACGCTGGAACCACGTCCTGGACAGACTGGAACCACCTGCCGGACATGCCTGGACCACCTGCCGAGCACGCCGGAACCACCTGCTCGACTCGCAGGACCCATGTGCCAGACACGCCAAAATGAACTGCCGGCTACACCAGAACCACTTACCGGACACTCCGGAATAACCTGCCCGGCATGCCAGAACCACCTCTCAGAAGTGCCAGAAGCACGTGCTGGACATGCCAGAACAACCTATCGGACAGAACGGAACAACCTGCCGGACACACCAAAATCACCTGCGGGCTACGCCAGAACCACTTGGAGGACTCTCCGGGAAAACCTGCCGGGCATGCTGGAACCACCTCTCAGACGTGCCTGAACCACGTGGCGGACACTCCGGAAACGCATGTCGGGCCGGCCGGAACCACCTCTCAGACGTGCCAGAACCTCATGCCGGACACCCCAGAACCACCTGCTGGACAGACCGGAAACACCTGCCGGACACGCCGGAACCACATGTTCGACTCGCTGGAACCACATTCTGGACATGGCAAAATCACCTGCCGCCTATGCCAGAACCGCTTGGCGAACACTCCGGAATCACCTGTCAGGCATGCCGGAACCACCTCTCAGACCTGCCAGAACCACATGCCAATGACACCGGAAGCACCTGCCGAGCATGCCGGAAGCACCTGCTCGACTCGCCAGAACCACCTGTCGGACACGCCAAAATCACCTGCCGGCTACGCCACAGCCAGTTGGTGAACACTCCGGAAACACCTGCCGGGCTGGCTGGAACCACCTGCCAGTCACGCCAACATCACCTGCCAGCTACGCCAGAACCACTTGGCGGAGACTCCAGAAACACCTGTTGGGCCAGCCGGAACCACCTCTCAGACGTGCCAGAACCATGTGCCTGAGATGCTGGAACCACACCCCGAACAGACCGAAACCACCTGCCAGACCCAACTGAACCACCTGCCGAGCACGCAGGCACAACCTGCTCGCCTCGCCGGAACCACCTGCCGGGCGCAGCGGAAGCACCTGCCGAGCGCGCCGGAGCCACCTGCTCGCCTCGCCGGAACCACGTGCCGGGCCCTAACCCTAACCCTAACCCTAACCCTATCCCCAAACCCTAACCCTAACCCTAACCCCTAACCCTAAGCCTAACCCTAAACCCTAACCCAACCGTAACCCTAACCCTAACCCTACCCCTAACCCTAACCCCTAACCCCAAACCCTAAACCCTAACCCTAACCGTAAACCTAACCCTATCCCTAACCCTAACCTGACGGACAGGCTGGAACCAGCTGCTCAACTCGCCGGAACCACCTGCCAGACATGCCAGAACCACCTGCCGAGCACGCCGGAGCCACCTGCTGGACTCACCAGAACCACCTGCCTGACAGGCCAAAATCAACAGCTGGCTATGAGAGAACCACCTGGCAGACAATCCGCAATAACCTGCCAGGCATGCAGGAACCACCTCACAGACGTAAGAGAACCACGTGCCGGACACGCTGGAACCACGTCCTGGACAGACTGGAACCACCTGCCGGACATGCCTGGACCACCTGCCGAGCACGCCGGAACCACCTGCTCGACTCGCAGGACCCATGTGCCAGACACGCCAAAATGAACTGCCGGCTACACCAGAACCACTTACCGGACACTCCGGAATAACCTGCCCGGCATGCCAGAACCACCTCTCAGAAGTGCCAGAAGCACGTGCTGGACATGCCGGAACAACCTATCGGACAGAACGGAACAACCTGCCGGACACACCAAAATCACCTGCGGGCTACGCCAGAACCACTTGGAGGACTCTCCGGGAAAACCTGCCGGGCATGCTGGAACCACCTCTCAGACGTGCCTGAACCACGTGGCGGACACTCCCGAAACGCATGTCGGGCCTGCCGGAACCACCTCTCAGACGTGCCAGAACCTCATGCCGGACACCCCAGAACCAGCTGCTGGACAGACCGGAAACACCTGCCGGACACGCCGGAACCACATGTTCGACTCGCTGGAACCACATTCTGGACATGGCAAAATCACCTGCCGCCTATGCCAGAACCGCTTGGCGAACACTCCGGAATCACCTGTCAGGCATGCCGGAACCACCTCTCAGACCTGCCAGAACCACATGCCAATGACACCGGAAGCACCTGCCGAGCATGCCGGAAGCACCTGCTCGACTCGCCAGAACCACCTGTCGGACACGCCAAAATCACCTGCCGGCTACGCCACAGCCAGTTGGTGAACACTCCGGAAACACCTGCCGGGCTGGCTGGAACCACCTGCCAGTCACGCCAACATCACCTGCCAGCTACGCCAGAACCACTTGGCGGAGACTCCAGAAACACCTGTTGGGCCAGCCGGAACCACCTCTCAGACGTGCCAGAACCATGTGCCTGAGATGCTGGAACCACACCCCGAACAGACCGAAACCACCTGCCAGACCCAACTGAACCACCTGCCAAGCACGCAGGAACAACCTGCTCGCCTCGCCGGAACCACCTGCCGGGCGCAGCGGAAGCACCTGCCGAGCGCGCCTGAGCCACCTGCTCGCCTCGCCGGAACAACCTGCCCGGCGCGCTGGAGCCACCTGCTCGCCTCGCCGGAACCACCTGCCAGGCCCAGCGGAAGCACCTGCCGGGCGCGCCGGAGCCACCTGCTCGCCTCGCCGGAACCACCTGCCGGGCCCAGCGGAAGCACGTGCCGAGCACGCCGGAGCCACCTGCTCGCCTCGCCGGAACCACCTGCCGGGCCCAGCGGAAGCACCTGCCGAGCGCGCCGGAGCCACCTGCTCGCCTCGCCGGAACCACGTGCCGGGCCCTAACCCTAACCCTAACCCTAACCCTATCCCCAAACCCTAACCCTAACCCTAACCCCTAACCCTAAGCCTAACCCTAAACCCTAACCCAACCGTAACCCTAACCCTAACCCTACCCCTAACCCTAACCCCTAACCCCAAACCCTAAACCCTAACCCTAACCGTAACCCTAACCCTATCCCTAACCCTAACCTGACGGACAGGCTGGAACCAGCTGCTCAACTCGCCGGAACCAACTGCCAGACATGCCAGAACCACCTGCCGAGCACGCCGGAGCCACCTGCTGGACTCACCAGAACCACCTGCCTGACAGGCCAAAATCAACAGCTGGCTATGAGAGAACCACCTGGCAGACAATCCGCAATAACCTGCCAGGCATGCAGGAACCACCTCTCAGACGTAGGAGAACCACGTGTCGGACACGCTGGAACCACGTCCTGGACAGACTGGAACCACCTGCCGGACATGCCTGGACCACCTTCCGAGCACGCCGGAACCACCTGCTCGACTCGCAGGACCCATGTGCCAGACACGCCAAAATGAACTGCCGGCTACACCAGAACCACTTACCGGACACTCCGGAATAACCTGCCCGGCATGCCAGAACCACCTCTCAGAAGTGCCAGAAGCACGTGCTGGACATGCCAGAACAACCTATCGGACAGAACGGAACAACCTGCCGGACACACCAAAATCACCTGCGGGCTACACCAGAACCACTTGGAGGACTCTCCGGGAAAACCTGCCGGGCATGCTGGAACCACCTCTCAGACGTGCCTGAACCACGTGGCGGACACTCCGGAAACGCATGTCGGGCCGGCCGGAACCACCTCTCAGACGTGCCAGAACCTCATGCCGGACACCCCAGAACCACCTGCTGGACAGACCGGAAACACCTGCCGGACACGCCGGAACCACATGTTCGACTCGCTGGAACCACATTCTGGACATGGCAAAATCACCTGCCGCCTATGCCAGAACCGCTTGGCGAACACTCCGGAATCACCTGTCAGGCATGCCGGAACCACCTCTCAGACCTGCCAGAACCACATGCCAATGACACCGGAAGCACCTGCCGAGCATGCCGGAAGCACCTGCTCGACTCGCCAGAACCACCTGTCGGACACGCCAAAATCACCTGCCGGCTACGCCACAGCCAGTTGGTGAACACTCCGGAAACACCTGCCGGGCTGGCTGGAACCACCTGCCAGTCACGCCAACATCACCTGCCAGCTACGCCAGAACCACTTGGCGGAGACTCCAGAAACAGCTGTTGGGCCAGCCGGAACCACCTCTCAGACGTGCCAGAACCATGTGCCTGAGATGCTGGAACCACACCCCGAACAGACCGAAACCACCTGCCAGACCCAACTGAACCACCTGCCAAGCACGCAGGAACAACCTGCTCGCCTCGCCGGAACCACCTGCCGGGCGCAGCGGAAGCACCTGCCGAGCGCGCCTGAGCCACCTGCTCGCCTCGCCGGAACAACCTGCCCAGCGCGCTGGAGCCACCTGCTCGCCTCGCCGGAACCACCTGCCAGGCCCAGCGGAAGCACCTGCCGGGCGCGCCGGAGCCACCTGCTCGCCTCGCCGGAACCACCTGCCGGGCCCAGCGGAAGCACGTGCCGAGCACGCCGGAGCCACCTGCTCGCCTCGCCGGAACCACCTGCCGGGCCCAGCGGAAGCACCTGCCGAGCGCGCCGGAGCCACCTGCTCGCCTCGCCGGAACCACGTGCCGGGCCCTAACCCTAACCCTAACCCTAACCCTATCCCCAAACCCTAACCCTAACCCTAACCCCTAACCCTAAGCCTAACCCTAAACCCTAACCCAACCGTAACCCTAACCCTAACCCTACCCCTAACCCTAACCCCTAACCCCAAACCCTAAACCCTAACCCTAACCGTAACCCTAACCCTATCCCTAACCCTAACCTGACGGACAGGCTGGAACCAGCTGCTCAACTCGCCGGAACCAACTGCCAGACATGCCAGAACCACCTGCCGAGCACGCCGGAGCCACCTGCTGGACTCACCAGAACCACCTGCCTGACAGGCCAAAATCAACAGCTGGCTATGAGAGAACCACCTGGCAGACAATCCGCAATAACCTGCCAGGCATGCAGGAACCACCTCTCAGACGTAGGAGAACCACGTGCCGGACACGCTGGAACCACGTCCTGGACAGACTGGAACCACCTGCCGGACATGCCTGGACCACCTGCCGAGCACGCCGGAACCACCTGCTCGACTCGCAGGACCCATGTGCCAGACACGCCAAAATGAACTGCCGGCTACACCAGAACCACTTACCGGACACTCCGGAATAACCTGCCCGGCATGCCAGAACCACCTCTCAGAAGTGCCAGAAGCACGTGCTGGACATGCCAGAACAACCTATCGGACAGAACGGAACAACCTGCCGGACACACCAAAATCACCTGCGGGCTACACCAGAACCACTTGGAGGACTCTCCGGGAAAACCTGCCGGGCATGCTGGAACCACCTCTCAGACGTGCCTGAACCACGTGGCGGACACTCCGGAAACGCATGTCGGGCCGGCCGGAACCACCTCTCAGACGTGCCAGAACCTCATGCCGGACACCCCAGAACCACCTGCTGGACAGACCGGAAACACCTGCCGGACACGCCGGAACCACATGTTCGACTCGCTGGAACCACATTCTGGACATGGCAAAATCACCTGCCGCCTATGCCAGAACCGCTTGGCGAACACTCCGGAATCACCTGTCAGGCATGCCGGAACCACCTCTCAGACCTGCCAGAACCACATGCCAATGACACCGGAAGCACCTGCCGAGCATGCCGGAAGCACCTGCTCGACTCGCCAGAACCACCTGTCGGACACGCCAAAATCACCTGCCGGCTACGCCACAGCCAGTTGGTGAACACTCCGGAAACACCTGCCGGGCTGGCTGGAACCACCTGCCAGTCACGCCAACATCACCTGCCAGCTACGCCAGAACCACTTGGCGGAGACTCCAGAAACAGCTGTTGGGCCAGCCGGAACCACCTCTCAGACGTGCCAGAACCATGTGCCTGAGATGCTGGAACCACACCCCGAACAGACCGAAACCACCTGCCAGACCCAACTGAACCACCTGCCAAGCACGCAGGAACAACCTGCTCGCCTCGCCGGAACCACCTGCCGGGCCCAGCGGAAGCACCTGCCGAGCGCGCCGGAGCCACCTGCTCGCCTCGCCGGAACCACGTGCCGGGCCCTAACCCTAACCCTAACCCTAACCCTATCCCCAAACCCTAACCCTAACCCTAACCCCTAACCCTAAGCCTAACCCTAAACCCTAACCCAACCATAACCCTAACCCTAACCCTACCCCTAACCCTAACCCCTAACCCCAAACCCTAAACCCTAACCCTAACCGTAACCCTAACCCTATCCCTAACCCTAACCTGACGGACAGGCTGGAACCAGCTGCTCAACTCGCCGGAACCACCTGCCAGACATGCCAGAACCACCTGCCGAGCACGCCGGAGCCACCTGCTGGACTCACCAGAACCACCTGCCTGACAGGCCAAAATCAACAGCTGGCTATGAGAGAACCACCTGGCAGACCATCCGCAATAACCTGCCAGGCATGCAGGAACCACCTCTCAGACGTAGGAGAACCACGTGCCGGACACGCTGGAACCACGTCCTGGACAGACTGGAACAACCTGCCGGACATGCCTGGACCACCTGCCGAGCACGCCGGAACCACCTGCTCGCCTCGCCGGAACCACCTGCCGGGCGCGCCGGAGCCACCTGCTCGCCTCGCCGGAACCACCTGCCCGGCGCGCTGGAGCCACCTGCTCGCCTCGCCGGAACCACCTGCCAGGCCCAGCGGAAGCACCTGCCGGGCGCGCCGGAGCCACCTGCTCGCCTCGCCGGAACCACCTGCCGGGCCCAGCGGAAGCACGTGCCAAGCGCGCCGGAGCCACCTGCTCGCTTCGCCGGAACCACCTGCCCGGCACGCCGGAGCCACCTGCTCGCCTCGCCGGAACCACCTGCCAGGCCCAGCGGAAGCACCTGCCGGGCGCGCCGGAGCCACCTGCTCGCCTCGCCGGAACCACCTGCCGGGCGCAGCGGAAGCACGTGCCAAGCGCGCCGGAGCCACCTGCTCGCCTCGCCGGAACCACCTGCCGGGCCCAGCGGAAGCACGTGCCAAGCGCGCCGGAGCCACCTGCTCGCTTCACCGGAACCACCTGCCCGGCACGCCGGAGCCACCTGCTCGCCTCGCCGGAACCACCTGACAGGCCCAGCGGAAGCACCTGCCGGGCGCGCCGGAGCCACCTGCTCGCCTCGCCGGAACCACCTGCCGGGCGCCGCGGAACCACCTGCCGGGCGTGCCGGAGCCACCTGCTCGGCTCGCCGAAACCACCTGCCAGGCCCTAACCCTAACCCTAACCCTAACCCTATCCCCAAACCCTAACCCTAACCCTAACCCCTAACCCTAAGCCTAACCCTAAACCCTAACCCAACCGTAACCCTAACCCTAACCCAACCCCTAACCCTAACCCCTAACCCCAAACCCTAAACCCTAACCGTAACCCTAACCCTATCCCTAACCCTAACCTGACGGACAGGCTGGAACCAGCTGCTCAACTCCCCGGAACCACCTGCCAGACATGCCAGAACCACCTGCCGAGCACGCCGGAGCCACCTGCTGGACTCACCAGAACCACCTGCCTGACAGGCCAAAATCAACAGCTGGCTATGAGAGAACCACCTGGCAGACAATCCGCAATAACCTGCCAGGCATGCAGGAACCACCTCTCAGACGTAAGAGAACCACGTGCCGGACACGCTGGAACCACGTCCTGGACAGACTGGAACCACCTGCCGGACATGCCTGGACCACCTGCCGAGCACGCCGGAACCACCTGCTCGACTCGCAGGACCCATGTGCCAGACACGCCAAAATGAACTGCCGGCTACACCAGAACCACTTACCGGACACTCCGGAATAACCTGCCCGGCATGCCAGAACCACCTCTCAGAAGTGCCAGAAGCACGTGCTGGACATGCCGGAACAACCTATCGGACAGAACGGAACAACCTGCCGGACACACCAAAATCACCTGCGGGCTACGCCAGAACCACTTGGAGGACTCTCCGGGAAAACCTGCCGGGCATGCTGGAACCACCTCTCAGACGTGCCTGAACCACGTGGCGGACACTCCGGAAACGCATGTCGGGCCGGCCGGAACCACCTCTCAGACGTGCCAGAACCTCATGCCGGACACCCCAGAACCACCTGCTGGACAGACCGGAAACACCTGCCGGACACGCCGGAACCACATGTTCGACTCGCTGGAACCACATTCTGGACATGGCAAAATCACCTGCCGCCTATGCCAGAACCGCTTGGCGAACACTCCGGAATCACCTGTCAGGCATGCCGGAACCACCTCTCAGACCTGCCAGAACCACATGCCAATGACACCGGAAGCACCTGCCGAGCATGCCGGAAGCACCTGCTCGACTCGCCAGAACCACCTGTCGGACACGCCAAAATCACCTGCCGGCTACGCCACAGCCAGTTGGTGAACACTCCGGAAACACCTGCCGGGCTGGCTGGAACCACCTGCCAGTCACGCCAACATCACCTGCCAGCTACGCCAGAACCACTTGGCGGAGACTCCAGAAACACCTGTTGGGCCAGCCGGAACCACCTCTCAGACGTGCCAGAACCATGTGCCTGAGATGCTGGAACCACACCCCGAACAGACCGAAACCACCTGCCAGACCCAACTGAACCACCTGCCAAGCACGCAGGAACAACCTGCTCGCCTCGCCGGAACCACCTGCCGGGCGCAGCGGAAGCACCTGCCGAGCGCGCCTGAGCCACCTGCTCGCCTCGCCGGAACAACCTGCCCGGCGCGCTGGAGCCACCTGCTCGCCTCGCCGGAACCACCTGCCAGGCCCAGCGGAAGCACCTGCCGGGCGCGCCGGAGCCACCTGCTCGCCTCGCCGGAACCACCTGCCCGGCGCGCTGGAGCCACCTGCTCGCCTCGCCGGAACCACCTGCCAGGCCCAGCGGAAGCACCTGCCGGGCGCGCCGGAGCCACCTGCTCGCCTCGCCGGAACCACCTGCCGGGCCCAGCGGAAGCACGTGCCAAGCGCGCCGGAGCCACCTGCTCGCTTCGCCGGAACCACCTGCCCGGCACGACGGAGCCACCTGCTCGCCTCGCCGGAACCACCTGCCAGGCCCAGCGGAAGCACCTGCCGGGCGCGCCGGAGCCACCTGCTCGCCTCGCCGGAACCACCTGCCGGGCGCAGCGGAAGCACGTGCCAAGCGCGCCGGAGCCACCTGCTCGCCTCGCCGGAACCACCTGACGGGCCCAGCGGAAGCACGTGCCAAGCGCGCCGGAGCCACCTGCTCGCTTCACCGGAACCACCTGCCCGGCACGCCGGAGCCACCTGCTCGCCTCGCCGGAACCACCTGCCAGGCCCAGCGGAAGCACCTGCCGGGCGCGCCGGAGCCACCTGCTCGCCTCGCCGGAACCACCTGCCGGGCGCAGCGGAAGCACCTGCCGAGCGCGCCGGAGCCACCTGCTCGCCTCGCCGGAACCACCTGCCTGGCGCAGCGGAAGCACCTGCTGAGCGCGCTGGAGCCACCAGCTCGCCTCGCCGGAACCACCTGTCGGGCCCAGCGGAAGCACTTGCCGAGCGCGCCGGAGCCACCTGCTCGCCTTGCCGGAACCACCTGCCGGGCGCAGCGGAACCACCTGCCGGGCGTGCCGGAGCCACCTGCTCGGCTCGCCGAAACCACCTGCCGGGCCCTAACCCTAACCCTAACCCTAACCCTATCCCCAAACCCTAACCCTAACCCTAACCCCTAACCCTAAGCCTAACCCTAAACCCTAACCCAACCGTAACCCTAACCCTAACCCTACCCCTAACCCTAACCCCTAACCCCAAACCCTAAACCCTAACCGTAACCCTAACCCTATCCCTAACCCTAACCTGACGGACAGGCTGGAACCAGCTGCTCAACTCGCCGGAACCACCTGCCAGACATGCCAGAACCACCTGCCGAGCACGCCGGAGCCACCTGCTGGACTCACCAGAACCACCTGCCTGACAGGCCAAAATCAACAGCTGGCTATGAGAGAACCACCTGGCAGACAATCTGCAATAACCTGCCAGGCATGCAGGAACCACCTCTCAGACGTAAGAGAACCACGTACCGGACACGCTGGAACCACGTCCTGGACAGACTGGAACCACCTGCCGGACATGCCTGGACCACCTGCCGAGCACGCCGGAACCACCTGCTCGACTCGCAGGACCCATGTGCCAGACACGCCAAAATGAACTGCCGGCTACACCAGAACCACTTACCGGACACTCCGGAATAACCTGCCCGGCATGCCAGAACCACCTCTCAGAAGTGCCAGAAGCACGTGCTGGACATGCCAGAACAACCTATCGGACAGAACGGAACAACCTGCCGGACACACCAAAATCACCTGCGGGCTACGCCAGAACCACTTGGAGGACTCTCCGGGAAAACCTGCCGGGCATGCTGGAACCACCTCTCAGACGTGCCTGAACCACGTGGCGGACACTCCGGAAACGCATGTCGGGCCGGCCGGAACCACCTCTCAGATGTGCCAGAACCTCATGCCGGACACCCCAGAACCACCTGCTGGACAGACCGGAAACACCTGCCGGACACGCCGGAACCACATGTTCGACTCGCTGGAACCACATTCTGGACATGGCAAAATCACCTGCCGCCTATGCCAGAACCGCTTGGCGAACACTCCGGAATCACCTGTCAGGCATGCCGGAACCACCTCTCAGACCTGCCAGAACCACATGCCAATGACACCGGAAGCACCTGCCGAGCATGCCGGAAGCACCTGCTCGACTCGCCAGAACCACCTGTCGGACACGCCAAAATCACCTGCCGGCTACGCCACAGCCAGTTGGTGAACACTCCGGAAACACCTGCCGGGCTGGCTGGAACCACCTGCCAGTCACGCCAACATCACCTGCCAGCTACGCCAGAACCACTTGGCGGAGACTCCAGAAACACCTGTTGGGCCAGCCGGAACCACCTCTCAGACGTGCCAGAACCATGTGCCTGAGATGCTGGAACCACACCCCGAACAGACCGAAACCACCTGCCAGACCCAACTGAACCACCTGCCAAGCACGCAGGAACAACCTGCTCGCCTCGCCGGAACCACCTGCCGGGCGCAGCGGAAGCACCTGCCGAGCGCGCCTGAGCCACCTGCTCGCCTCGCCGGAACAACCTGCCCGGCGCGCTGGAGCCACCTGCTCGCCTCGCCGGAACCACCTGCCAGGCCCAGCGGAAGCACCTGCCGGGCGCGCCGGAGCCACCTGCTCGCCTCGCCGGAACCACCTGCCGGGCCCAGCGGAAGCACGTGCCGAGCACGCCGGAGCCACCTGCTCGCCTCGCCGGAACCACCTGCCGGGCCCAGCGGAAGCACCTGCCGAGCGCGCCGGAGCCACCTGCTCGGCTCGCCGGAACCACGTGCCGGGCCCTAACCCTAACCCTAACCCTAACCCTATCCCCAAACCCTAACCCTAACCCTAACCCCTAACCCTAAGCCTAACCCTAAACCCTAACCCAACCGTAACCCTAACCCTAACCCTACCCCTAACCCTAACCCCTAACCCCAAACCCTAAACCCTAACCCTAACCGTAACCCTAACCCTATCCCTAACCCTAACCTGACGGACAGGCTGGAACCAGCTGCTCAACTCGCCGGAACCACCTGCCAGACATGCCAGAACCACCTGCCGAGCACGCCGGAGCCACCTGCTGGACTCACCAGAACCACCTGCCTGACAGGCCAAAATCAACAGCTGGCTATGAGAGAACCACCTGGCAGACAATCCGCAATAACCTGCCAGGCATGCAGGAACCACCTCTCAGACGTAGGAGAACCACGTGCCGGACACGCTGGAACCACGTCCTGGACAGACTGGAACCACCTGCCGGACATGCCTGGACCACCTGCCGAGCACGCCGGAACCACCTGCTCGACTCGCAGGACCCATGTGCCAGACACGCCAAAATGAACTGCCGGCTACACCAGAACCACTTACCGGACACTCCGGAATAACCTGCCCGGCATGCCAGAACCACCTCTCAGAAGTGCCAGAAGCACGTGCTGGACATGCCAGAACAACCTATCGGACAGAACGGAACAACCTGCCGGACACACCAAAATCACCTGCGGGCTACACCAGAACCACTTGGAGGACTCTCCGGGAAAACCTGCCGGGCATGCTGGAACCACCTCTCAGACGTGCCTGAACCACGTGGCGGACACTCCGGAAACGCATGTCGGGCCGGCCGGAACCACCTCTCAGACGTGCCAGAACCTCATGCCGGACACCCCAGAACCACCTGCTGGACAGACCGGAAACACCTGCCGGACACGCCGGAACCACATGTTCGACTCGCTGGAACCACATTCTGGACATGGCAAAATCACCTGCCGCCTATGCCAGAACCGCTTGGCGAACACTCCGGAATCACCTGTCAGGCATGCCGGAACCACCTCTCAGACCTGCCAGAACCACATGCCAATGACACCGGAAGCACCTGCCGAGCATGCCGGAAGCACCTGCTCGACTCGCCAGAACCACCTGTCGGACACGCCAAAATCACCTGCCGGCTACGCCACAGCCAGTTGGTGAACACTCCGGAAACACCTGCCGGGCTGGCTGGAACCACCTGCCAGTCACGCCAACATCACCTGCCAGCTACGCCAGAACCACTTGGCGGAGACTCCAGAAACACCTGTTGGGCCAGCCGGAACCACCTCTCAGACGTGCCAGAACCATGTGCCTGAGATGCTGGAACCACACCCCGAACAGACCGAAACCACCTGCCAGACCCAACTGAACCACCTGCCAAGCACGCAGGAACAACCTGCTCGCCTCGCCGGAACCACCTGCCGGGCGCAGCGGAAGCACCTGCCGAGCGCGCCTGAGCCACCTGCTCGCCTCGCCGGAACAACCTGCCCGGCGCGCTGGAGCCACCTGCTCGCCTCGCCGGAACCACCTGCCAGGCCCAGCGGAAGCACCTGCCGGCCGCGCCGGAGCCACCTGCTCGCCTCGCCGGAACCACCTGCCGGGCCCAGCGGAAGCACGTGCCGAGCACGCCGGACCCACCTGCTCGCCTCGCCGGAACCACCTGCCGGGCCCAGCGGAAGCACCTGCCGAGCGCGCCGGAGCCACCTACTCGGCTCGCCGGAACCACGTGCCGGGCCCTAACCCTAACCCTAACCCTAACCCTAACCCTATCCCCAAACCCTAACCCTAACCCTAACCCCTAACCCTAAGCCTAACCCTAAACCCTAACCCAACCGTAACCCTAACCCTAACCCTACCCCTAACCCTAACCCCTAACCCCAAACCCTAAACCCTAACCCTAACCGTAACCCTAACCCTATCCCTAACCCTAACCTGACGGACAGGCTGGAACCAGCTGCTCAACTCGCCGGAACCACCTGCCAGACATGCCAGAACCACCTGCCGAGCACGCCGGAGCCACCTGCTGGACTCACCAGAACCACCTGCCTGACAGGCCAAAATCAACAGCTGGCTATGAGAGAACCACCTGGCAGACAATCCGCAATAACCTGCCAGGCATGCAGGAACCACCTCTCAGACGTAGGAGAACCACGTGCCGGACACGCTGGAACCACGTCCTGGACAGACTGGAACCACCTGCCGGACATGCCTGGACCACCTGCCGAGCACGCCGGAACCACCTGCTCGACTCGCAGGACCCATGTGCCAGACACGCCAAAATGAACTGCCGGCTACACCAGAACCACTTACCGGACACTCCGGAATAACCTGCCCGGCATGCCAGAACCACCTCTCAGAAGTGCCAGAAGCACGTGCTGGACATGCCGGAACAACCTATCGGACAGAACGGAACAACCTGCCGGACACACCAAAATCACCTGCGGGCTACGCCAGAACCACTTGGAGGACTCTCCGGGAAAACCTGCCGGGCATGCTGGAACCACCTCTCAGACGTGCCTGAACCACGTGGCGGACACTCCGGAAACGCATGTCGGGCCGGCCGGAACCACCTCTCAGACGTGCCAGAACCTCATGCCGGACACCCCAGAACCACCTGCTGGACAGACCGGAAACACCTGCCGGACACGCCGGAACCACATGTTCGACTCGCTGGAACCACATTCTGGACATGGCAAAATCACCTGCCGCCTATGCCAGAACCGCTTGGCGAACACTCCGGAATCACCTGTCAGGCATGCCGGAACCACCTCTCAGACCTGCCAGAACCACATGCCAATGACACCGGAAGCACCTGCCGAGCATGCCGGAAGCACCTGCTCGACTCGCCAGAACCACCTGTCGGACACGCCAAAATCACCTGCCGGCTACGCCACAGCCAGTTGGTGAACACTCCGGAAACACCTGCCGGGCTGGCTGGAACCACCTGCCAGTCACGCCAACATCACCTGCCAGCTACGCCAGAACCACTTGGCGGAGACTCCAGAAACACCTGTTGGGCCAGCCGGAACCACCTCTCAGACGTGCCAGAACCATGTGCCTGAGATGCTGGAACCACACCCCGAACAGACCGAAACCACCTGCCAGACCCAACTGAACCACCTGCCAAGCACGCAGGAACAACCTGCTCGCCTCGCCGGAACCACCTGCCGGGCGCAGCGGAAGCACCTGCCGAGCGCGACTGAGCCACCTGCTCGCCTCGCCGGAACAACGTGCCCGGCGCGCTGGAGCCACCTGCTCGCCTCGCCGGAACCACCTGCCAGGCCCAGCGGAAGCACCTGCCGGGCGCGCCGGAGCCACCTGCTCGCCTCGCCGGAACCACCTGCCGGGCCCAGCGGAAGCACGTGCCGAGCACGCCGGACCCACCTGCTCGCATCGCCGGAACCACCTGCCGGGCCCAGCGGAAGCACCTGCCGAGCGCGCCGGAGCCACCTGCTCGGCTCGCCGGAACCACGTGCCGGGCCCTAACCCTAACCCTAACCCTAACCCTATCCCCAAACCCTAACCCTAACCCTAACCCCTAACCCTAAGCCTAACCCTAAACCCTAACCCAACCGTAACCCTAACCCTAACCCTACCCCTAACCCTAACCCCTAACCCCAAACCCTAAACCCTAACCCTAACCGTAACCCTAACCCTATCCCTAACCCTAACCTGACGGACAGGCTGGAACCAGCTGCTCAACTCGCCGGAACCACCTGCCAGACATGCCAGAACCACCTGCCGAGCACGCCGGAGCCACCTGCTGGACTCACCAGAACCACCCGCCTGACAGGCCAAAATCAACAGCTGGCTATGAGAGAACCACCTGGCAGACAATCCGCAATAACCTGCCAGGCATGCAGGAACCACCTCTCAGACGTAGGAGAACCACGTGCCGGACACGCTGGAACCACGTCCTGGACAGACTGGAACCACCTGCCGGACATGCCTGGACCACCTGCCGAGCACGCCGGAACCACCTGCTCGACTCGCAGGACCCATGTGCCAGACACGCCAAAATGAACTGCCGGCTACACCAGAACCACTTACCGGACACTCCGGAATAACCTGCCCGGCATGCCAGAACCACCTCTCAGAAGTGCCAGAAGCACGTGCTGGACATGCCGGAACAACCTATCGGACAGAACGGAACAACCTGCCGGACACACCAAAATCACCTGCGGGCTACGCCAGAACCACTTGGAGGACTCTCCGGGAAAACCTGCCGGGCATGCTGGAACCACCTCTCAGACGTGCCTGAACCACGTGGCGGACACTCCGGAAACGCATGTCGGGCCGGCCGGAACCACCTCTCAGACGTGCCAGAACCTCATGCCGGACACCCCAGAACCACCTGCTGGACAGACCGGAAACACCTGCCGGACAC
The DNA here is from genome assembly GCF_041296235.1 of Equus asinus. Classification (NCBI taxonomy): domain Eukaryota; kingdom Metazoa; phylum Chordata; class Mammalia; order Perissodactyla; family Equidae; genus Equus; species Equus asinus. The sequence continues at coordinate 42,546,067 of NC_091807.1, read as the reverse complement.
GCCGGAACCACATGTTCGACTCGCTGGAACCACATTCTGGACATGGCAAAATCACCTGCCGCCTATGCCAGAACCGCTTGGCGAACACTCCGGAATCACCTGTCAGGCATGCCGGAACCACCTCTCAGACCTGCCAGAACCACATGCCAATGACACCGGAAGCACCTGCCGAGCATGCCGGAAGCACCTGCTCGACTCGCCAGAACCACCTGTCGGACACGCCAAAATCACCTGCCGGCTATGCCACAGCCAGTTGGTGAACACTCCGGAAACACCTGCCGGGCTGGCTGGAACCACCTGCCAGCTACGCCAGAACCACTTGGCGGAGACTCCAGAAACACCTGTTGGGCCAGCCGGAACCACCTCTCAGACGTGCCAGAACCATGTGCCTGAGATGCTGGAACCACACCCCGAACAGACCGAAACCACCTGCCAGACCCAACTGAACCACCTGCCGAGCACGCAGGAACAACCTGCTCGCCTCGCCGGAACCACGTGCCGGGCCCTAACCCTAACCCTAACCCTAACCCTATCCCCAAACCCTAACCCTAACCCTAACCCCTAACCCTAAGCCTAACCCTAAACCCTAACCCAACCGTAACCCTAACCCTAACCCTACCCCTAACCCTAACCCCTAACCCCAAACCCTAAACCCTAACCCTAACCGTAACCCTAACCCTATCCCTAACCCTAACCTGACGGACAGGCTGGAACCAGCTGCTCAACTCGCCGGAACCACCTGCCAGACATGCCAGAACCACCTGCCGAGCACGCCGGAGCCACCTGCTGGACTCACCAGAACCACCTGCCTGACAGGCCAAAATCAACAGCTGGCTATGAGAGAACCACCTGGCAGACCATCCGCAATAACCTGCCAGGCATGCAGGAACCACCTCTCAGACGTAGGAGAACCACGTGCCGGACACGCTGGAACCACGTCCTGGACAGACTGGAACCACCTGCCGGACATGCCTGGACCACCTGCCGAGCACGCCGGAACCACCTGCTCGACTCGCAGGACCCATGTGCCAGACACGCCAAAATGAACTGCCGGCTACACCAGAACCACTTACCGGACACTCCGGAATAACCTGCCCGGCATGCCAGAACCACCTCTCAGAAGTGCCAGAAGCACGTGCTGGACATGCCGGAACAACCTATCGGACAGAACGGAACAACCTGCCGGACACACCAAAATCACCTGCGGGCTACGCCAGAACCACTTGGAGGACTCTCCGGGAAAACCTGCCGGGCATGCTGGAACCACCTCTCAGACGTGCCTGAACCACGTGGCGGACACTCCGGAAACGCATGTCGGGCCGGCCGGAACCACCTCTCAGACGTGCCAGAACCTCATGCCGGACACCCCAGAACCACCTGCTGGACAGACCGGAAACACCTGCCGGACACGCCGGAACCACATGTTCGACTCGCTGGAACCACATTCTGGACATGGCAAAATCACCTGCCGCCTATGCCAGAACCGCTTGGCGAACACTCCGGAATCACCTGTCAGGCATGCCGGAACCACCTCTCAGACCTGCCAGAACCACATGCCAATGACACCGGAAGCACCTGCCGAGCATGCCGGAAGCACCTGCTCGACTCGCCAGAACCACCTGTCGGACACGCCAAAATCACCTGCCGGCTACGCCACAGCCAGTTGGTGAACACTCCGGAAACACCTGCCGGGCTGGCTGGAACCACCTGCCAGTCACGCCAACATCACCTGCCAGCTACGCCAGAACCACTTGGCGGAGACTCCAGAAACACCTGTTGGGCCAGCCGGAACCACCTCTCAGACGTGCCAGAACCATGTGCCTGAGATGCTGGAACCACACCCCGAACAGACCGAAACCACCTGCCAGACCCAACTGAACCACCTGCCAAGCACGCAGGAACAACCTGCTCGCCTCGCCGGAACCACCTGCCGGGCGCAGCGGAAGCACCTGCCGAGCGTGACTGAGCCACCTGCTCGCCTCGCCGGAACAACCTGCCCGGCGCGCTGGAGCCACCTGCTCGCCTCGCCGGAACCACCTGCCAGGCCCAGCGGAAGCACCTGCCGGGCGCGCCGGAGCCACCTGCTCGCCTCGCCGGAACCACCTGCCGGGCCCAGCGGAAGCACGTGCCGAGCACGCCGGACCCACCTGCTCGCATCGCCGGAACCACCTGCCGGGCCCAGCGGAAGCACCTGCCGAGCGCGCCGGAGCCACCTGCTCGGCTCGCCGGAACCACGTGCCGGGCCCTAACCCTAACCCTAACCCTAACCCTATCCCCAAACCCTAACCCTAACCCTAACCCCTAACCCTAAGCCTAACCCTAAACCCTAACCCAACCGTAACCCTAACCCTAACCGTACCCCTAACCCTAACCCCTAACCCCAAACCCTAAACCCTAACCCTAACCGTAACCCTAACCCTATCCCTAACCCTAACCTGACGGACAGGCTGGAACCAGCTGCTCAACTCGCCGGAACCACCTGCCAGACATGCCAGAACCACCTGCCGAGCACGCCGGAGCCACCTGCTGGACTCACCAGAACCACCCGCCTGACAGGCCAAAATCAACAGCTGGCTATGAGAGAACCACCTGGCAGACAATCCGCAATAACCTGCCAGGCATGCAGGAACCACCTCTCAGACGTAGGAGAACCACGTGCCGGACACGCTGGAACCACGTCCTGGACAGACTGGAACCACCTGCCGGACATGCCTGGACCACCTGCCGAGCACGCCGGAACCACCTGCTCGACTCGCAGGACCCATGTGCCAGACACGCCAAAATGAACTGCCGGCTACACCAGAACCACTTACCGGACACTCCGGAATAACCTGCCCGGCATGCCAGAACCACCTCTCAGAAGTGCCAGAAGCACGTGCTGGACATGCCGGAACAACCTATCGGACAGAACGGAACAACCTGCCGGACACACCAAAATCACCTGCGGGCTACGCCAGAACCACTTGGAGGACTCTCCGGGAAAACCTGCCGGGCATGCTGGAACCACCTCTCAGACGTGCCTGAACCACGTGGCGGACACTCCGGAAACGCATGTCGGGCCGGCCGGAACCACCTCTCAGACGTGCCAGAACCTCATGCCGGACACCCCAGAACCACCTGCTGGACAGACCGGAAACACCTGCCGGACACGCCGGAACCACATGTTCGACTCGCTGGAACCACATTCTGGACATGGCAAAATCACCTGCCGCCTATGCCAGAACCGCTTGGCGAACACTCCGGAATCACCTGTCAGGCATGCCGGAACCACCTCTCAGACCTGCCAGAACCACATGCCAATGACACCGGAAGCACCTGCCGAGCATGCCGGAAGCACCTGCTCGACTCGCCAGAACCACCTGTCGGACACGCCAAAATCACCTGCCGGCTATGCCACAGCCAGTTGGTGAACACTCCGGAAACACCTGCCGGGCTGGCTGGAACCACCTGCCAGCTACGCCAGAACCACTTGGCGGAGACTCCAGAAACACCTGTTGGGCCAGCCGGAACCACCTCTCAGACGTGCCAGAACCATGTGCCTGAGATGCTGGAACCACACCCCGAACAGACCGAAACCACCTGCCAGACCCAACTGAACCACCTGCCGAGCACGCAGGAACAACCTGCTCGCCTCGCCGGAACCACGTGCCGGGCCCTAACCCTAACCCTAACCCTAACCCTATCCCCAAACCCTAACCCTATCCCTAACCCCTAACCCTAAGCCTAACCCTAAACCCTAACCCAACCGTAACCCTAACCCTAACCCTACCCCTAACCCTAACCCCTAACCCCAAACCCTAAACCCTAACCCTAACCGTAACCCTAACCCTATCCCTAACCCTAACCTGACGGACAGGCTGGAACCAGCTGCTCAACTCGCCAGAACCACCTGCCAGACATGCCAGAACCAACTGCCGAGCACGCCGGAGCCACCTGCTGGACTCACCAGAACCACCTGCCTGACAGGCCAAAATCAACAGCTGGCTATGAGAGAACCACCTGGCAGACAATCCGCAATAACCTGCCAGGCATGCAGGAACCACCTCTCAGACGTAAGAGAACCACGTGCCGGACACGCTGGAACCACGTCCTGGACAGACTGGAACCACCTGCCGGACATGCCTGGACCACCTGCCGAGCACGCCGGAACCACCTGCTCGACTCGCAGGACCCATGTGCCAGACACGCCAAAATGAACTGCCGGTTACACCAGAAGCACTTACCGGACACTCTGGAATAACCTGCCCGGCATGCCAGAACCACCTCTCAGAAGTGCCAGAAGCACGTGCTGGACATGCCGGAACAACCTATCGGACAGAACGGAACAACCTGCCGGACACACCAAAATCACCTGCGGGCTACGCCAGAACCACTTGGAGGACTCTCCGGGAAAACCTGCCGGGCATGCTGGAACCACCTCTCAGACGTGCCTGAACCACGTGGCGGACACTCCGGAAACGCATGTCGGGCCGGCCGGAACCACCTCTCAGACGTGCCAGAACCTCATGCCGGACACCCCAGAACCACCTGCTGAACAGACCGGAAACACCTGCCGGACACGCCGGAACCACATATTCGACTCGCTGGAACCACATTCTGGACATGGCAAAATCACCTGCCGCCTATGCCAGAACCGCTTGGCGAACACTCCGGAATCACCTGTCAGACATGCCGGAACCACCTCTCAGACCTGCCAGAACCACATGCCAATGACACCGGAAGCACCTGCCGAGCATGCCGGAAGCACCTGCTCGACTCGCCAGAACCACCTGTCGGACACGCCAAAATCACCTGCCGGCTACGCCACAGCCAGTTGGTGAACACTCCGGAAACACCTGCCGGGCTGGCTGGAGCCACCTGCCAGTCACGCCAACATCACCTGCCAGCTACGCCAGAACCACTTGGCAGAGACTCCAGAAACACCTGTTGGGCCAGCCGGAACCACCTCTCAGACGTGCCAGAACCATGTGCCTGAGATGCTGGAACCACACCCCGAACAGACCGAAACCACCTGCCAGACCCAACTGAACCACCTGCCGAGCACGCAGAAACAACCTGCTCGACTCGCCAGAACCACCTGCCGGGCGCAGCGGAAGCACCTGCCGAGCGCTCCGGAGCCACCTCCTCTCCTCGCCGGAGCCACCTGCCGGGCCCAGCGGAGGCACCTGCCGAGCGCGCCGGAGCCACCTGCTCGCTTCGCTGGAACCACCTGCCGGGCGCAGCGGAACCACCTGCCGGGCGTGCCGGAGCCACCTGCTCGGCTCGCCGAAACCACCTGCCGGGCCCTAACCCTAACCCTAACCCTAACCCTATCCCCAAACCCTAACCCTAACCCTAACCCCTAACCCTAAGCCTAACCCTAAACCCTAACCCAACCGTAACCCTAACCCTAACCCTACCCCTAACCCTAACCCCTAACCCCAAACCCTAAACCCTAACCCTAACCGTAACCCTAACCCTATCCCTAACCCTAACCTGACGGACAGGCTGGAACCAGCTGCTCAACTCGCCTGAACCACCTGCCAGACATGCCAGAACCACCTGCCGAGCACGCCGGAGCCACCTGCTGGACTCACCAGAACCACCTGCCTGACAGGCCAAAATCAACAGCTGGCTATGAGAGAACCACCTGGCAGACAATCCGCAATAACCTGCCAGGCATGCAGGAACCACCTCTCAGACGTAAGAGAACCACGTGCCGTACACGCTGGAACCACGTCCTGGACAGACTGGAACCACCTGCCGGACATGCCTGGACCACCTGCCGAGCACGCCGGAACCACCTGCTCGACTCGCAGGACCCATGTGCCAGACACGCCAAAATGAACTGCCGGCTACACCAGAACCACTTACCGGACACTCCGGAATAACCTGCCCGGCATGCCAGAACCACCTCTCAGAAGTGCCAGAAGCACGTCCTGGACATGCCGGAACAACCTATCGGACAGAACGGAACAACCTGCCGGACACACCAAAATCACCTGCGGGCTACGCCAGAACCACTTGGAGGACTCTCCGGGAAAACCTGCCGGGCATGCTGGAACCACCTCTCAGACGTGCCTGAACCACGTGGCGGACACTCCGGAAACGCATGTCGGGCCGGCCGGAACCACCTCTCAGACGTGCCAGAACCTCATGCCGGACACCCCAGAACCACCTGCTGGACAGACCGGAAACACCTGCCGGACACGCCGGAACCACATGTTCGACTCGCTGGAACCACATTCTGGACATGGCAAAATCACCTGCCGCCTATGCCAGAACCGCTTGGCGAACACCCCGGAATCACCTGTCAGGCATGCCGGAACCACCTCTCAGACATGCCAGAACCACATGCCAATGACACCGGAAGCACCTGCCGAGAATGCCGGAAGCACCTGCTCGACTCGCCAGAACCACCTGTCAGACACGCCAAAATCACCTGCCGGCTACGCCACAGCAGTTGGTGAACACTCTGGAAACACCTGCCGGGCTGGCTGGAGCCACCTGCCAGTCACGCCAACATCACCTGCCAGCTACGCCAGAACCACTTGGCAGAGACTCCAGAAACAGCTGTTGGGCCAGCCGGAACCACCTCTCAGACGTGCCAGAACCATGTGCCTGAGATGCTGGAACCACACCCCGAACAGACCGAAACCACCTGCCAGACCCAACTGAACCACCTGCCGAGCACGCAGAAACAACCTGCTCGACTCGCCGGAACCACCTGCCGGGCGCAGCGGAAGCACCTGCCGAGCGCGCCGGAGCCACCTGATCGCCTCGCAGGAGCCACCTGCCGGGCCCAGCGGAGGCACCTACCGAACGCGCCGGAGCCACCTGCTCGCTTCGCCGGAACCACCTGCCCGGCACGCCGGAGCCACCTGCTCGCCTCGCCGGAACCACCTGCCGGGCGCAGCGGAAGCACCTGCCGGGCGCGCCGGAGCCACCTGCTCGCCTCGCCGGAACCACCTGCCGGGCGCAGCGGAAGCAGCTGCCGGGCGCGCCGAAGCCACCTGCTCGGCTCGCCGGAATCACCTGCCGGGCCCTAACCCTAACCCTAACCCTAACCCTATCCCCAAACCCTAACCCTAACCCTAACCCCTAACCCTAAGCCTAACCCTAAACCCTAACCCAACCGTAACCCTAACCCTATCCCTAACCCTAACCTGACGGACAGGCTGGAGCCAGCTGCTCAACTCGCCGGAACCACCTGCCAGACATGCCAGAACCACCTGCCGAGCACGCCGGAGCCACCTGCTGGACTCACCAGAACCACCTGCCTGACAGGCCAAAATCAACAGCTGGCTATGAGAGAACCACCTGGCAGACAATCCGCAATAACCTGCCAGGCATGCAGGAACCACCTCTCAGACGTAGGAGAACCACGTGCCGGACACGCTGGAACCACGTCCTGGACAGACTGGAACCACCTGCCGGACATGCCTGGACCACCTGCCGAGCACGCCGGAACCACCTGCTCGACTCGCAGGACCCATGTGCCAGACACGCCAAAATGAACTGCCGGCTACACCAGAACCACTTACCGGACACTCCGGAATAACCTGCCCGGCATGCCAGAACCACCTCTCAGAAGTGCCAGAAGCACGTGCTGGACATGCCGGAACAACCTATCGGACAGAACGGAACAACCTGCCGGACACACCAAAATCACCTGCGGGCTACGCCAGAACCACTTGGAGGACTCTCCGGGAAAACCTGCCGGGCATGCTGGAACCACCTCTCAGACGTGCCTGAACCACGTGGCGGACACTCCGGAAACGCATGTCGGGCCGGCCGGAACCACCTCTCAGACGTGCCAGAACCTCATGCCGGACACCCCAGAACCACCTGCTGGACAGACCGGAAACACCTGCCGGACACGCCGGAACCACATGTTCGACTCACTGGAACCACATTCTGGACATGGCAAAATCACCTGCCGCCTATGCCAGAACCGCTTGGCGAACACTCCGGAATCACCTGTCAGGCATGCCGGAACCACCTCTCAGACATGCCAGAACCACATGCCAATGACACCGGAAGCACCTGCCGAGCATGCCGGAAGCACCTGCTCGACTCGCCAGAACCACCTGTCAGACACGCCAAAATCACATGCCGGCTACGCCACAGCAGTTGGTGAACACTCTGGAAACACCTGCCGGGCTGGCTGGAGCCACCTGCCAGTCACGCCAACATCACCTGCCAGCTACGCCAGAACCACTTGGCAGAGACTCCAGAAACACCTGTTGGGCCAGCCGGAACCACCTCTCAGACGTGCCAGAACCATGTGCCTGAGATGCTGGAACCACACCCCGAACAGACCGAAACCACCTGCCAGACCCAACTGAACCACCTGCCGAGCACGCAGAAACAACCTGCTCGACTCGCCGGAACCACCTGCCGGGTGCAGCGGAAGCACCTGCCGAGCGCGCCGGAGCCACCTGCTCGCCTCGCCGGAGCCACCTGCCGGGCGCAGCGGAAGCACCTGCCGAGCGCGCCGGAGCCACCTGCTCGCCTCGCCGGAACCACCTGCCGGGCGCAGCGGAAGCACCTGACGAGCGCGCTGGAGCCACCTGCTCGCCTCGCCGGAACCACCTGTCGGGCCCAGCGGAAGCACTTGCCGAGCGCGCCGGAGCCACCTGCTCGCCTCGCCGGAACCACCTGCCGGGCGCAGCGGAACCACCTGCCGGGCGTGCCGGAGCCACCTGCTCGGCTCGCCGAAACCACCTGCCGGGCCCTAACCCTAACCCTAACGCTAACCCTATCCCCAAACCCTAACCCTAACCCTAACCCCTAACCCTAAGCCTAACCCTAAACCCTAACCCAACCGTAACCCTAACCCTAACCCTACCCCTAACCCTAACCCCTAACCCCAAACCCTAAACCCTAACCCTAACCGTAACCCTAACCCTATCCCTAACCCTAACCTGACGGACAGGCTGGAACCAGCTGCTCAACTCGCCTGAACCACCTGCCAGACATGCCAGGACCACCTGCCGAGCACGCTGGAGCCACCTGCTGGACTCACCAGAACCACCTGCCTGACAGGCCAAAATCAACAGCTGGCTATGAGAGAACCACCTGGCAGACAATCCGCAATAACCTGCCAGGCATGCAGGAACCACCTCTCAGACGTAAGAGAACCACGTGCCGGACACGCTGGAACCACGTCCTGGACAGACTGGAACCACCTGCCGGACATGCCTGGACCACCTGCCGAGCACGCCGGAACCACCTGCTCGACTCGCAGGACCCATGTGCCAGACACGCCAAAATGAACTGCCGGCTACACCAGAACCACTTACCGGACACTCCGGAATAACCTGCCCGGCATGCCAGAACCACCTCTCAGAAGTGCCAGAAGCACGTGCTGGACATGCTGGAACAACCTATCGGACAGAACGGAACAACCTGCCGGACACACCAAAATCACCTGCGGGCTACGCCAGAACCACTTGGAGGACTCTCCGGGAAAACCTGCCGGGCATGCTGGAACCACCTCTCAGACGTGCCTGAACCACGTGGCGGACACTCCGGAAACGCATGTCGGGCCGGCCGGAACCACCTCTCAGACGTGCCAGAACCTCATGCCGGACACCCCAGAACCACCTGCTGGACAGACCGGAAACACCTGCCGGACACGCCGGAACCACATGTTCGACTCGCTGGAACCACATTCTGGACATGGCAAAATCACCTGCCGCCTATGCCAGAACCGCTTGGCGAACACTCCGGAATCACCTGTCAGGCATGCCGGAACCACCTCTCAGACATGCCAGAACCACATGCCAATGACACCGGAAGCACCTGCCGAGCATGCCGGAAGCACCTGCTCGACTCGCCAGAACCACCTGTCAGACACGCCAAAATCACCTGCCGGCTACGCCACAGCAGTTGGTGAACACTCCGGAAACACCTGCCAGGCTGGCTGGAGCCACCTGTCAGTCACGCCAACATCACCTGCCAGCTACGCCAGAACCACTTGGCGGAGACTCCAGAAACACCTGTTGGGCCAGCCGGAACCACCTCTCAGACGTGCCAGAACCATGTGCCTGAGATGCTGGAACCACACCCCGAACAGACCGAAACCACCTGCCAGACCCAACTGAACCACCTGCCGAGCACGCAGGAACAACCTGCTCGACTCGCCGGAACCACCTGCCGGGCGCAGCGGAAGCACCTGCCGAGCGCGCCGGAGCCACCTGATCGCCTCGCAGGAGCCACCTGCCGGGCCCAGCGGAGGCACCTGCCGAGCGCGCCGGAGCCACCTGCTCGCTTCGCCGGAACCACCTGCCCGGCACGCCGGAGCCACCTGCTCGCCTCGCCGGAACCACCTGCCGGGCGCAGCGGAAGCACCTGCCGGGCGCGCCGGAGCCACCTGCTCGCCTCGCCGGAACCACCTGCCGGGCGCAGCGGAAGCAGCTGCCGGGCGCGCCGAAGCCACCTGCTCGGCTCGCCGGAATCACCTGCCGGGCCCTAACCCTAACCCTAACCCTAACCCTATCCCCAAACCCTAACCCTAACCCTAACCCCTAACCCTAAGCCTAACCCTAAACCCTAACCCAACCGTAACCCTAACCCTATCCCTAACCCTAACCTGACGGACAGGCTGGAGCCAGCTGCTCAACTCGCCGGAACCACCTGCCAGACATGCCAGAACCACCTGCCGAGCACGCCGGAGCCACCTGCTGGACTCACCAGAACCACCCGCCTGACAGGCCAAAATCAACAGCTGGCTATGAGAGAACCACCTGGCAGACAATCCGCAATAACCTGCCAGGCATGCAGGAACCACCTCTCAGACGTAGGAGAACCACGTGCCGGACACGCTGGAACCACGTCCTGGACAGACTGGAACCACCTGCCGGACATGCCTGGACCACCTGCCGAGCATGCCGGAACCACCTGCTCGACTCGCAGGACCCATGTGCCAGACACGCCAAAATGAACTGCCGGCTACACCAGAACCACTTACCGGACACTCCGGAATAACCTGCCCGGCATGCCAGAACCACCTCTCAGAAGTGCCAGAAGCACGTGCTGGACATGCCGGAACAACCTATCGGACAGAACGGAACAACCTGCCGGACACACCAAAATCACCTGCGGGCTACGCCAGAACCACTTGGAGGACTCTCCGGGAAAACCTGCCGGGCATGCTGGAACCACCTCTCAGACGTGCCTGAACCACGTGGCGGACACTCCGGAAACGCATGTCGGGCCGGCCGGAACCACCTCTCAGACGTGCCAGAACCTCATGCCGGACACCCCAGAACCACCTGCTGGACAGACCGGAAACACCTGCCGGACACGCCGGAACCACATGTTCGACTCGCTGGAACCACATTCTGGACATGGCAAAATCACCTGCCGCCTATGCCAGAACCGCTTGGCGAACACTCCGGAATCACCTGTCAGGCATGCCGGAACCACCTCTCAGACCTGCCAGAACCACATGCCAATGACACCGGAAGCACCTGCCGAGCATGCCGGAAGCACCTGCTCGACTCGCCAGAACCACCTGTCGGACACGCCAAAATCACCTGCGGGCTACGCCACAGCCAGTTGGTGAACACTCCGGAAACACCTGCCGGGCTGGCTGGAACCACCTGCCAGTCACGCCAACATCACCTGCCAGCTACGCCAGAACCACTTGGCGGAGACTCCAGAAACACCTGTTGGGCCAGCCGGAACCACCTCTCAGACGTGCCAGAACCATGTGCCTGAGATGCTGGAACCACACCCCGAACAGACCGAAACCACCTGCCAGACCCAACTGAACCACCTGCCAAGCACGCATGAACAACCTGCTCGCCTCGCCGGAACCACCTGCCGGGAGCAGCGGAAGCACCTGCCGAGCGCGCCGGAGCCACCTGCTCGCCTCGCCGGAACCACCTGCCCGGCGCGCCGGAGCCACCTGCTCGCCTCGCCGGAACCACCTGCCAGGCCCAGCGGAAGCACGTGCCAAGCACGCCGGAGCCACCTGCTCGCCTCGCCGGAACAACCTGCCAGGCCCAGCGGAAGCACCTGCCGGGCGCGCCGGAGCCACCTGCTCGCCTCGCCGGAACCACGTGCCGGGCCCTAACCCTAACACTAACCCTAACCCTATCCCCAAACCCTAACCCTAACCCTAACCCCTAACCCTAAGCCTAACCCTAAACCCTAACCCAACCGTAACCCTAACCCTAACCCTACCCCTAACCCTAACCCCTAACCCCAAACCCTAAACCCTAACCCTAACCGTAACCCTAACCCTATCCCTAACCCTAACCTGACGGACAGGCTGGAACCAGCTGCTCAACTCGCCGGAACCACCTGCCAGACATGCCAGAACCACCTGCCGAGCACGCCGGAGCCACCTGCTGGACTCACCAGAACCACCCGCCTGACAGGCCAAAATCAACAGCTGGCTATGAGAGAACCACCTGGCAGACAATCCGCAATAACCTGCCAGGCATGCAGGAACCACCTCTCAGACGTAAGAGAACCACGTGCCGGACACGCTGGAACCACGTCCTGGACAGACTGGAACCACCTGCCGGACATGCCTGGACCACCTGCCGAGCACGCCGGAACCACCTGCTCGACTCGCAGGACCCATGTGCCAGACACGCCAAAATGAACTGCCGGCTACACCAGAACCACTTACCGGACACTCCGGAATAACCTGCCCGGCATGCCAGAACCACCTCTCAGAAGTGCCAGAAGCACGTGCTGGACATGCCGGAACAACCTATCGGACAGAACGGAACAACCTGCCGGACACACCAAAATCACCTGCGGGCTACGCCAGAACCACTTGGAGGACTCTCCGGGAAAACCTGCCGGGCATGCTGGAACCACCTCTCAGACGTGCCTGAACCACGTGGCGGACACTCCGGAAACGCATGTCGGGCCGGCCGGAACCACCTCTCAGACGTGCCAGAACCTCATGCCGGACACCCCAGAACCACCTGCTGGACAGACCGGAAACACCTGCCGGACACGCCGGAACCACATGTTCGACTCGCTGGAACCACATTCTGGACATGGCAAAATCACCTGCCGCCTATGCCAGAACCGCTTGGCGAACACTCCGGAATCACCTGTCAGGCATGCCGGAACCACCTCTCAGACCTGCCAGAACCACATGCCAATGACACCGGAAGCACCTGCCGAGCATGCCGGAAGCACCTGCTCGACTCGCCAGAACCACCTGTCGGACACGCCAAAATCACCTGCCGGCTATGCCACAGCCAGTTGGTGAACACTCCGGAAACACCTGCCGGGCTGGCTGGAACCACCTGCCAGTCACGCCAACATCACCTGCCAGCTACGCCAGAACCACTTGGCGGAGACTCCAGAAACACCTGTTGGGCCAGCCGGAACCACCTCTCAGACGTGCCAGAACCATGTGCCTGAGATGCTGGAACCACACCCCGAACAGACCGAAACCACCTGCCAGACCCAACTGAACCACCTGCCAAGCACGCAGGAACAACCTGCTCGCCTCGCCGGAACCACCTGCCGGGCGCAGCGGAAGCACCTGCCGAGCGCGCCGGAGCCACCTGCTCGCCTCGCCGGAACCACCTGCCCGGCGCGCTGGAGCCACCTGCTCGCCTCGCCGGAACCACCTGCCAGGCCCAGCGGAAGCACCTGCCGGGCGCGCCGGAGCCACCTGCTCGGCTCGCCGGAACCACCTGCCGGGCGCAGCGGAAGCACCTGCCGGGCGCGCCGGAGCCACCTGCTCGCCTCGCCGGAACCACCTGCCGGGCGCAGCGGAAGCAGCTGCCGGGCGCGCCGAAGCCACCTGCTCGGCTCGCCGGAATCACCTGCCGGGCCCTAACCCTAACCCTAACCCTAACCCTATCCCCAAACCCTAACCCTAACCCTAACCCCTAACCCTAAGCCTAACCCTAAACCCTAACCCAACCGTAACCCTAACCCTATCCCTAACCCTAACCTGACGGACAGGCTGGAGCCAGCTGCTCAACTCGCCGGAACCACCTGCCAGACATGCCAGAACCACCTGCCGAGCACGCCGGAGCCACCTGCTGGACTCACCAGAACCACCTGCCTGACAGGCCAAAATCAACAGCTGGCTATGAGAGAACCACCTGGCAGACAATCCGCAATAACCTGCCAGGCATGCAGGAACCACCTCTCAGACGTAGGAGAACCACGTGCCGGACACGCTGGAACCACGTCCTGGACAGACTGGAACCACCTGCCGGACATGCCTGGACCACCTGCCGAGCACGCCGGAACCACCTGCTCGACTCGCAGGACCCATGTGCCAGACACGCCAAAATGAACTGCCGGCTACACCAGAACCACTTACCGGACACTCCGGAATAACCTGCCCGGCATGCCAGAACCACCTCTCAGAAGTGCCAGAAGCACGTCCTGGACATGCCGGAACAACCTATCGGACAGAACGGAACAACCTGCCGGACACACCAAAATCACCTGCGGGCTACGCCAGAACCACTTGGAGGACTCTCCGGGAAAACCTGCCGGGCATGCTGGAACCACCTCTCAGACGTGCCTGAACCACGTGGCGGACACTCCGGAAACGCATGTCGGGCCGGCCGGAACCACCTCTCAGACGTGCCAGAACCTCATGCCGGACACCCCAGAACCACCTGCTGGACAGACCGGAAACACCTGCCGGACACGCCGGAACCACATGTTCGACTCACTGGAACCACATTCTGGACATGGCAAAATCACCTGCCGCCTATGCCAGAACCGCTTGGCGAACACTCCGGAATCACCTGTCAGGCATGCCGGAACCACCTCTCAGACATGCCAGAACCACATGCCAATGACACCGGAAGCACCTGCCGAGCATGCCGGAAGCACCTGCTCGACTCGCCAGAACCACCTGTCAGACACGCCAAAATCACATGCCGGCTACGCCACAGCAGTTGGTGAACACTCTGGAAACACCTGCCGGGCTGGCTGGAGCCACCTGCCAGTCACGCCAACATCACCTGCCAGCTACGCCAGAACCACTTGGCAGAGACTCCAGAAACACCTGTTGGGCCAGCCGGAACCACCTCTCAGACGTGCCAGAACCATGTGCCTGAGATGCTGGAACCACACCCCGAACAGACCGAAACCACCTGCCAGACCCAACTGAACCACCTGCCGAGCACGCAGAAACAACCTGCTCGACTCGCCGGAACCACCTGCCGGGTGCAGCGGAAGCACCTGCCGAGCGCGCCGGAGCCACCTGCTCGCCTCGCCGGAGCCACCTGCCGGGCGCAGCGGAAGCACCTGCCGAGCGCGCCGGAGCCACCTGCTCGCCTCGCCGGAACCACCTGCCGGGCGCAGCGGAAGCACCTGACGAGCGCGCTGGAGCCACCTGCTCGCCTCGCCGGAACCACCTGTCGGGCCCAGCGGAAGCACTTGCCGAGCGCGCCGGAGCCACCTGCTCGCCTCGCCGGAACCACCTGCCGGGCGCAGCGGAACCACCTGCCGGGCGTGCCGGAGCCACCTGCTCGGCTCGCCGAAACCACCTGCCGGGCCCTAACCCTAACCCTAACGCTAACCCTATCCCCAAACCCTAACCCTAACCCTAACCCCTAACCCTAAGCCTAACCCTAAACCCTAACCCAACCGTAACCCTAACCCTAACCCTACCCCTAACCCTAACCCCTAACCCCAAACCCTAAACCCTAACCCTAACCGTAACCCTAACCCTATCCCTAACCCTAACCTGACGGACAGGCTGGAACCAGCTGCTCAACTCGCCTGAACCACCTGCCAGACATGCCAGGACCACCTGCCGAGCACGCTGGAGCCACCTGCTGGACTCACCAGAACCACCTGCCTGACAGGCCAAAATCAACAGCTGGCTATGAGAGAACCACCTGGCAGACAATCCGCAATAACCTGCCAGGCATGCAGGAACCACCTCTCAGACGTAAGAGAACCACGTGCCGGACACGCTGGAACCACGTCCTGGACAGACTGGAACCACCTGCCGGACATGCCTGGACCACCTGCCGAGCACGCCGGAACCACCTGCTCGACTCGCAGGACCCATGTGCCAGACACGCCAAAATGAACTGCCGGCTACACCAGAACCACTTACCGGACACTCCGGAATAACCTGCCCGGCATGCCAGAACCACCTCTCAGAAGTGCCAGAAGCACGTGCTGGACATGCTGGAACAACCTATCGGACAGAACGGAACAACCTGCCGGACACACCAAAATCACCTGCGGGCTACGCCAGAACCACTTGGAGGACTCTCCGGGAAAACCTGCCGGGCATGCTGGAACCACCTCTCAGACGTGCCTGAACCACGTGGCGGACACTCCGGAAACGCATGTCGGGCCGGCCGGAACCACCTCTCAGACGTGCCAGAACCTCATGCCGGACACCCCAGAACCACCTGCTGGACAGACCGGAAACACCTGCCGGACACGCCGGAACCACATGTTCGACTCGCTGGAACCACATTCTGGACATGGCAAAATCACCTGCCGCCTATGCCAGAACCGCTTGGCGAACACTCCGGAATCACCTGTCAGGCATGCCGGAACCACCTCTCAGACATGCCAGAACCACATGCCAATGACACCGGAAGCACCTGCCGAGCATGCCGGAAGCACCTGCTCGACTCGCCAGAACCACCTGTCAGACACGCCAAAATCACCTGCCGGCTACGCCACAGCAGTTGGTGAACACTCCGGAAACACCTGCCGGGCTGGCTGGAGCCACCTGTCAGTCACGCCAACATCACCTGCCAGCTACGCCAGAACCACTTGGCGGAGACTCCAGAAACACCTGTTGGGCCAGCCGGAACCACCTCTCAGACGTGCCAGAACCATGTGCCTGAGATGCTGGAACCACACCCCGAACAGACCGAAACCACCTGCCAGACCCAACTGAACCACCTGCCGAGCACGCAGGAACAACCTGCTCGACTCGCCGGAACCACCTGCCGGGCGCAGCGGAAGCACCTGCCGAGCGCGCCGGAGCCACCTGATCGCCTCGCAGGAGCCACCTGCCGGGCCCAGCGGAGGCACCTGCCGAGCGCGCCGGAGCCACCTGCTCGCTTCGCCGGAACCACCTGCCCGGCACGCCGGAGCCACCTGCTCGCCTCGCCGGAACCACCTGCCGGGCGCAGCGGAAGCACCTGCCGGGCGCGCCGGAGCCACCTGCTCGCCTCGCCGGAACCACCTGCCGGGCGCAGCGGAAGCAGCTGCCGGGCGCGCCGAAGCCACCTGCTCGGCTCGCCGGAATCACCTGCCGGGCCCTAACCCTAACCCTAACCCTAACCCTATCCCCAAACCCTAACCCTAACCCTAACCCCTAACCCTAAGCCTAACCCTAAACCCTAACCCAACCGTAACCCTAACCCTATCCCTAACCCTAACCTGACGGACAGGCTGGAGCCAGCTGCTCAACTCGCCGGAACCACCTGCCAGACATGCCAGAACCACCTGCCGAGCACGCCGGAGCCACCTGCTGGACTCACCAGAACCACCCGCCTGACAGGCCAAAATCAACAGCTGGCTATGAGAGAACCACCTGGCAGACAATCCGCAATAACCTGCCAGGCATGCAGGAACCACCTCTCAGACGTAGGAGAACCACGTGCCGGACACGCTGGAACCACGTCCTGGACAGACTGGAACCACCTGCCGGACATGCCTGGACCACCTGCCGAGCATGCCGGAACCACCTGCTCGACTCGCAGGACCCATGTGCCAGACACGCCAAAATGAACTGCCGGCTACACCAGAACCACTTACCGGACACTCCGGAATAACCTGCCCGGCATGCCAGAACCACCTCTCAGAAGTGCCAGAAGCACGTGCTGGACATGCCGGAACAACCTATCGGACAGAACGGAACAACCTGCCGGACACACCAAAATCACCTGCGGGCTACGCCAGAACCACTTGGAGGACTCTCCGGGAAAACCTGCCGGGCATGCTGGAACCACCTCTCAGACGTGCCTGAACCACGTGGCGGACACTCCGGAAACGCATGTCGGGCCGGCCGGAACCACCTCTCAGACGTGCCAGAACCTCATGCCGGACACCCCAGAACCACCTGCTGGACAGACCGGAAACACCTGCCGGACACGCCGGAACCACATGTTCGACTCGCTGGAACCACATTCTGGACATGGCAAAATCACCTGCCGCCTATGCCAGAACCGCTTGGCGAACACTCCGGAATCACCTGTCAGGCATGCCGGAACCACCTCTCAGACCTGCCAGAACCACATGCCAATGACACCGGAAGCACCTGCCGAGCATGCCGGAAGCACCTGCTCGACTCGCCAGAACCACCTGTCAGACACGCCAAAATCACCTGCCGGCTACGCCACAGCAGTTGGTGAACACTCCGGAAACACCTGCCGGGCTGGCTGGAGCCACCTGTCAGTCACGCCAACATCACCTGCCAGCTACGCCAGAACCACTTGGCGGAGACTCCAGAAACACCTGTTGGGCCAGCCGGAACCACCTCTCAGACGTGCCAGAACCATGTGCCTGAGATGCTGGAACCACACCCCGAACAGACCGAAACCACCTGCCAGACCCAACTGAACCACCTGCCAAGCACGCATGAACAACCTGCTCGCCTCGCCGGAACCACCTGCCGGGAGCAGCGGAAGCACCTGCCGAGCGCGCCGGAGCCACCTGCTCGCCTCGCCGGAACCACCTGCCCGGCGCGCCGGAGCCACCTGCTCGCCTCGCCGGAACCACCTGCCAGGCCCAGCGGAAGCACGTGCCAAGCACGCCGGAGCCACCTGCTCGCCTCGCCGGAACAACCTGCCAGGCCCAGCGGAAGCACCTGCCGGGCGCGCCGGAGCCACCTGCTCGCCTCGCCGGAACCACGTGCCGGGCCCTAACCCTAACACTAACCCTAACCCTATCCCCAAACCCTAACCCTAACCCTAACCCCTAACCCTAAGCCTAACCCTAAACCCTAACCCAACCGTAACCCTAACCCTAACCCTACCCCTAACCCTAACCCCTAACCCCAAACCCTAAACCCTAACCCTAACCGTAACCCTAACCCTATCCCTAACCCTAACCTGACGGACAGGCTGGAACCAGCTGCTCAACTCGCCGGAACCACCTGCCAGACATGCCAGAACCACCTGCCGAGCACGCCGGAGCCACCTGCTGGACTCACCAGAACCACCCGCCTGACAGGCCAAAATCAACAGCTGGCTATGAGAGAACCACCTGGCAGACAATCCGCAATAACCTGCCAGGCATGCAGGAACCACCTCTCAGACGTAAGAGAACCACGTGCCGGACACGCTGGAACCACGTCCTGGACAGACTGGAACCACCTGCCGGACATGCCTGGACCACCTGCCGAGCACGCCGGAACCACCTGCTCGACTCGCAGGACCCATGTGCCAGACACGCCAAAATGAACTGCCGGCTACACCAGAACCACTTACCGGACACTCCGGAATAACCTGCCCGGCATGCCAGAACCACCTCTCAGAAGTGCCAGAAGCACGTGCTGGACATGCCGGAACAACCTATCGGACAGAACGGAACAACCTGCCGGACACACCAAAATCACCTGCGGGCTACGCCAGAACCACTTGGAGGACTCTCCGGGAAAACCTGCCGGGCATGCTGGAACCACCTCTCAGACGTGCCTGAACCACGTGGCGGACACTCCGGAAACGCATGTCGGGCCGGCCGGAACCACCTCTCAGACGTGCCAGAACCTCATGCCGGACACCCCAGAACCACCTGCTGGACAGACCGGAAACACCTGCCGGACACGCCGGAACCACATGTTCGACTCGCTGGAACCACATTCTGGACATGGCAAAATCACCTGCCGCCTATGCCAGAACCGCTTGGCGAACACTCCGGAATCACCTGTCAGGCATGCCGGAACCACCTCTCAGACCTGCCAGAACCACATGCCAATGACACCGGAAGCACCTGCCGAGCATGCCGGAAGCACCTGCTCGACTCGCCAGAACCACCTGTCGGACACGCCAAAATCACCTGCCGGCTATGCCACAGCCAGTTGGTGAACACTCCGGAAACACCTGCCGGGCTGGCTGGAACCACCTGCCAGTCACGCCAACATCACCTGCCAGCTACGCCAGAACCACTTGGCGGAGACTCCAGAAACACCTGTTGGGCCAGCCGGAACCACCTCTCAGACGTGCCAGAACCATGTGCCTGAGATGCTGGAACCACACCCCGAACAGACCGAAACCACCTGCCAGACCCAACTGAACCACCTGCCAAGCACGCAGGAACAACCTGCTCGCCTCGCCGGAACCACCTGCCGGGCGCAGCGGAAGCACCTGCCGAGCGCGCCGGAGCCACCTGCTCGGCTCGCCGGAACCACCTGCCCGGCGCGCTGGAGCCACCTGCTCGCCTCGCCGGAACCACCTGCCAGGCCCAGCGGAAGCACCTGCCGGGCGCGCCGGAGCCACCTGCTCGGCTCGCCGGAACCACCTGCCGGGCACTAACCCTAACCTTAACCCTAACCCTATCCCCAAACCCTAACCCTAACCCTAACCCCTAACCCTAAGCCTAACCCTAAACCCTAACCCAACCGTAACCCTAACCCTAACCCTTCCCCTAACCCTAACCCCTAACCCCAAACCCTAAACCCTAACCCTAACCGTAACCCTAACCCTATCCCTAACCCTAACCTGACGGACAGGCTGGAACCAGCTGCTCAACTCGCCGGAACCACCTGCCAGACATGCCAGAACCACCTGCCGAGCACGCCGGAGCCACCTGCTGGACTCACCAGAACCACCCGCCTGACAGGCCAAAATCAACAGCTGGCTATGAGAGAACCACCTGGCAGACAATCCGCAATAACCTGCCAGGCATGCAGGAACCACCTCTCAGACGTAAGAGAACCACGTGCCGGACACGCTGGAACCACGTCCTGGACAGACTGGAACCACCTGCCGGACATGCCTGGACCACCTGCCGAGCACACCGGAACCACCTGCTCGACTCGCAGGACCCATGTGCCAGACACGCCAAAATGAACTGCCGGCTACACCAGAACCACTTACCGGACACTCCGGAATAACCTGCCCGGCATGCCAGAACCACCTCTCAGAAGTGCCAGAAGCACGTGCTGGACATGCCGGAACAACCTATTGGACAGAACGGAACAACCTGCCGGACACACCAAAATCACCTGCGGGCTACGCCAGAACCACTTGGAGGACTCTCCGGGAAAACCTGCCGGGCATGCTGGAACCACCTCTCAGACGTGCCTGAACCACGTGGCGGACACTCCGGAAACGCATGTCGGGCCGGCCGGAACCACCTCTCAGACGTGCCAGAACCTCATGCCGGACACCCCAGAACCACCTGCTGGACAGACCGGAAACACCTGCCGGACACGCCGGAACCACATGTTCGACTCGCTGGAACCACATTCTGGACATGGCAAAATCACCTGCCGCCTATGCCAGAACCGCTTGGCGAACACTCCGGAATCACCTGTCAGGCATGCCGGAACCACCTCTCAGACCTGCCAGAACCACATGCCAATGACACCGGAAGCACCTGCCGAGCATGCCGGAAGCACCTGCTCGACTCACCAGAACCACCTGTCGGACACGCCAAAATCACCTGCCGGCTACGCCACAGCCAGTTGGTGAACACTCCGGAAACACCTGCCGGGCTGGCTGGAACCACCTGCCAGCTACGCCAGAACCACTTGGCGGAGACTCCAGAAACACCTGTTGGGCCAGCCGGAACCACCTCTCAGACGTGCCAGAACCATGTGCCTGAGATGCTGGAACCACACCCCGAACAGACCGAAACCACCTGCCAGACCCAACTGAACCACCTGCCAAGCACGCAGGAACAACCTGCTCGCCTCGCCGGAACCACCTGCCGGGCGCAGCGGAAGCACCTGCCGAGCGCGCCGGAGCCACCTGCTCGCCTCGCCGGAACCACGTGCCGGGCCCTAACCCTAACCCTAACCCTATCCCCAAACCCTAACCCTAACCCTAACCCCTAACCCTAAGCCTAACCCTAAACCCTAACCCAACCGTAACCCTAACCCTAACCCTTCCCCTAACCCTAACCCCTAACCCCAAACCCTAAACCCTAACCCTAACCGTAACCCTAACCCTATCCCTAACCCTAACCTGACGGACAGGCTGGAACCAGCTGCTCAACTCGCCGGAACCACCTGCCAGACATGCCAGAACCACCTGCCGAGCACGCCGGAGCCACCTGCTGGACTCACCAGAACCACCCGCCTGACAGGCCAAAATCAACAGCTGGCTATGAGAGAACCACCTGGCAGACAATCCGCAATAACCTGCCAGGCATGCAGGAACCACCTCTCAGACGTAAGAGAACCACGTGCCGGACACGCTGGAACCACGTCCTGGACAGACTGGAACCACCTGCCGGACATGCCTGGACCACCTGCCGAGCACACCGGAACCACCTGCTCGACTCGCAGGACCCATGTGCCAGACACGCCAAAATGAACTGCCGGCTACACCAGAACCACTTACCGGACACTCCGGAATAACCTGCCCGGCATGCCAGAACCACCTCTCAGAAGTGCCAGAAGCACGTGCTGGACATGCCGGAACAACCTATCGGACAGAACGGAACAACCTGCCGGACACACCAAAATCACCTGCGGGCTACGCCAGAACCACTTGGAGGACTCTCCGGGAAAACCTGCCGGGCATGCTGGAACCACCTCTCAGACGTGCCTGAACCACGTGGCGGACACTCCGGAAACGCATGTCGGGCCGGCCGGAACCACCTCTCAGACGTGCCAGAACCTCATGCCGGACACCCCAGAACCACCTGCTGGACAGACCGGAAACACCTGCCGGACACGCCGGAACCACATGTTCGACTCGCTGGAACCACATTCTGGACATGGCAAAATCACCTGCCGCCTATGCCAGAACCGCTTGGCGAACACTCCGGAATCACCTGTCAGGCATGCCGGAACCACCTCTCAGACCTGCCAGAACCACATGCCAATGACACCGGAAGCACCTGCCGAGCATGCCGGAAGCACCTGCTCGACTCGCCAGAACCACCTGTCGGACACGCCAAAATCACCTGCCGGCTACGCCACAGCCAGTTGGTGAACACTCCGGAAACACCTGCCGGGCTGGCTGGAACCACCTGCCAGCTACGCCAGAACCACTTGGCGGAGACTCCAGAAACACCTGTTGGGCCAGCCGGAACCACCTCTCAGACGTGCCAGAACCATGTGCCTGAGATGCTGGAACCACACCCCGAACAGACCGAAACCACCTGCCAGACCCAACTGAACCACCTGCCGAGCACGCAGGAACAACCTGCTCGCCTCGCCGGAACCACCTGCCGGGCGCAGCGGAAGCACCTGCCGAGCGCGCCGGAGCCACCTGCTCGCCTCGCCGGAACCACGTGCCGGGCCCTAACCCTAACCCTAACCCTAACCCTATCCCCAAACCCTAACCCTAACCCTAACCCCTAACCCTAAGCCTAACCCTAAACCCTAACCCAACCGTAACCCTAACCCTAACCCTACCCCTAACCCTAACCCCTAACCCCAAACCCTAAACCCTAACCCTAACCGTAACCCTAACCCTATCCCTAACCCTAACCTGACGGACAGGCTGGAACCAGCTGCTCAACTCGCCGGAACCACCTGCCAGACATGCCAGAACCACCTGCCGAGCACGCCGGAGCCACCTGCTGGACTCACCAGAACCACCTGCCTGACAGGCCAAAATCAACAGCTGGCTATGAGAGAACCACCTGGCAGACAATCCGCAATAACCTGCCAGGCATGCAGGAACCACCTCTCAGACGTAAGAGAACCACGTGCCGGACACGCTGGAACCACGTCCTGGACAGACTGGAACCACCTGCCGGACATGCCTGGACCACCTGCCGAGCACGCCGGAACCACCTGCTCGACTCGCAGGACCCATGTGCCAGACACGCCAAAATGAACTGCCGGCTACACCAGAACCACTTACCAGACACTCCGGAATAACCTGCCCGGCATGCCAGAACCACCTCTCAGAAGTGCCAGAAGCACGTGCTGGACATGCCGGAACAACCTATCGGACAGAACGGAACAACCTGCCGGACACACCAAAATCACCTGCGGGCTACGCCAGAACCACTTGGAGGACTCTCCGGGAAAACCTGCCGGGCATGCTGGAACCACCTCTCAGACGTGCCTGAACCACGTGGCGGACACTCCGGAAACGCATGTCGGGCCGGCCGGAACCACCTCTCAGACGTGCCAGAACCTCATGCCGGACACCCCAGAACCACCTGCTGGACAGACCGGAAACACCTGCCGGACACGCCGGAACCACATGTTCGACTCGCTGGAACCACATTCTGGACATGGCAAAATCACCTGCCGCCTATGCCAGAACCGCTTGGCGAACACTCCGGAATCACCTGTCAGGCATGCCGGAACCACCTCTCAGACCTGCCAGAACCACATGCCAATGACACCGGAAGCACCTGCCGAGCATGCCGGAAGCACCTGCTCGACTCGCCAGAACCACCTGTCGGACACGCCAAAATCACCTGCCGGCTACGCCACAGCCAGTTGGTGAACACTCCGGAAACACCTGCCGGGCTGGCTGGAACCACCTGCCAGTCACGCCAACATCACCTGCCAGCTACGCCAGAACCACTTGGCGGAGACTCCAGAAACACCTGTTGGGCCAGCCGGAACCACCTCTCAGACGTGCCAGAACCATGTGCCTGAGATGCTGGAACCACACCCCGAACAGACCGAAACCACCTGCCAGACCCAACTGAACCACCTGCCGAGCACGCAGGAACAACCTGCTCGCCTCGCCGGAACCACCTGCCGGGCGCAGCGGAAGCACCTGCCGAGCGCGCCGGAGCCACCTGCTCGCCTCGCCGGAACCACCTGCCGGGCGCAGCGGAAGCACTTGCCGAGCGCGCCGGAGCCACCTGCTCGCCTCGCCGGAACCACGTGCCGGGCCCTAACCCTAACCCTAACCCTAACCCTATCCCCAAACCCTAACCCTATCCCTAACCCCTAACCCTAAGCCTAACCCTAAACCCTAACCCAACCGTAACCCTAACCCTAACCCTACCCCTAACCCTAACCCCTAACCCCAAACCCTAAACCCTAACCTTAACCGTAACCCTAACCCTATCCCTAACCCTAACCTGACGGACAGGCTGGAACCAGCTGCTCAACTCGCCGGAACCACCTGCCAGACATGCCAGAACCACCTGCCGAGCACGCCGGAGCCACCTGCTGGACTCACCAGAACCACCTGCCTGACAGGCCAAAATCAACAGCTGGCTATGAGAGAACCACCTGGCAGACAATCCGCAATAACCTGCCAGGCATGCAGGAACCACCTCTCAGACGTAAGAGAACCACGTGCCGTACACGCTGGAACCACGTCCTGGACAGACTGGAACCACCTGCCGGACATGCCTGGACCACCTGCCGAGCACGCCGGAACCACCTGCTCGACTCGCAGGACCCATGTGCCAGACACGCCAAAATGAACTGCCGGCTACACCAGAACCACTTACCGGACACTCCGGAATAACCTGCCCGGCATGCCAGAACCACCTCTCAGAAGTGCCAGAAGCACGTCCTGGACATGCCGGAACAACCTATCGGACAGAACGGAACAACCTGCCGGACACACCAAAATCACCTGCGGGCTACGCCAGAACCACTTGGAGGACTCTCCGGGAAAACCTGCCGGGCATGCTGGAACCACCTCTCAGACGTGCCTGAACCACGTGGCGGACACTCCGGAAACGCATGTCGGGCCGGCCGGAACCACCTCTCAGACGTGCCAGAACCTCATGCCGGACACCCCAGAACCACCTGCTGGACAGACCGGAAACACCTGCCGGACACGCCGGAACCACATGTTCGACTCGCTGGAACCACATTCTGGACATGGCAAAATCACCTGCCGCCTATGCCAGAACCGCTTGGCGAACACCCCGGAATCACCTGTCAGGCATGCCGGAACCACCTCTCAGACATGCCAGAACCACATGCCAATGACACCGGAAGCACCTGCCGAGAATGCCGGAAGCACCTGCTCGACTCGCCAGAACCACCTGTCAGACACGCCAAAATCACCTGCCGGCTACGCCACAGCAGTTGGTGAACACTCCGGAAACACCTGCCGGGCTGGCTGGAGCCACCTGCCAGTCACGCCAACATCACCTGCCAGCTACGCCAGAACCACTTGGCAGAGACTCCAGAAACAGCTGTTGGGCCAGCCGGAACCACCTCTCAGACGTGCCAGAACCATGTGCCTGAGATGCTGGAACCACACCCCGAACAGACCGAAACCACCTGCCAGACCCAACTGAACCACCTGCCGAGCACGCAGAAACAACCTGCTCGACTCGCCGGAACCACCTGCCGGGCGCAGCGGAAGCACCTGCCGAGCGCGCCGGAGCCACCTGATCGCCTTGCCGGAGCCACCTGCCGGGCCCAGCGGAGGCACCTACCGAGCGCGCCGGAGCCACCTGCTCGCTTCGCCGGAACCACCTGCCCGGCACGCCGGAGCCACCTGCTCGCCTCGCCGGAACCACCTGCCGGGCGCAGCGGAAGCACCTGCCGGGCGCGCCGGAGCCACCTGCTCGCCTCGCCGGAACCACCTGCCGGGCGCAGCGGAAGCAGCTGCCGGGCGCGCCGAAGCCACCTGCTCGGCTCGCCGGAATCACCTGCCGGGCCCTAACCCTAACCCTAACCCTAACCCTATCCCCAAACCCTAACCCTAACCCTAACCCCTAACCCTAAGCCTAACCCTAAACCCTAACCCAACCGTAACCCTAACCCTAACCCTACCCCTAACCCTAACCCCTAACCCCAAACCCTAAACCCTAACCCTAACCGTAACCCTAACCCTATCCCTAACCCTAACCTGACGGACAGGCTGGAACCAGCTGCTCAACTCGCCGGAACCACCTGCCAGACATGCCAGAACCACCTGCCGAGCACGCCGGAGCCACCTGCTGGACTCACCAGAACCACCTGCCTGACAGGCCAAAATCAACAGCTGGCTATGAGAGAACCACCTGGCAGACAATCCGCAATAACCTGCCAGGCATGCAGGAACCACCTCTCAGACGTAAGAGAACCACGTGCCGGACACGCTGGAACCACGTCCTGGACAGACTGGAACCACCTGCCGGACATGCCTGGACCACCTGCCGAGCACGCCGGAACCACCTGCTCGACTCGCAGGACCCATGTGCCAGACACGCCAAAATGAACTGCCGGCTACACCAGAACCACTTACCGGACACTCCTGAATAACCTGCCCGGCATGCCAGAACCACCTCTCAGAAGTGCCAGAAGCACGTGCTGGACATGCCGGAACAACCTATCGGACAGAACGGAACAACCTGCCGGACACACCAAAATCACCTGCGGGCTACGCCAGAACCACTTGGAGGACTCTCCGGGAAAACCTGCCGGGCATGCTGGAACCACCTCTCAGACGTGCCTGAACCACGTGGCGGACACTCCGGAAACGCATGTCGGGCCGGCCGGAACCACCTCTCAGACGTGCCAGAACCTCATGCCGGACACCCCAGAACCACCTGCTGGACAGACCGGGAACACCTGCCGGACACGCCGGAACCACATGTTCGACTCGCTGGAACCACATTCTGGACATGGCAAAATCACCTGCCGCCTATGCCAGAACCGCTTGGCGAACACTCCGGAATCACCTGTCAGGCATGCCGGAACCACCTCTCAGACATGCCAGAACCACATGCCAATGACACCGGAAGCACCTGCCGAGCATGCCGGAAGCACCTGCTCGACTCGCCAGAACCACCTGTCAGACACGCCAAAATCACATGCCGGCTACGCCACAGCAGTTGGTGAACACTCTGGAAACACCTGCCGGGCTGGCTGGAGCCACCTGCCAGTCACGCCAACATCACCTGCCAGCTACGCCAGAACCACTTGGCAGAGACTCCAGAAACACCTGTTGGGCCAGCCGGAACCACCTCTCAGACGTGCCAGAACCATGTGCCTGAGATGCTGGAACCACACCCCGAACAGACCGAAACCACCTGCCAGACCCAACTGAACCACCTGCCGAGCACGCAGGAACAACCTGCTCGACTCGCCGGAACCACCTGCCGGGCCCTAACCCTAACCCTAACCCTAACCCTATCCCCAAACCCTAACCCTAACCCTAACCCCTAACCCTAAGCCTAACCCTAAACCCTAACCCAACCGTAACCCTAACCCTAACCCTACCCCTAACCCTAACCCCTAACCCCAAACCCTAAACCCTAACCCTAACCGTAACCCTAACCCTATCCCTAACCCTAACCTGACGGACAGGCTGGAACCAGCTGCTCAACTCGCCGGAACCACCTGCCAGACATGCCAGAACCACCTGCCGAGCACGCCGGAGCCACCTGCTGGACTCACCAGAACCACCTGCCTGACAGGCCAAAATCAACAGCTGGCTATGAGAGAACCACCTGGCAGACAATCCGCAATAACCTGCCAGGCATGCAGGAACCACCTCTCAGACGTAAGAGAACCACGTGCCGGACACGCTGGAACCACGTCCTGGACAGACTGGAACCACCTGCCGGACATGCCTGGACCACCTGCCGAGCACGCCGGAACCACCTGCTCGACTCGCAGGACCCATGTGCCAGACACGCCAAAATGAACTGCCGGCTACACCAGAACCACTTACCGGACACTCCGGAATAACCTGCCCGGCATGCCAGAACCACCTCTCAGAAGTGCCAGAAGCACGTGCTGGACATGCCGGAACAACCTATCGGACAGAACGGAACAACCTGCCGGACACACCAAAATCACCTGCGGGCTACGCCAGAACCACTTGGAGGACTCTCCGGGAAAACCTGCCGGGCATGCTGGAACCACCTCTCAGACGTGCCTGAACCACGTGGCGGACACTCCGGAAACGCATGTTGGGCCGGCCGGAACCACCTCTCAGACGTGCCAGAACCTCATGCCGGACACCCCAGAACCACCTGCTGGACAGACCGGGAACACCTGCCGGACACGCCGGAACCACATGTTCGACTCGCTGGAACCACATTCTGGACATGGCAAAATCACCTGCCGCCTATGCCAGAACCGCTTGGCGAACACTCCGGAATCACCTGTCAGGCATGCCGGAACCACCTCTCAGACATGCCAGAACCACATGCCAATGACACCGGAAGCACCTGCCGAGCATGCCGGAAGCACCTGCTCGACTCGCCAGAACCACCTGTCAGACACGCCAAAATCACCTGCCGGCTACGCCACAGCAGTTGGTGAACACTCCGGAAACACCTGCCGGGCTGGCTGGAGCCACCTGCCAGTCACGCCAACATCACCTGCCAGCTACGCCAGAACCACTTGGCGGAGACTCCAGAAACACCTGTTGGGCCAGCCGGAACCACCTCTCAGACGTGCCAGAACCATGTGCCTGAGATGCTGGAACCACACCCCGAACAGACCGAAACCACCTGCCAGACCCAACTGAACCACCTGCCGAGCACGCAGAAACAACCTGCTCGACTCGCCGGAACCACCTGCCGGGCGCAGCGGAAGCACCTGCCGAGCGCGCCGGAGCCACCTGATCGCCTCGCAGGAGCCACCTGCCGGGCCCAGCGGAGGCACCTGCCGAGCGCGCCGGAGCCACCTGCTCGCTTCGCCGGAACCACCTGCCCGGCACGCTGGAGCCACCTGCTCGCCTCGCCGGAACCACCTGCCAGGCCCAGCGGAAGCACCTGCCGGGCGCGCCGGAGCCACCTGCTCGCCTTGCCGGAACCACCTGCCGGGCGCAGCGGAAGCACCTGCCGAGCGCGCCGGAGCCACCTGCTCGCCTCGCCGGAACCACCTGCCGGGCGCAGCGGAAGCAGCTGCCGGGCGCGCCGAAGCCACCTGCTCGGCTCACCGGAATCACCTGCCGGGCCCTAACCCTAACCCTAACCCTAACCCTATCCCCAAACCCTAACCCTAACCCTAACCCCTAACCCTAAGCCTAACCCTAAACCCTAACCCAACCGTAACCCTAACCCTAACCCTACCCCTAACCGTAACCCCTAACCCCAAACCCTAAACCCTAACCCTAACCGTAACCCTAACCCTATCCCTAACCCTAACCTGACGGACAGGCTGGAACCAGCTGCTCAACTCGCCGGAACCACCTGCCAGACATGCCAGAACCACCTGCCGAGCACGCCGGAGCCACCTGCTGGACTCACCAGAACCACCTGCCTGACAGGCCAAAATCAACAGCTGGCTATGAGAGAACCACCTGGCAGACAATCCGCAATAACCTGCCAGGCATGCAGGAACCACCTCTCAGACGTAAGAGAACCACGTGCCGGACACGCTGGAACCACGTTCTGGACAGACTGGAACCACCTGCCGGACATGCCTGGACCACCTGCCGAGCACGCCGGAACCACCTGCTCGACTCGCAGGACCCATGTGCCAGACACGCCAAAATGAACTGCCGGCTACACCAGAACCACTTACCGGACACTCCGGAATAACCTGCCCGGCATGCCAGAACCACCTCTCAGAAGTGCCAGAAGCACGTGCTGGACATGCCGGAACAACCTATCGGACAGAACGGAACAACCTGCCGGACACACCAAAATCACCTGCGGGCTACGCCAGAACCACTTGGAGGACTCTCCGGGAAAACCTGCCGGGCCGGCCGGAACCACCTCTCAGACGTGCCTGAACCACGTGGCGGACACTCCGGAAACGCATGTCGGGCCGGCCGGAACCACCTCTCAGACGTGCCAGAACCTCATGCCGGACACCCCAGAACCACCTGCTGGACAGACCGGAAACACCTGCCGGACACGCCGGAACCACATGTTCGACTCGCTGGAACCACATTCTGGACATGGCAAAATCACCTGCCGCCTATGCCAGAACCGCTTGGCGAACACTCCGGAATCACCTGTCAGGCATGCCGGAACCACCTCTCAGACATGCCAGAACCACATGCCAATGACACCGGAAGCACCTGCCGAGCATGCCGGAAGCACCTGCTCGACTCGCCAGAACCACCTGTCAGACACGCCAAAATCACCTGCCGGCTACGCCACAGCAGTTGGTGAACACTCCGGAAACACCTGCCGGGCTGGCTGGAGCCACCTGCCAGTCACGCCAACATCACCTGCCAGCTACACCAGAACCACTTGGCGGAGACTCCAGAAACACCTGTTGGGCCAGCCGGAACCACCTCTCAGACGTGCCAGAACCATGTGCCTGAGATGCTGGAACCACACCCCGAACAGACCGAAACCACCTGCCAGACCCAACTGAACCACCTGCCGAGCACGCAGAAACAACCTGCTCGACTCGCCGGAACCACCTGCCGGGCGCAGCGGAAGCACCTGCCGAGCGCGCCGGAGCCACCTGATCGCCTCGCAGGAGCCACCTGCCGGGCCCAGCGGAGGCACCTGCCGAGCGCGCCGGAGCCACCTGCTCGCTTCGCCGGAACCACCTGCCCGGCACGCCGGAGCCACCTGCACGCCTCGCCGGAACCACCTGTCGGGCGCAGCGGAAGCACCTGCCGGGCGCGCCGGAGCCACCTGCTCGCCTCGCCGGAACCACCTGCCGGGCGCAGCGGAAGCAGCTGCCGGGCGCGCCGAAGCCACCTGCTCGGCTCGCCGGAATCACCTGCCGGGCCCTAACCCTAACCCTAACCCTAACCCTATCCCCAAACCCTAACCCTAACCCTAACCCCTAACCCTAAGCCTAACCCTAAACCCTAACCCAACCGTAACCCTAACCCTAACCCTACCCCTAACCGTAACCCCTAACCCCAAACCCTAAACCCTAACCCTAACCGTAACCCTAACCCTATCCCTAACCCTAACCTGACGGACAGGCTGGAACCAGCTGCTCAACTCGCCGGAACCACCTGCCAGACATGCCAGAACCACCTGCCGAGCACGCCGGAGCCACCTGCTGGACTCACCAGAACCACCTGCCTGACAGGCCAAAATCAACAGCTGGCTATGAGAGAACCACCTGGCAGACAATCCGCAATAACCTGCCAGGCATGCAGGAACCACCTCTCAGACGTAAGAGAACCACGTGCCGGACACGCTGGAACCACGTTCTGGACAGACTGGAACCACCTGCCGGACATGCCTGGACCACCTGCCGAGCACGCCGGAACCACCTGCTCGACTCGCAGGACCCATGTGCCAGACACGCCAAAATGAACTGCCGGCTACACCAGAACCACTTACCGGACACTCCGGAATAACCTGCCCGGCATGCCAGAACCACCTCTCAGAAGTGCCAGAAGCACGTGCTGGACATGCCGGAACAACCTATCGGACAGAACGGAACAACCTGCCGGACACACCAAAATCACCTGCGGGCTACGCCAGAACCACTTGGAGGACTCTCCGGGAAAACCTGCCGGGCATGCTGGAACCACCTCTCAGACGTGCCTGAACCACGTGGCGGACACTCCGGAAACGCATGTCGGGCCGGCCGGAACCACCTCTCAGACGTGCCAGAACCTCATGCCGGACACCCCAGAACCACCTGCTGGACAGACCGGAAACACCTGCCGGACACGCCGGAACCACATGTTCGACTCGCTGGAACCACATTCTGGACATGGCAAAATCACCTGCCGCCTATGCCAGAACCGCTTGGCGAACACTCCGGAATCACCTGTCAGGCATGCCGGAACCACCTCTCAGACATGCCAGAACCACATGCCAATGACACCGGAAGCACCTGCCGAGCATGCCGGAAGCACCTGCTCGACTCGCCAGAACCACCTGTCGGACACGCCAAAATCACCTGCCGGCTACGCCACAGCAGTTGGTGAACACTCCGGAAACACCTGCCGGGCTGGCTGGAGCCACCTGCCAGTCACGCCAACATCACCTGCCAGCTACGCCAGAACCACTTGGCGGAGACTCCAGAAACACCTGTTGGGCCAGCCGGAACCACCTCTCAGACGTGCCAGAACCATGTGCCTGAGATGCTGGAACCACACCCCGAACAGACCGAAACCACCTGCCAGACCCAACTGAACCACCTGCCGAGCACGCAGAAACAACCTGCTCGACTTGCCGGAACCACCTGCCGGGCGCAGCGGAAGCACCTGCCGAGCGCGCCGGAGCCACCTGCTCGCCTCGCCGGAGCCACCTGCCGGGCCCAGCGGAGGCACCGGCCGAGCGCGCCGGAGCCACCTGCTCGCCTCGCCGGAGCCACCTGCCGGGCGCAGCGGAAGCACCTGCCGAGCGCGCCGGAGCCACCTGCTCGCCTCGCCGGAACCACCTGTCGGGCCCAGCGGAAGCACTTGCCGAGCGCGCCGGAGCCACCTGCTCGCCTCGCCGGAACCACCTGCCGGGCGCAGCGGAACCACCTGCCGGGTGTGCCGGAGCCACCTGCTCGGCTCGCCGAAACCACCTGCCGGGCCCTAACCCTAACCCTAACCCTAACCCTATCCCCAAACCCTAACCCTAACCCTAACCCCTAACCCTAAGCCTAACCCTAAACCCTAACCCAACCGTAACCCTAACCCTAACCCTACCCCTAACCCTAACCCCTAACCCCAAACCCTAAACCCTAACCCTAACCGTAACCCTAACCCTATCCCTAACCCTAACCTGACGGACAGGCTGGAACCAGCTGCTCAACTCGCCTGAACCACCTGCCAGACATGCCAGGACCACCTGCCGAGCACGCCGGAGCCACCTGCTGGACTCACCAGAACCACCTGCCTGACAGGCCAAAATCAACAGCTGGCTATGAGAGAACCACCTGGCAGACAATCCGCAATAACCTGCCAGGCATGCAGGAACCACCTCTCAGACGTAAGAGAACCACGTGCTGGACACGCTGGAACCACGTCCTGGACAGACTGGAACCACCTGCCGGACATGCCTGGACCACCTGCCGAGCACGCCGGAACCACCTGCTCGACTCGCAGGACCCATGTGCCAGACACGCCAAAATGAACTGCCGGCTACACCAGAACCACTTACCGGACACTCCGGAATAACCTGCCCGGCATGCCAGAACCACCTCTCAGAAGTGCCAGAAGCACGTGCTGGACATGCGGGAACAACCTATCGGACAGAACGGAACAACCTGCCGGACACACCAAAATCACCTGCGGGCTACGCCAGAACCACTTGGAGGACTCTCCGGGAAAACCTGCCGGGCATGCTGGAACCACCTCTCAGACGTGCCTGAACCACGTGGCGGACACTCCGGAAACGCATGTCGGGCCGGCCGGAACCACCTCTCAGACGTGCCAGAACCTCATGCCGGACACCCCAGAACCACCTGCTGGACAGACCGGAAACACCTGCCGGACACGCCGGAACCACATGTTCGACTCGCTGGAACCACATTCTGGACATGGCAAAATCACCTGCCGCCTATGCCAGAACCGCTTGGCGAACACTCCGGAATCACCTGTCAGGCATGCCGGAACCACCTCTCAGACCTGCCAGAACCACATGCCAATGACACCGGAAGCACCTGCCGAGCATGCCGGAAGCACCTGCTCGACTCGCCAGAACCACCTGTCAGACACGCCAAAATCACCTGCCGGCTACGCCACAGCAGTTGGTGAACACTCTGGAAACACCTGCCGGGCTGGCTGGAGCCACCTGCCAGTCACGCCAACATCACCTGCCAGCTACGCCAGAACCACTTGGCAGAGACTCCAGAAACACCTGTTGGGCCAGCCGGAACCACCTCTCAGACGTGCCAGAACCATGTGCCTGAGATGCTGGAACCACACCCCGAACAGACCGAAACCACCTGCCAGACCCAACTGAACCACCTGCCGAGCACGCAGAAACAACCTGCTCGACTCGCCGGAACCACCTGCCGGGTGCAGCGGAAGCACCTGCCGAGCGCGCCGGAGCCACCTGCTCGCCTCGCCGGAGCCACCTGCCGGGAGCAGCGGAAGCACCTGCCGAGCGCGCCGGAGCCACCTGCTCGCCTCGCCGGAACCACCTGCCGGGCGCAGCGGAAGCACCTGACGAGCGCGCTGGAGCCACCTGCTCGCCTCGCCGGAACCACCTGTCGGGCCCAGCGGAAGCACTTGCCGAGCGCGCCGGAGCCACCTGCTCGCCTCGCCGGAACCACCTGCCGGGCGCAGCGGAACCACCTGCCGGGCGTGCCGGAGCCACCTGCTCGGCTCGCCGAAACCACCTGCCGGGCCCTAACCCTAACCCTAACCCTAACCCTATCCCCAAACCCTAACCCTAACCCTAACCCCTAACCCTAAGCCTAACCCTAAACCCTAACCCAACCGTAACCCTAACCCTAACCCTACCCCTAACCCTAACCCCTAACCCCAAACCCTAAACCCTAACCCTAACCGTAACCCTAACCCTATCCCTAACCCTAACCTGACGGACAGGCTGGAACCAGCTGCTCAACTCGCCTGAACCACCTGCCAGACATGCCAGGACCACCTGCCGAGCACGCCGGAGCCACCTGCTGGACTCACCAGAACCACCTGCCTGACAGGCCAAAATCAACAGCTGGCTATGAGAGAACCACCTGGCAGACAATCCGCAATAACCTGCCAGGCATGCAGGAACCACCTCTCAGACGTAAGAGAACCACGTGCCGGACACGCTGGAACCACATCCTGGACAGACTGGAACCACCTGCCGGACATGCCTGGACCACCTGCCGAGCACGCCGGAACCACCTGCTCGACTCGCAGGACCCATGTGCCAGACACGCCAAAATGAACTGCCGGCTACACCAGAACCACTTACCGGACACTCCGGAATAACCTGCCCGGCATGCCAGAACCACCTCTCAGAAGTGCCAGAAGCACGTGCTGGACATGCTGGAACAACCTATCGGACAGAACGGAACAACCTGCCGGACACACCAAAATCACCTGCGGGCTACGCCAGAACCACTTGGAGGACTCTCCGGGAAAACCTGCCGGGCATGCTGGAACCACCTCTCAGACGTGCCTGAACCACGTGGCGGACACTCCGGAAACGCATGTCGGGCCGGCCGGAACCACCTCTCAGACGTGCCAGAACCTCATGCCGGACACCCCAGAACCACCTGCTGGACAGACCGGAAACACCTGCCGGACACGCCGGAACCACATGTTCGACTCGCTGGAACCACATTCTGGACATGGCAAAATCACCTGCCGCCTATGCCAGAACCGCTTGGCGAACACTCCGGAATCACCTGTCAGGCATGCCGGAACCACCTCTCAGACCTGCCAGAACCACATGCCAATGACACCGGAAGCACCTGCCGAGCATGCCGGAAGCACCTGCTCGACTCGCCAGAACCACCTGTCAGACACGCCAAAATCACCTGCCGGCTACGCCACAGCAGTTGGTGAACACTCCGGAAACACCTGCCGGGCTGGCTGGAGCCACCTGCCAGTCACGCCAACATCACCTGCCAGCTACGCCAGAACCACTTGGCGGAGACTCCAGAAACACCTGTTGGGCCAGCCGGAACCACCTCTCAGACGTGCCAGAACCATGTGCCTGAGATGCTGGAACCACACCCCGAACAGACCGAAACCACCTGCCAGACCCAACTGAACCACCTGCCGAGCACGCAGAAACAACCTGCTCGACTCGCCGGAACCACCTGCCGGGCGCAGCGGAAGCACCTGCCGAGCGCGCCGGAGCCACCTGCTCGCCTCGCTGGAGCCACCTGCCGGGCCCAGTGGAGGCACCTGCCGAGCGCGCCGGAGCCACCTGCTCGCTTCGCCGGAACCACCTGCCCGGCACGCCGGAGCCACCTGCTCGCCTCGCCGGAACCACCTGCCAGGCCCAGCGGAAGCACCTGCCGGGCGCAGCGGAAGCACCTGACGAGCGCGCTGGAGCCACCTGCTCGCCTCGCCGGAACCACCTGTCGGGCCCAGCGGAAGCACTTGCCGAGCGCGCCGGAGCCACCTGCTCGCCTCGCCGGAACCACCTGCCGGGCGCAGCGGAACCACCTGCCGGGCGTGCCGGAGCCACCTGCTCGGCTCGCCGAAACCACCTGCCGGGCCCTAACCCTAACCCTAACCCTAACCCTATCCCCAAACCCTAACCCTAACCCTAACCCCTAACCCTAAGCCTAACCCTAAACCCTAACCCAACCGTAACCCTAACCCTAACCCTACCCCTAACCCTAACCCCTAACCCCAAACCCTAAACCCTAACCCTAACCGTAACCCTAACCCTATCCCTAACCCTAACCTGACGGACAGGCTGGAACCAGCTGCTCAACTCGCCTGAACCACCTGCCAGACATGCCAGGACCACCTGCCGAGCACGCCGGAGCCACCTGCTGGACTCACCAGAACCACCTGCCTGACAGGCCAAAATCAACAGCTGGCTATGAGAGAACCACCTGGCAGACAATCCGCAATAACCTGCCAGGCATGCAGGAACCACCTCTCAGACGTAAGAGAACCACGTGCCGGACACGCTGGAACCACGTCCTGGACAGACTGGAACCACCTGCCGGACATGCCTGGACCACCTGCCGAGCACGCCGGAACCACCTGCTCGACTCGCAGGACCCATGTGCCAGACACGCCAAAATGAACTGCCGGCTACACCAGAACCACTTACCGGACACTCCGGAATAACCTGCCCGGCATGCCAGAACCACCTCTCAGAAGTGCCAGAAGCTCGTGCTGGACATGCTGGAAGAACCTATCGGACAGAACGGAACAACCTGCCGGACACACCAAAATCACCTGCGGGCTACGCCAGAACCACTTGGAGGACTCTCCGGGAAAACCTGCCGGGCATGCTGGAACCACCTCTCAGACGTGCCTGAACCACGTGGCGGACACTCCGGAAACGCATGTCGGGCCGGCCGGAACCACCTCTCAGACGTGCCAGAACCTCATGCCGGACACCCCAGAACCACCTGCTGGACAGACCGGAAACACCTGCCGGACACGCCGGAACCACATGTTCGACTCGCTGGAACCACATTCTGGACATGGCAAAATCACCTGCCGCCTATGCCAGAACCGCTTGGCGAACACTCCGGAATCACCTGTCAGGCATGCCGGAACCACCTCTCAGACCTGCCAGAACCACATGCCAATGACACCGGAAGCACCTGCCGAGCATGCCGGAAGCACCTGCTCGACTCGCCAGAACCACCTGTCAGACACGCCAAAATCACCTGCCGGCTACGCCACAGCAGTTGGTGAACACTCCGGAAACACCTGCCGGGCTGGCTGGAGCCACCTGCCAGTCACGCCAACATCACCTGCCAGCTACGCCAGAACCACTTGGCGGAGACTCCAGAAACACCTGTTGGGCCAGCCGGAAGCACCTCTCAGACGTGCCAGAACCATGTGCCTGAGATGCTGGAACCACACCCCGAACAGACCGAAACCACCTGCCAGACCCAACTGAACCACCTGCCGAGCACGCAGAAACAACCTGCTCGACTCGCCGGAACCACCTGCCGGGCGCAGCGGAAGCACCTGCCGAGCGCGCCGGAGCCACCTGCTCGCCTCGCTGGAGCCACCTGCCGGGCCCAGTGGAGGCACCTGCCGAGCGCGCCGGAGCCACCTGCTCGCTTCGCCGGAACCACCTGCCCGGCACGCCGGAGCCACCTGTTCGCCTCGCCGGAACCACCTGCCAGGCCCAGCGGAAGCACCTGCCGGGCGCGCCGGAGCCACCTGCTCGCCTCGCCGGAACCACCTGCCGGGCGCAGCGGAAGCACCTGCCGAGCGCGCCGGAGCCACCTGCTCGCCTCGCCGGAACCACCTGCCGGGCGCAGCGGAAGCAGCTGCCGGGCGCGCCGAAGCCACCTGCTCGGCTCGCCGGAATCACCTGCCGGGCCCTAACCCTAACCCTAACCCTAACCCTATCCCCAAACCCTAACCCTAACCCTAACCCCTAACCCTAAGCCTAACCCTAAACCCTAACCCAACCGTAACCCTAACCCTAACCCTACCCCTAACCCTAACCCCTAACCCCAAACCCTAAACCCTAACCCTAACCGTAACCCTAACCCTATCCCTAACCCTAACCTGACGGACAGGCTGGAACCAGCTGCTCAACTCGCCTGAACCACCTGCCAGACATGCCAGAACCACCTGCCGAGCACGCCGGAGCCACCTGCTGGACTCACCAGAACCACCTGCCTGACAGGCCAAAATCAACAGCTGGCTATGAGAGAACCACCTGGCAGACAATCCGCAATAACCTGCCAGGCATGCAGGAACCACCTCTCAGACGTAAGAGAACCACGTGCCGGACACGCTGGAACCACGTCCTGGACAGACTGGAACCACCTGCCGGACATGCCTGGACCACCTGCCGAGCACGCCGGAACCACCTGCTCGACTCGCAGGACCCATGTGCCAGACACGCCAAAATGAACTGCCGGCTACACCAGAACCACTTACCGGACACTCCGGAATAACCTGCCCGGCATGCCAGAACCACCTCTCAGAAGTGCCAGAAGCACGTGCTGGACATGCCGGAACAACCTATCGGACAGAACGGAACAACCTGCCGGACACACCAAAATCACCTGCGGGCTACGCCAGAACCACTTGGAGGACTCTCCGGGAAAACCTGCCGGGCATGCTGGAACCACCTCTCAGACGTGCCTGAACCACGTGGCGGACACTCCGGAAACGCATGTCGGGCCGGCCAGAACCACCTCTCAGACGTGCCAGAACCTCATGCCGGACACCCCAGAACCACCTGCTGGACACGCCGGAACCACATGTTCGACTCGCTGGAACCACATTCTGGACATGGCAAAATCACCTGCCGCCTATGCCAGAACCGCTTGGCGAACACTCCGGAATCACCTGTCAGGCATGCCGGAACCACCTCTCAGACCTGCCAGAACCACATGCCAATGACACCGGAAGCACCTGCCGAGCATGCCGGAAGCACCTGCTCGACTCGCCAGAACCACCTGTCAGACACGCCAAAATCACCTGCCGGCTACGCCACAGCAGTTGGTGAACACTCCGGAAACACCTGCCGGGCTGGCTGGAGCCACCTGCCAGTCACGCCAACATCACCTGCCAGCTACGCCAGAACCACTTGGCGGAGACTCCAGAAACACCTGTTGGGCCAGCCGGAACCACCTCTCAGACGTGCCAGAACCATGTGCCTGAGATGCTGGAACCACACCCCGAACAGACCGAAACCACCTGCCAGACCCAACTGAACCACCTGCCGAGCACGCAGAAACAACCTGCTCGACTCGCCGGAACCACCTGCCGGGCGCAGCGGAAGCACCTGCCGAGCGCGCCGGAGCCACCTGCTC
The DNA here is from genome assembly GCF_041296235.1 of Equus asinus. Lineage (NCBI taxonomy): Eukaryota > Metazoa > Chordata > Mammalia > Perissodactyla > Equidae > Equus > Equus asinus. The sequence goes on along the minus strand of NC_091807.1, from coordinate 42,505,797 downwards.
GCCTCGCTGGAGCCACCTGCCGGGCCCAGTGGAGGCACCTGCCGAGCGCGCCGGAGCCACCTGCTCGCTTCGCCGGAACCACCTGCCCGGCACGCCGGAGCCACCTGCTCGCCTCGCCGGAACCACCTGCCAGGCCCAGCGGAAGCACCTGCCAGGCGCGCCGGAGCCACCTGCTCGCCTCGCCGGAACCACCTGCCGGGCGCAGCGGAAGCACCTGCCGAGCGCGCCGGAGCCACCTGCTCGCCTCGCCGGAACCACCTGCCGGGCGCAGCGGAAGCAGCTGCCGGGCGCGCCGAAGCCACCTGCTCGGCTCGCCGGAATCACCTGCCGGGCCCTAACCCTAACCCTAACCCTAACCCTATCCCCAAACCCTAACCCTAACCCTAACCCCTAACCCTAAGCCTAACCCTAAACCCTAACCCAACCGTAACCCTAACCCTAACCCTACCCCTAACCGTAACCCCTAACCCCAAACCCTAAACCCTAACCCTAACCGTAACCCTAACCCTATCCCTAACCCTAACCTGACGGACAGGCTGGAACCAGCTGCTCAACTCGCCGGAACCACCTGCCAGACATGCCAGAACCACCTGCCGAGCACGCCGGAGCCACCTGCTGGACTCACCAGAACCACCTGCCTGACAGGCCAAAATCAACAGCTGGCTATGAGAGAACCACCTGGCAGACAATCCGCAATAACCTGCCAGGCATGCAGGAACCACCTCTCAGACGTAAGAGAACCACGTGCCGGACACGCTGGAACCACGTCCTGGACAGACTGGAACCACCTGCCGGACATGCCTGGACCACCTGCCGAGCACGCCGGAACCACCTGCTCGACTCGCAGGACCCATGTGCCAGACACGCCAAAATGAACTGCCGGCTACACCAGAACCACTTACCGGACACTCCGGAATAACCTGCCCGGCATGCCAGAACCACCTCTCAGAAGTGCCAGAAGCACGTGCTGGACATGCCGGAACAACCTATCGGACAGAACGGAACAACCTGCCGGACACACCAAAATCACCTGCGGGCTACGCCAGAACCACTTGGAGGACTCTCCGGGAAAACCTGCCGGGCATGCTGGAACCACCTCTCAGACGTGCCTGAACCACGTGGCGGACACTCCGGAAACGCATGTCGGGCCGGCCGGAACCACCTCTCAGACGTGCCAGAACCTCATGCCGGACACCCCAGAACCACCTGCTGGACAGACCGGAAACACCTGCCGGACACGCCGGAACCACATGTTCGACTCGCTGGAACCACATTCTGGACATGGCAAAATCACCTGCCGCCTATGCCAGAACCGCTTGGCGAACACTCCGGAATCACCTGTCAGGCATGCCGGAACCACCTCTCAGACATGCCAGAACCACATGCCAATGACACCGGAAGCACCTGCCGAGCATGCCGGAAGCACCTGCTCGACTCGCCAGAACCACCTGTCAGACACGCCAAAATCACCTGCCGGCTACGCCACAGCAGTTGGTGAACACTCCGGAAACACCTGCCGGGCTGGCTGGAGCCACCTGCCAGTCACGCCAACATCACCTGCCAGCTACGCCAGAACCACTTGGCGGAGACTCCAGAAACACCTGTTGGGCCAGCCGGAACCACCTCTCAGACGTGCCAGAACCATGTGCCTGAGATGCTGGAACCACACCCCGAACAGACCGAAACCACCTGCCAGACCCAACTGAACCACCTGCCGAGCACGCAGAAACAACCTGCTCGACTCGCCGGAACCACCTGCCGGGCGCAGCGGAAGCACCTGCCGAGCGCGCCGGAGCCACCTGCTCGCCTCGCCGGAGCCACCTGCCGGGCCCAGCGGAGGCACCTGCCGAGCGCGCCGGAGCCACCTGCTCGCCTCGCCGGAGCCACCTGCCGGGCGCAGCGGAAGCACCTGCCGAGCGCGCCGGAGCCACCTGCTCGCCTCGCCGGAACCACCTGCCGGGCGCAGCGGAAGCACCTGACGAGCGCGCTGGAGCCACCTGCTCGCCTCGCCGGAACCACCTGTCGGGCCCAGCGGAAGCACTTGCCGAGCGCGCCGGAGCCACCTGCTCGCCTCGCCGGAACCACCTGCCGGGCGCAGCGGAACCACCTGCCGGGCGTGCCGGAGCCACCTGCTCGGCTCGCCGAAACCACCTGCCGGGCCCTAACCCTAACCCTAACCCTAACCCTATCCCCAAACCCTAACCCTAACCCTAACCCCTAACCCTAAGCCTAACCCTAAACCCTAACCCAACCGTAACCCTAACCCTAACCCTACCCCTAACCCTAACCCCTAACCCCAAACCCTAAACCCTAACCCTAACCGTAACCCTAACCCTATCCCTAACCCTAACCTGACGGACAGGCTGGAACCAGCTGCTCAACTCGCCTGAACCACCTGCCAGACATGCCAGGACCACCTGCCGAGCACGCCGGAGCCACCTGCTGGATTCACCAGAACCACCTGCCTGACAGGCCAAAATCAACAGCTGGCTATGAGAGAACCACCTGGCAGACAATCCGCAATAACCTGCCAGGCATGCAGGAACCACCTCTCAGACGTAAGAGAACCACGTGCCGGACACGCTGGAACCACGTCCTGGACAGACTGGAACCACCTGCCGGACATGCCTGGACCACCTGCCGAGCACGCCGGAACCACCTGCTCGACTCGCAGGACCCATGTGCCAGACACGCCAAAATGAACTGCCGGCTACACCAGAACCACTTACCGGACACTCCGGAATAACCTGCCCGGCATGCCAGAACCACCTCTCAGAAGTGCCAGAAGCACGTGCTGGACATGCCGGAACAACCTATCGGACAGAACGGAACAACCTGCCGGACACACCAAAATCACCTGCGGGCTACGCCAGAACCACTTGGAGGACTCTCCGGGAAAACCTGCCGGGCATGCTGGAACCACCTCTCAGACGTGCCTGAACCACGTGGCGGACACTCCGGAAACGCATGTCGGGCCGGCCGGAACCACCTCTCAGACGTGCCAGAACCTCATGCCGGACACCCCAGAACCACCTGCTGGACAGACCGGAAACACCTGCCGGACACGCCGGAACCACATGTTCGACTCGCTGGAACCACATTCTGGACATGGCAAAATCACCTGCCGCCTATGCCAGAACCGCTTGGCGAACACTCCGGAATCACCTGTCAGGCATGCCGGAACCACCTCTCAGACCTGCCAGAACCACATGCCAATGACACCGGAAGCACCTGCCGAGCATGCCGGAAGCACCTGCTCGACTCGCCAGAACCACCTGTCAGACACGCCACAATCACCTGCCGGCTACGCCACAGCAGTTGGTGAACACTCCGGAAACACCTGCCGGGCTGGCTGGAGCCACCTGCCAGTCACGCCAACATCACCTGCCAGCTACGCCAGAACCACTTGGCGGAGACTCCAGAAACACCTGTTGGGCCAGCCGGAACCACCTCTCAGACGTGCCAGAACCATGTGCCTGAGATGCTGGAACCACACCCCGAACAGACCGAAACCACCTGCCAGACCCAACTGAACCACCTGCCGAGCACGCAGAAACAACCTGCTCGACTCGCCGGAACCACCTGCCGGGCGCAGCGGAAGCACCTGCCGAGCGCGCCGGAGCCACCTGCTCGCCTTGCTGGAGCCACCTGCCGGGCCCAGTGGAGGCACCTGCCGAGCGCGCCGGAGCCACCTGCTCGCTTCGCCGGAACCACCTGCCCGGCACGCCGGAGCCACCTGCTCGCCTCGCCGGAACCACCTGCCAGGCCCAGCGGAAGCACCTGCCGGGCGCGCCGGAGCCACCTGCTCGCCTCGCCGGAACCACCTGCCGGGCGCAGCGGAAGCACCTGCCAAGCGCGCCGGAGCCACCTGCTCGCCTCGCCGGAACCACCTGCCGGGCGCAGCGGAAGCACCTGACGAGCGCGCTGGAGCCACCTGCTCGCCTCGCCGGAACCACCTGTCGGGCCCAGCGGAAGCACTTGCCGAGCGCGCCGGAGCCACCTGCTCGCCTCGCCGGAACCACCTGGCGGGCGCAGCGGAACCACCTGCCGGGCGTGCCGGAGCCACCTGCTCGGCTCGCCGAAACCACCTGCCGGGCCCTAACCCTAACCCTAACCCTAACCCTATCCCCAAACCCTAACCCTAACCCTAACCCCTAACCCTAAGCCTAACCCTAAACCCTAACCCAACCGTAACCCTAACCCTAACCCTACCCCTAACCCTAACCCCTAACCCCAAACCCTAAACCCTAACCCTAACCGTAACCCTAACCCTATCCCTAACCCTAACCTGACGGACAGGCTGGAACCAGCTGCTCAACTCGCCTGAACCACCTGCCAGACATGCCAGAACCACCTGCCGAGCACGCCGGAGCCACCTGCTGGACTCACCAGAACCACCTGCCTGACAGGCCAAAATCAACAGCTGGCTATGAGAGAACCACCTGGCAGACAATCCGCAATAACCTGCCAGGCATGCAGGAACCACCTCTCAAACGTAAGAGAACCACGTGCCGGACACGCTGGAACCACGTCCTGGACAGACTGGAACCACCTGCCGGACATGCCTGGACCACCTGCCGAGCACGCCGGAACCACCTGCTCGACTCGCAGGACCCATGTGCCAGACACGCCAAAATGAACTGCCGGCTACACCAGAACCACTTACCGGACACTCCGGAATAACCTGCCCGGCATGCCAGAACCACCTCTCAGAAGTGCCAGAAGCACGTGCTGGACATGCCGGAACAACCTATCGGACAGAACGGAACAAGCTGCCGGACACACCAAAATCACCTGCGGGCTACGCCAGAACCACTTGGAGGACTCTCCGGGAAAACCTGCCGGGCATGCCGGAACCACCTCTCAGACATGCCAGAACCACATGCCAATGACACCGGAAGCACCTGCCGAGCATGCCGGAAGCACCTGCTCGACTCGCCAGAACCACCTGTCAGACACGCCAAAATCACCTGCCGGCTACGCCACAGCAGTTGGTGAACACTCCGGAAACACCTGCCGGGCTGGCTGGAGCCACCTGCCAGTCACGCCAACATCACCTGCCAGCTACGCCAGAACCACTTGGCGGAGACTCCAGAAACACCTGTTGGGCCAGCCGGAACCACCTCTCAGACGTGCCAGAACCATGTGCCTGAGATGCTGGAACCACACCCCGAACAGACCGAAACCACCTGCCAGACCCAACTGAACCACCTGCCGAGCACGCAGAAACAACCTGCTCGACTCGCCGGAACCACCTGCCGGGCGCAGCGGAAGCACCTGCCGAGCGCGCCGGAGCCACCTGCTCGCCTCGCCGGAGCCACCTGCCGGGCCCAGCGGAGGCACCTGCCGAGCGCGCCGGAGCCACCTGCTCGCTTCGCCGGAACCACCTGCCCAGCACGCCGGAGCCACCTGCTCGCCCCGCCGGAACCACCTGCCAGGCCCAGCGGAAGCACCTGCCGGGCGCGCCGGAGCCACCTGCTCGCCTCGCCGGAACCACCTGCCGGGCGCAGCGGAAGCACCAGCCAAGCGCGCCGGAGCCACCTGCTCGCCTCGCCGGAACCACCTGCCGGGCGCAGCGGAAGCACCTGACGAGCGCGCTGGAGCCACCTGCTCGCCTCGCCGGAACCACCTGTCGGGCCCAGCGGAAGCACTTGCCGAGCGCGCCGGAGCCACCTGCTCGCCTCGCCGGAACCACCTGGCGGGCGCAGCGGAACCACCTGCCGGGCGTGCCGGAGCCACCTGCTCGGCTCGCCGAAACCACCTGCCGGGCCCTAACCCTAACCCTAACCCTAACCCTATCCCCAAACCCTAACCCTAACCCTAACCCCTAACCCTAAGCCTAACCCTAAACCCTAACCCAACCGTAACCCTAACCCTAACCCTACCCCTAACCCTAACCCCTAACCCCAAACCCTAAACCCCAACCCTAACCGTAACCCTAACCCTATCCCTAACCCTAACCTGACGGACAGGCTGGAACCAGCTGCTCAACTCGCCGGAACCACCTGCCAGACATGCCAGAACCACCTGCCGAGCACGCCGGAACCACCTGCTCGACTCGCAGGACCCATGTGCCAGACACGCCAAAATGAACTGCCGGCTACACCAGAACCACTTACCGGACACTCCGGAATAACCTGCCCGGCATGCCAGAACCACCTCTCAGAAGTGCCAGAAGCACGTGCTGGACATGCCGGAACAACCTATCGGACAGAACGGAACAACCTGCCGGACACACCAAAATCACCTGCGGGCTACGCCAGAACCACTTGGAGGACTCTCCGGGAAAACCTGCCGGGCATGCTGGAACCAGCTCTCAGACGTGCCTGAACCACGTGGCGGACACTCCGGAAACGCATGTCGGGCCGGCCGGAACCACCTCTCAGACGTGCCAGAACCTCATGCCGGACACCCCAGAACCACCTGCTGGACAGACGGGAAACACCTGCCGGACACGCCGGAACCACATGTTCGACTCGCTGGAACCACATTCTGGACATGGCAAAATCACCTGCCGCCTATGCCAGAACCGCTTGGCGAACACTCCGGAATCACCTGTCAGGCATGCCGGAACCACCTCTCAGACATGCCAGAACCACATGCCAATGACACCGGAAGCACCTGCCGAGCATGCCGGAAGCACCTGCTCGCCTCGCCGGAACCACCTGCCGGGCGCAGCGGAAGCACCTGCCGAGCGCGCCGGAGCCACCTGCTCGCCTCGCCGGAACCACCTGCCGGGCGCAGCGGAAGCACATGACGAGCGCGCTGGAGCCACCTGCTCGCCTCGCCGGAACCACCTGTCGGGCCCAGCGGAAGCACTTGCCGAGCGCGCCGGAGCCACCTGCTCGCCTCGCCGGAACCACCTGCCGGGCGCAGCGGAACCACCTGCCGGGCGTGCCGGAGCCACCTGCTCGGCTCGCCGAAACCACCTGCCGGGCCCTAACCCTAACCCTAACCCTAACCCTATCCCCAAACCCTAACCCTAACCCTAACCCCTAACCCTAAGCCTAACCCTAAACCCTAACCCAACCGTAACCCTAACCCTAACCCTACCCCTAACCCTAACCCCTAACCCCAAACCCTAAACCCTAACCCTAACCATAACCCTAACCCTATCCCTAACCCTAACCTGACGGACAGGCTGGAACCAGCTGCTCAACTCGCCTGAACCACCTGCCAGACATGCCAGAACCACCTGCCGAGCACGCCGGAGCCACCTGCTGGACTCACCAGAACCACCTGCCTGACAGGCCAAAATCAACAGCTGTCTATGCGAGAACCACCTGGCAGACAATCCGCAATAACCTGCCAGGCATGCAGGAACCACCTCTCAGACGTAAGAGAACCACGTGCCGGACACGCTGGAACCACGTCCTGGACAGACTGGAACCACCTGCCGGACATGCCTGGACCACCTGCCGAGCACGCCGGAACCACCTGCTCGACTCGCAGGACCCATGTGCCAGACACGCCAAAATGAACTGCCGGCTACACCAGAACCACTTACCGGACACTCCGGAATAACCTGCCCGGCATGCCAGAACCACCTCTCAGAAGTGCCAGAAGCACGTGCTGGACATGCCGGAACAACCTATCGGACAGAACGGAACAACCTGCCGGACACACCAAAATCACCTGCGGGCTACGCCAGAACCACTTGGAGGACTCTCCGGGAAAACCTGCCGGGCATGCTGGAACCACCTCTCAGACGTGCCTGAACCACGTGGCGGACACTCCGGAAACGCATGTCGGGCCGGCCGGAACCACCTCTCAGACGTGCCAGAACCTCATGCCGGACACCCCAGAACCACCTGCTGGACAGACCGGAAACACCTGCCGGACACGCCGGAACCACATGTTCGACTCGCTGGAACCACATTCTGGACATGGCAAAATCACCTGCCGCCTATGCCAGAACCGCTTGGCGAACACTCCGGAATCACCTGTCAGGCATGCCGGAACCACCTCTCAGACATGCCAGAACCACATGCCAATGACACCGGAAGCACCTGCCGAGCATGCCGGAAGCACCTGCTCGACTCGCCAGAACCACCTGTCAGACACGCCAAAATCACCTGCCGGCTACGCCACAGCAGTTGGTGAACACTCCGGAAACACCTGCCGGGCTGGCTGGAGCCACCTGCCAGTCACGCCAACATCACCTGCCAGCTACGCCAGAACCACTTGGCGGAGACTCCAGAAACACCTGTTGGGCCAGCCGGAACCACCTCTCAGACGTGCCAGAACCATGTGCCTGAGATGCTGGAACCACACCCCGAACAGACCGAAACCACCTGCCAGACCCAACTGAACCACCTGCCGAGCACGCAGAAACAACCTGCTCGACTCGCCGGAACCACCTGCCGGGCGCAGCGGAAGCACCTGCCGAGCGCGCCGGAGCCACCTGCTCGCCTCGCCGGAGCCACCTGCCGGGCGCAGCGGAAGCACCTGCCGAGCGCGCCGGAGCCACCTGCTCGCCTCGCCGGAACCACCTGCCGGGCGCAGCGGAAGCACCTGCCGAGCGCGCCGGAGCCACCTGCTCGCCTCGCCGGAACCACCTGCCGGGCCCAGTGGAAGCACCTGCCGAGCGCGCCGGAGCCACCTGCTCGCCTCGCCGGAGCCACCTGCTGGGCCCAGCGGAGGCACCTGCCGAGCGCGCCGGAGGCACCTGCTCGCTTCGCCGGAACCACCTGCCCGGCACGCCGGAGCCATCTGCTCGCCTCGCCGGAACCACCTGCCAGGCCCAGCGGAAGCACCTGCCGGGCGCGCCGGAGCCACCTGCTCGCCTCGCCGGAACCACCTGCCGGGCGCAGCGGAAGCACCTGCCGAGCGCGCCGGAGCCACCTGCTCGCCTCGCCGGAACCACCTGCTGTGCGCAGCGGAAGCACCTGACGAGCGCGCTGGAGCCACCTGCTCGCGTCGCCGGAACCACCTGTCGGGCCCAGAGGAAGCACTTGCCGAGCGCGCCGGAGCCACCTGCTCGCCTCACCGGAACCACCTGCCGGGCGCAGCGGAACCACCTGCCGGGCGCGCCGGAGCCACCTGCTCGCCTCGCCGGAACCACCTGCCGGGCGCAGCGGAAGCACCTGCCGAGCGCGCCGGAGCCACCCGCTCGCCTCGCCTGAACCACCTGCCGGGCGCAGCGGAAGCACCTGCCGAGCGCGCTGGAGCCACCTGCTCGCCTCGCCGGAACCACCTGTCGGGCCCAGCGGAAGCACTTGCCGAGCGCGCCGGAGCCACCTGCTCGCCTCGCTGGAACCACCTGCCGGGCACAGCGGAACCACCGGCCGGGCGTGCCGGAGCCACCTGCTCGGCTCGCCGAAACCACCTGCCGGGCCCTAACCCTAACCCTAACCCTAACCCTATCCCCAAACCCTAACCCTAACCCTAACCCCTAACCCTAAGCCTAACCCTAAACCCTAACCCAACCGTAACCCTAACCCTAACCCTACCCCTAACCCTAACCCCTAACCCCAAACCCTAAACCCTAACCCTAACCATAACCCTAACCCTATCCCTAACCCTAACCTGACGGACAGGCTGGAACCAGCTGCTCAACTCGCCTGAACCACCTGCCAGTCATGCCAGAACCACCTGCCGAGCACGCCGGAGCCACCTGCTGGACTCACCAGAACCACCTGCCTGACAGGCCAAAATCAACAGCTGGCTATGAGAGAACCACCTGGCAGACAATCCGCAATAACCTGCCAGGCATGCAGGAACCACCTCTCAGACGTAAGAGAACCACGTGCCGGACACGCTGGAACCACGTCCTGGACAGACTGGAACCACCTGCCGGACATGCCTGGACCACCTGCCGAGCACGCCGGAACCACCTGCTCGACTCGCAGGACCCATGTGCCAGACACGCCAAAATGAACTGCCGGCTACACCAGAACCACTTACCGGACACTCCGGAATAACCTGCCCGGCATGCCAGAACCACGTCTCAGAAGTGCCAGAAGCACGTGCTGGACATGCCGGAACAACCTATCGGACAGAACGGAACAACCTGCCGGACACACCAAAATCACCTGCGGGCTACGCCAGAACCACTTGGAGGACTCTCCGGGAAAACCTGCCGGGCATGCTGGAACCACCTCTCAGACGTGCCTGAACCACGTGGCGGACACTCCGGAAACGCATGTCGGGCCGGCCGGAACCACCTCTCAGACGTGCCAGAACCTCATGCCGGACACCCCAGAACCACCTGCTGGACAGACCGGAAACACCTGCCGGACACGCCGGAACCACATGTTCGACTCGCTGGAACCACATTCTGGACATGGCAAAATCACCTGCCGCCTATGCCAGAACCGCTTGGCGAACACTCCGGAATCACCTGTCAGGCATGCCGGAACCACCTCTCAGACATGCCAGAACCACATGCCAATGACACCGGAAGCACCTGCCGAGCATGCCGGAAGCACCTGCTCGACTCGCCAGAACCACCTGTCAGACACGCCAAAATCACCTGCCGGCTACGCCACAGCAGTTGGTGAACACTCCGGAAACACCTGCCGGGCTGGCTGGAGCCACCTGCCAGTCACGCCAACATCACCTGCCAGCTACGCCAGAACCACTTGGCGGAGACTCCAGAAACACCTGTTGGGCCAGCCGGAACCACCTCTCAGACGTGCCAGAACCATGTGCCTGAGATGCTGGAACCACAACCCGAACACACCGAAACCACCTGCCAGACCCAACTGAACCACCTGCCGAGCACGCAGAAACAACCTGCTCGACTCGCCGGAACCACCTGCCGGGCGCAGCGGAGGCACCTGCCGAGCGCGCCGGAGCCACCTGCTCGCTTCGCCGGAACCACCTGCCCGGCACGCCGGAGCCACCTGCTCGCCTCGCCGGAACCACCTGCCAGGCCCAGCGGAAGCACCTGCCGGGCGCGCCGGAGCCACCTGCTCGCCTCGCCGGAACCACCTGCCGGGCGCAGCGGAAGCACCTGCCGAGCGCGCCGGAGCCACCTGCTCACCTCGCCGGAACCACCTGCCGGGCGCAGCGGAAGCACCTGCCGAGCGCGCTGGAGCCACCTGCTCGCCTCGCCGGAACCACCTGTCGGGCCCAGCGGAAGCACTTGCCGAGCGCGCCGGAGCCACCTGCTCGCCTCGCTGGAACCACCTGCCGGGCACAGCGGAACCACCGGCCGGGCGTGCCGGAGCCACCTGCTCGGCTCGCCGAAACCACCTGCCGGGCCCTAACCCTAACCCTAACCCTAACCCTATCCCCAAACCCTAACCCTAACCCTAACCCCTAACCCTAAGCCTAACCCTAAACCCTAACCCAACCGTAACCCTAACCCTAACCCTACCCCTAACCCTAACCCCTAACCCCAAACCCTAAACCCTAACCATAACCATAACCCTAACCCTATCCCTAACCCTAACCTGACGGACAGGCTGGAACCAGCTGCTCAACTCGCCTGAACCACCTGCCAGACATGCCAGAACCACCTGCCGAGCACGCCGGAGCCACCTGCTGGACTCACCAGAACCACCTGCCTGACAGGCCAAAATCAACAGCTGGCTATGAGAGAACCACCTGGCAGACAATCCGCAATAACCTGCCAGGCATGCAGGAACCACCTCTCAGACGTAAGAGAACCACGTGCCGGACACGCTGGAACCACGTCCTGGACAGACTGGAACCACCTGCCGGACATGCCTGGACCACCTGCCGAGCACGCCGGAACCACCTGCTCGACTCGCAGGACCCATGTGCCAGACACGCCAAAATGAACTGCCGGCTACACCAGAACCACTTACCGGACACTCCGGAATAACCTGCCCGGCATGCCAGAACCACCTCTCAGAAGTGCCAGAAGCACGTCCTGGACATGCCGCAACAACCTATCGGACAGAACGGAACAACCTGCCGGACACACCAAAATCACCTGCGGGCTACGCCAGAACCACTTGGAGGACTCTCCGGGAAAAACTGCCGGGCATGCTGGAACCACCTCTCAGACGTGCCTGAACCACGTGGCGGACACTCCGGAAACGCATGTCGGGCCGGCCGGAACCACCTCTCAGACGTGCCAGAACCTCATGCCGGACACCCCAGAACCACCTGCTGGACAGACCGGAAACACCTGCCGGACACGCCGGAACCACATGTTCGACTCGCTGGAACCACATTCTGGACATGGCAAAATCACCTGCCGCCTATGCCAGAACCGCTTGGCGAACACTCCGGAATCACCTGTCAGGCATGCCGGAACCACCTCTCAGACATGCCAGAACCACATGCCAATGACACCGGAAGCACCTGCCGAGCATGCCGGAAGCACCTGCTCGACTCGCCAGAACCACCTGTCAGACACGCCAAAATCACCTGCCGGCTACGCCACAGCAGTTGGTGAACACTCCGGAAACACCTGCCGGGCTGGCTGGAGCCACCTGCCAGTCACGCCAACATCACCTGCCAGCTACGCCAGACCCACTTGGCGGAGACTCCAGAAACACCTGTTGGGCCAGCCGGAACCACCTCTCAGACGTGCCAGAACCATGTGCCTGAGATGCTGGAACCACAACCCGAACACACCGAAACCACCTGCCAGACCCAACTGAACCACCTGCCGAGCACGCAGAAACAACCTGCTCGACTCGCCGGAACCACCTGCCGGGCGCAGCGGAGGCACCTGCCGAGCGCGCCGGAGCCACCTGCTCGCTTCGCCGGAACCACCTGCCCGGCACGCCGGAGCCACCTGCTCGCCTCGCCGGAACCACCTGCCAGGCCCAGCGGAAGCACCTGCCGGGCGCGCCGGAGCCACCTGCTCGCCTCGCCGGAACCACCTGCCGGGCGCAGCGGAAGCACTTGCCGAGCGCGCCGGAGCCACCTGATCGCCTCGCCGAAACCACCTGCCGGGCGCAGCGGAAGCACCTGCCGGGCGCGCCGGAGCCACCTGCTCGGCTCGCCGGAACCACCTGCCGGGCCCTAACCCTAACCCTAACCCTAACCCTATCCCCAAACCCTAACCCTAACCCTAACCCCTAACCCTAAGCCTAACCCTAAACCCTAACCCAACCGTAACCCTAACCCTAACCCTACCCCTAACCCTAACCCCTAACCCCAAACCCTAAACCCTAACCCTAACCGTAACCCTAACCCTATCCCTAACCCTAACCTGACGGACAGGCTGGAACCAGCTGCTCAACTCGCCGGAACCACCTGCCAGACATGCCAGAACCACCTGCCGAGCACACCGGAGCCACCTGCTGGACTCACCAGAACCACCTGCCTGACAGGCCAAAATCAACAGCTGGCTATGAGAGAACCACCTGGCAGACAATCCGCAATAACCTTCCAGGCATGCAGGAACCACCTCTCAGACGTAAGAGAACCACGTGCTGGACACGCTGGAACCACGTCCTGGACAGACTGGAACCACCTGCCGGACATGCCTGGACCACCTGCCGAGCACGCCGGAACCACCTGCTCGACTCGCAGGACCCATGTGCCAGACACGCCAAAATGAACTGCCGGCTACACCAGAACCACTTACCGGACACTCCGGAATAACCTGCCCGGCATGCCAGAACCACCTCTCAGAAGTGCCAGAAGCACGTGCTGGACATGCCGGAACAACCTATCGGACAGAACGGAACAACCTGCCGGACACACCAAAATCACCTGCGGGCTACGCCAGAACCACTTGGAGGACTCTCCGGGAAAACCTGCCGGGCATGCTGGAACCACCTCTCAGACGTGCCTGAACCACGTGGCGGACACTCCGGAAACGCATGTCGGGCTGGCCGGAACCACCTCTCAGACGTGCCAGAACCTCATGCCGGACACCCCAGAACCACCTGCTGGACAGACCGGAAACACCTGCCGGACACGCCGGAACCACATGTTCGACTCGCTGGAAACACATTCTGGACATGGCAAAATCACCTGCCGCCTATGCCAGAACCGCTTGGCGAACACTCCGGAATCACCTGTCAGGCATGCCGGAACCACCTCTCAGACATGCCAGAACCACATGCCAATGACACCGGAAGCACCTGCCGAGCATGCCGGAAGCACCTGCTCGACTCGCCAGAACCACCTGTCGGACACGCCAAAATCACCTGCCGTCTACGCCACAGCCAGTTGGTGAAAACTCCGGAAACACCTGCCGGGCTGGCTGGAGCCACCTGCCAGTCACGCCAACATCACCTGCCAGCTACGCCAGAACCACTTGGCGGAGACTCCAGAAACACCTGTTGGGCCAGCCGGAACCACCTCTCAGACGTGCCAGAACCATGTGCCTGAGATGCTGGAACCACACCCCGAACAGACCGAAACCACCTGCCAGACCCAACTGAACCACCTGCCGAGCACGCAGGAACAACCTGCTCGACTCGCCGGAACCACCTGCCGGGCGCAGCGGAAGCACCTGCCGAGCACGCCGGAGCCACCTGCTCGCCTCGCCGGAACCACCTGCCGGGCGCAGCAGAAGCACCTGACGAGCGCGCCGGAGCCACCTGCTCGCCTCGCCGGAACCACCTGCCGGGTCCAGCGGAAGCACTTGCCGAGCGCGCCGGAGCCACCTGCTCGCCTCGCCGGAACCACCTGCCGGGCGCAGCGGAAGCACATGCCGGGCGCGCCGGAGCCACCTGCTCGGCTCGCCGGAACCACCTGCCGGGCCCTAACCCTAACCCTAACCCTAACCCTATCCCCAAACCCTAACCCTAACCCTAACCCCTAACCCTAAGCCTAACCCTAAACCCTAACCCAACCGTAACCCTAACCCTAACCCTACCCCTAACCCTAACCCCTAACCCCAAACCCTAAACCCTAACCCTAACCGTAACCCTAACCCTATCCCTAACCCTAACCTGACGGACAGGCTGGAACCAGCTGCTCAACTCGCCGGAACCACCTGCCAGACATGCCAGAACCACCTGCCGAGCACGCCGGAGCCACCTGCTGGACTCACCAGAACCACCTGCCTGACAGGCCAAAATCAACAGCTGGCTATGAGAGAACCACCTGGCAGACAATCCGCAATAACCTGCCAGGCATGCAGGAACCACCTCTCAGACGTAAGAGAACCACGTGCCGGACACGCTGGAACCACGTCCTGGACAGACTGGAACCACCTGTCGGACATGCCTGGACCACCTGCCGAGCACGCCGGAACCACCTGCTCGACTCGCAGGACCCATGTGCCAGACACGCCAAAATGAACTGCCGGCTACACCAGAACCACTTACCGGACACTCCGGAATCACCTGCCCGGCATGCCAGAACCACGTCTCAGAAGTGCCAGAAGCACGTCCTGGACATGCCGGAACAACCTATCGGACAGAACGGAACAACCTGCCGGACACACCAAAATCACCTGCGGGCTACGCCAGAACCACTTGGAGGACTCTCCGGGAAAACCTGCCGGGCATGCTGGAACCACCTCTCAGACGTGCCTGAACCACGTGGCGGACACTCCGGAAACGCATGTCGGGCCGGCCGGAACCACCTCTCAGACGTGCCAGAACCTCATGCCGGACACCCCAGAACCACCTGCTGGACAGACCGGAAACACCTGCCGGACACGCCGGAACCACATGTTCGACTCGCTGGAACCACATTCTGGACATGGCAAAATCACCTGCCGCCTATGCCAGAACCGCTTGGCGAACACTCCGGAATCACCTGTCAGGCATGCCGGAACCACCTCTCAGACCTGCCAGAACCACATGCCAATGACAGCGGAAGCACCTGCCGAGCATGCCGGAAGCACCTGCTCGACTCGCCAGAACCACCTGTCGGACACGCCAAAATCACCTGCCGGCTACGCCACAGCCAGTTGGTGAAAACTCCGGAAACACCTGCCGGGCTGGCTGGAGCCACCTGCCAGTCACGCCAACATCACCTGCCAGCTACGCCAGAACCACTTGGCGGAGACTCCAGAAACACCTGTTGGGCCAGCCGGAACCACCTCTCAGACGTGCCAGAACCATGTGCCTGAGATGCTGGAACCACACCCCGAACAGACCGAAACCACCTGCCAGACCCAACTGAACCACCTGCCGAGCACGCAGGAACAACCTGCTCGACTCGCCGGAACCACCTGCCGGGCGCAGCGGAAGCACCTGCCGAGCACGCCGGAGCCACCTGCTCGCCTCGCCGGAACCACCTGCCGGGCGCAGCAGAAGCACCTGCCGAGCGTGCCGGAGCCACCTGCTCGCCTCGCCGGAACAACCTGCCGGGCCCAGCGGAAGCACTTGCCGAGCGCGCCGGAGCCACCTGCTCGCCTCGCCGGAACCACCTGCCGGGCGCAGCGGAAGCACCTGCCGGGCGCGCCGGAGCCACCTGCTCGGCTTGCCGGAACCACCTGCCGGGCCCTAACCCTAACCCTAACCCTAACCCTATCCCCAAACCCTAACCCTAACCCTAACCCCTAACCCTAAGCCTAACCCTAAACCCTAACCCAACCGTAACCCTAACCCTAACCCTACCCCTAACCCTAACCCCTAACCCCAAACCCTAAACCCTAACCCTAACCGTAACCCTAACCCTATCCCTAACCCTAACCTGACGGACAGGCTGGAACCAGCTGCTCAACTCGCCGGAACCACCTGCCAGACATGCCAGAACCACCTGCCGAGCACGCCGGAGCCACCTGCTGGACTCACCAGAACCACCTGCCTGACAGGCCAAAATCAACAGCTGGCTATGAGAGAACCACCTGGCAGACAATCCGCAATAACCTGCCAGGCATGCAGGAACCACCTCTCAGACGTAAGAGAACCACGTGCCGGACACGCTGGAACCACGTCCTGGACAGACTGGAACCACCTGTCGGACATGCCTGGACCACCTGCCGAGCACGCCGGAACCACCTGCTCGACTCGCAGGACCCATGTGCCAGACACGCCAAAATGAACTGCCGGCTACACCAGAACCACTTACCGGACACTCCGGAATCACCTGCCCGGCATGCCAGAACCACGTCTCAGAAGTGCCAGAAGCACGTCCTGGACATGCCGGAACAACCTATCGGACAGAACGGAACAACCTGCCGGACACACCAAAATCACCTGCGGGCTACTCCAGAACCACTTGGAGGACTCTCCGGGAAAACCTGCCGGGCATGCTGGAACCACCTCTCAGACGTGCCTGAACCACGTGGCGGACACTCCGGAAACGCATGTCGGGCCGGCCGGAACCACCTCTCAGACGTGCCAGAACCTCATGCCGGACACCCCAGAACCACCTGCTGGACAGACCGGAAACACCTGCCGGACACGCCGGAACCACATGTTCGACTCGCTGGAACCACATTCTGGACATGGCAAAATCACCTGCCGCCTATGCCAGAACCGCTTGGCGAACACTCCGGAATCACCTGTCAGGCATGCCGGAACCACCTCTCAGACCTGCCAGAACCACATGCCAATGACAGCGGAAGCACCTGCCGAGCATGCCGGAAGCACCTGCTCGACTCGCCAGAACCACCTGTCGGACACGCCAAAATCACCTGCCGGCTACGCCACAGCCAGTTGGTGAAAACTCCGGAAACACCTGCCGGGCTGGCTGGAGCCACCTGCCAGTCACGCCAACATCACCTGCCAGCTACGCCAGAACCACTTGGCGGAGACTCCAGAAATACCTGTTGGGCCAGCCGGAACCACCTCTCAGACGTGCCAGAACCATGTGCCTGAGATGCTGGAACCACACCCCGAACAGACCGAAACCACCTGCCAGACCCAACTGAACCACCTGCCGAGCACGCAGGAACAACCTGCTCGACTCGCCGGAACCACCTGCCGGGCGCAGCGGAAGCACCTGCCGAGCACGCCGGAGCCACCTGCTCGCCTCGCCGGAACCACCTGCCGGGCGCAGCAGAAGCACCTGCCGAGCGTGCCGGAGCCACCTGCTCGCCTCGCCGGAACAACCTGCCGGGCCCAGCGGAAGCACTTGCCGAGCGCGCCGGAGCCACCTGCTCGCCTCGCCGGAACCACCTGCCGGGCGCAGCGGAAGCACCTGCCGGGCGCGCCGGAGCCACCTGCTCGGCTCGCCGGAACCACCTGCCGGGCCCTAACCCTAACCCTAACCCTAACCCTATCCCCAAACCCTAACCCTAACCCTAACCCCTAACCCTAAGCCTAACCCTAAACCCTAACCCAACCGTAACCCTAACCCTAACCCTACCCCTAACCCTAACCCCTAACCCCAAACCCTAAACCCTAACCCTAACCGTAACCCTAACCCTATCCCTAACCCTAACCTGACGGACAGGCTGGAACCAGCTGCTCAACTCGCCGGAACCACCTGCCAGACATGCCAGAACCACCTGCCGAGCACGCCGGAGCCACCTGCTGGACTCACCAGAACCACCTGCCTGACAGGCCAAAATCAACAGCTGGCTATGAGAGAACCACCTGGCAGACAATCCGCAATAACCTGCCAGGCATGCAGGAACCACCTCTCAGACGTAAGAGAACCACGTGCCGGACACGCTGGAACCACGTCCTGGACAGACTGGAACCACCTGTCGGACATGCCTGGACCACCTGCCGAGCACGCCGGAACCACCTGCTCGACTCGCAGGACCCATGTGCCAGACACGCCAAAATGAACTGCCGGCTACACCAGAACCACTTACCGGACACTCCGGAATCACCTGCCCGGCATGCCAGAACCACGTCTCAGAAGTGCCAGAAGCACGTCCTGGACATGCCGGAACAACCTATCGGACAGAACGGAACAACCTGCCGGACACACCAAAATCACCTGCGGGCTACGCCAGAACCACTTGGAGGACTCTCCGGGAAAACCTGCCGGGCATGCTGGAACCACCTCTCAGACGTGCCTGAACCACGTGGCGGACACTCCGGAAACGCATGTCGGGCCGGCCGGAACCACCTCTCAGACGTGCCAGAACCTCATGCCGGACACCCCAGAACCACCTGCTGGACAGACCGGAAACACCTGCCGGACACGCCGGAACCACATGTTCGACTCGCTGGAACCACATTCTGGACATGGCAAAATCACCTGCCGCCTATGCCAGAACCGCTTGGCGAACACTCCGGAATCACCTGTCAGGCATGCCGGAACCACCTCTCAGACATGCCAGAACCACATGCCAATGACAGCGGAAGCACCTGCCGAGCATGCCGGAAGCACCTGCTCGACTCGCCAGAACCACCTGTCGGACACGCCAAAATCACCTGCCGGCTACGCCACAGCCAGTTGGTGAAAACTCCGGAAACACCTGCCGAGCTGGCTGGAGCCACCTGCCAGTCACGCCAACATCACCTGCCAGCTACGCCAGAACCACTTGGCGGAGACTCCAGAAACACCTGTTGGGCCAGCCGGAACCACCTCTCAGACGTGCCAGAACCATGTGCCTGAGATGCTGGAACCACACCCCGAACAGACCAAAACCACCTGCCAGACCCAACTGAACCACCTGCCGAGCACGCAGGAACAACCTGCTCGACTCGCCGGAACCACCTGCCGGGCGCAGCGGAAGCACCTGCCAAGCGCGCCGGAGCCACCTGCTCGCCTCGCCGGAACCACCTGCCGGGCCCAGCGGAAGCACTTGCCGAGCGCGCCGGAGCCACCTGCTCGCCTCGCCGGAACCACCTGCCGGGCGCAGCGGAAGCACCTGCCGGGCGCACCGGAGCCACCTGCTCGGCTCGCCGGAACCACCTGCCGGGCCCTAACCCTAACCCTAACCCTAACCCTATCCCCAAACCCTAACCCTAACCCTAACCCCTAACCCTAAGCCTAACCCTAAACCCTAACCCAACCGTAACCCTAACCCTAACCCTACCCCTAACCCTAACCCCTAACCCCAAACCCTAAACCCTAACCCTAACCGTAACCCTAACCCTATCCCTAACCCTAACCTGACGGACAGGCTGGAACCAGCTGCTCAACTCGCCGGAACCACCTGCCAGACATGCCAGAACCACCTGCCGAGCACGCCGGAGCCACCTGCTGGACTCACCAGAACCACCTGCCTGACAGGCCAAAATCAACAGCTGGCTATGAGAGAACCACCTGGCAGACAATCCGCAATAACCTGCCAGGCATGCAGGAACCACCTCTCAGACGTAAGAGAACCACGTGCCGGACACGCTGGAACCACGTCCTGGACAGACTGGAACCACCTGTCGGACATGCCTGGACCACCTGCCGAGCACGCCGGAACCACCTGCTCGACTCGCAGGACCCATGTGCCAGACACGCCAAAATGAACTGCCGGCTACACCAGTACCACTTACCGGACACTCCGGAATAACCTGCCCGGCATGCCAGAACCACCTCTCAGAAGTGCCAGAAGCACGTGCTGGACATGCCGGAACAACCTATCGGACAGAACGGAACAACCTGCCGGACACACCAAAATCACCTGCGGGCTACGCCAGAACCACTTGGAGGACTCTCCGGGAAAACCTGCCGGGCATGCTGGAACCACCTCTCAGACGTGCCTGAACCACGTGGCGGACACTCCGGAAACGCATGTCGGGCCGGCCGGAACCACCTCTCAGACGTGCCAGAACCTCATGCCGGACACCCCAGAACCACCTGCTGGACAGACCGGAAACACCTGCCGGACACGCCGGAACCACATGTTCGACTCGCTGGAACCACATTCTGGACATGCCAAAATCACCTGCCGCCTATGCCAGAACCGCTTGGCGAACACTCCGGAATCACCTGTCAGGCATGCCGGAACCACCTCTCAGACATGCCAGAACCACATGCCAATGACACCGGAAGCACCTGCCGAGCATGCCGGAAGCACCTGCTCGACTCGCCAGAACCACCTGTCGGACACGCCAAAATCACCTGCCGGCTACGCCACAGCCAGTTGGTGAACACTCCGGAAACACCTGCCGGGCTGGCTGGAACCACCTGCCAGTCACGCCAACATCACCTGCCAGCTACGCCAGAACCACTTGGCGGAGACTCCAGAAACACCTGTTGGGCCAGCCGGAACCACCTCTCAGACGTGCCAGAACCATGTGCCTGAGATGCTGGAACCACACCCCGAACAGACCGAAACCACCTGCCAGACCCAACTGAACCACCTGCCGAGCACGCAGGAACAACCTGCTCGACTCGCCGGAACCAACTGCCGGGCGCAGCGGAAGCACCTGCCGAGCACGCCGGAGCCACCTGCTCGCCTCGCCGGAACCACCTGCCGGGCGCAGCAGAAGCACCTGCCGAGCGCGCCGGAGCCACCTGCTCGCCTCGCCGGAACCACCTGCCGGGCCCAGCGGAAGCACTTGCCGAGCGCGCCGGAGCCACCTGCTCGCCTCGCCGGAACCACCTGCCGGGCGCAGCGGAAGCACCTGCCGGGCGCGCCGGAGCCACCTGCTCGGCTCGCCGGAACCACCTGCCGGGCCCTAACCCTAACACTAACCCTAACCCTATCCCCAAACCCTAACCCTAACCCTAACCCCTAACCCTAAGCCTAACCCTAAACCCTAACCCTAACCGTAACCCTAACCCTATCCCTAACCCTAACCTGACGGACAGGCTGGAACCAGCTGCTCAACTCGCCGGAACCACCTGCCAGACATGCCAGAACCACCTGCCGAGCACGCCGGAGCCACCTGCTGGACTCACCAGAACCACCTGCCTGACAGGCCAAAATCAACAGCTGGCTATGAGAGAACCACCTGGCAGACAATCCGCAATAACCTGCCAGGCATGCAGGAACCACCTCTCAGACGTAAGAGAACCACGTGCCGGACACGCTGGAACCACGTCCTGGACAGACTGGAACCACCTGCCGGACATGCCTGGACCACCTGCCGAGCACGCCGGAACCACCTGCTCGACTCGCAGGACCCATGTGCCAGACACGCCAAAATGAACTGCCGGCTACACCAGAACCACTTACCGGACACTCCGGAATAACCTGCCCGGCATGCCAGAACCACCTCTCAGAAGTGCCAGAAGCACGTGCTGGACATGCCGGAACAACCTATCGGACAGAACGGAACAACCTGCCGGACACACCAAAATCACCTGCGGGCTACGCCAGAACCACTTGGAGGACTCTCCGGGAAAACCTGCCGGGCATGCTGGAACCACCTCTCAGACGTGCCTGAACCACGTGGCGGACACTCCGGAAACGCATGTCGGGCCGGCCGGAACCACCTCTCAGACGTGCCAGAACCTCATGCCGGACACCCCAGAACCACCTGCTGGACAGACCGGAAACACCTGCCGGACACGCCGGAACCACATGTTCGACTCGCTGGAACCACATTCTGGACATGGCAAAATCACCTGCCGCCTATGCCAGAACCGCTTGGGGAACACTCCGGAATCACCTGTCAGCCATGCCGGAACCACCTCTCAGACATGCCAGAACCACATGCCAATGACACCGGAAGCACCTGCCGAGCATGCCGGAAGCACCTGCTCGACTCGCCAGAACCACCTGTCGGACACGCCAAAATCACCTGCCGGCTACGCCACAGCCAATTGGTGAACGCTCCGGAAGCACCTGCCGGGCTGGCAGGAACCACCTGCCAGTCACGCCAACATCACCTGCCAGCTACGCCAGAACCATTTGGCGGAGACTCCAGAAACACCTGTTGGGCCAGCCGGAACCACCTCTCAGACGTGCCAGAACCATGTGCCTGAGATGCTGGAACCACACGCCGAACAGACCGAAACCACCTGCCAGACCCAACTGAACCACCTGCCGAGCACGCAGGAACAACCTGCTCGACTCGCCGGAACCACCTGCCTGGCACGCCGGAGCCACCTGCTCGCCTCGCCGGAACCACCTGCCGGGCCCAGCGGAAGCACCTGCCGAGTGCGCCGGAGCCACCTGCTGGCCTCGCCGGAACCACCTGCCGGGTCCAGCGGAAGCACTTGCCGAGTGCGCCGGAGCCACCAGCTCGCCTCGCCGGAACCACCTGCCGGGCGCAGCGGAAGCAGCTGCCGGGCGCGCCGGAGCCACCTGCTCGGCTCGCCGGAATCACCTGCCGGGCCCTAACCCTAACCCTATCCCCAAACCCTAACCCTAACCCTAACCCCTAACCCTAAGCCTAACCCTAAACCCTAACCCAACCGTAACCCTAACCCTAACCCTACCCCTAACCCTAACCCCTAACCCCAAACCCTAAACCCTAACCCTAACCGTAACCCTAACCCTATCCCTAACCCTAACCTGACGGACAGGCTGGAATCAGCTGCTCAACTCGCCGGAACCACCTGCCAGACATGCCAGAACCACCTGCCGAGCACGCCGGAGCCACCTGCTGGACTCACCAGAACCACCTGCCTGACAGGCCAAAATCAACAGCTGGCTATGAGAGAACCACCTGGCAGACAATCCGCAATAACCTGCCAGGCATGCAGGAACCACCTCTCAGACGTAAGAGAACCACGTGCCGGACACGCTGGAACCACGTCCTGGACAGACTGGAACCACCTGCCGGACATGCCTGGACCACCTGCCGAGCACGCCGGAACCACCTGCTCGACTCGCAGGACCCATGTGCCAGACACGCCAAAATGAACTGCCGGCTACACCAGAACCACTTACCGGACACTCCGGAATAACCTGCCCGGCATGCCAGAACCACCTCTCAGAAGTGCCAGAAGCACGTGCTGGACATGCCGGAACAACCTATCGGACAGAACGGAACAACCTGCCGGACACACCAAAATCACCTGCGGGCTACGCCAGAACCACTTGGAGGACTCTCCGGGAAAACCTGCCGGGCATGCTGGAACCACCTCTCAGACGTGCCTGAACCACGTGGCGGACACTCCGGAAACGCATGTCGGGCCGGCCGGAACCACCTCTCAGACGTGCCAGAACCTCATGCCGGACACCCCAGAACCACCTGCTGGACAGACCGGAAACACCTGCCGGACACGCCGGAACCACATGTTCGACTCGCTGGAACCACATTCTGGACATGGCAAAATCACCTGCCGCCTATGCCAGAACCGCTTGGCGAACACTCCGGAATCACCTGTCAGGCATGCCGGAACCACCTCTCAGACATGCCAGAACCACATGCCAATGACACCGGAAGCACCTGCCGAGCATGCCGGAAGCACCTGCTCGACTCGCCAGAACCACCTGTCGGACACGCCAAAATCACCTGCCGGCTATGCCACAGCCAGTTGGTGAACACTCCGGAAACACCTGCCGGGCTGGCTGGAACCACCTGCCAGTCACGCCAACATCACCTGCCAGCTACGCCAGAACCATTGGCGGAGACTCCAGAAACACCTGTTGGGCCAGCCGGAACCACCTCTCAGACGTGCCAGAACCATGTGCCTGAGATGCTGGAACCACACCCCGAACAGACCGAAACCACCTGCCAGACCCAACTGAACCACCTGCCGAGCACGCAGGAACAACCTGCTCGCCTCGCCGGAACCACCTGCCGGGCGCAGCGGAAGCACCTGCCGAGCGCGCCGGAGCCACCTGCTCGCCTCGCCGGAACCACCTGCCCGGCGCGCCGGAGCCACCTGCTCGCCTCGCCGGAACCACCTGCCGGGCGCAGCGGAAGCACCTGCCGGGCGCGCCGGAGCCACCTGCTCGGCTCGCCGGAATCACCTGCCGGGCCCTAACCCTAACCCTAACCCTAACCCTATCCCCAAACCCTAACCCTAACCCTAACCCCTAACCCTAAGCCTAACCCTAAACCCTAACCCAACCGTAACCCTAACCCTAACCCTACCCCTAACCCTAACCCCTAACCCCAAACCCTAAACCCTAACCCTAACCGTAACCCTAACCCTATCCCTAACCCTAACCTGACGGACAGGCTGGAACCAGCTGCTCAACTCGCCGGAACCACCTGCCAGACATGCCAGAACCACCTGCCGAGCACGCCGGAGCCACCTGCTGGACTCACCAGAACCACCTGCCTGACAGGCCAAAATCAACAGCTGGCTATGAGAGAACCACCTGGCAGACAATCCGCAATAACCTGCCAGGCATGCAGGAACCACCTCTCAGACGTAAGAGAACCACGTGCCGGACACGCTGGAACCACGTCCTGGACAGACTGGAACCACCTGCCGGACATGCCTGGACCACCTGCCGAGCACGCCGGAACCACCTGCTCGACTCGCAGGACCCATGTGCCAGACACGCCAAAATGAACTGCCGGCTACACCAGAACCACTTACCGGACACTCCGGAATAACCTGCCCGGCATGCCAGAACCACCTCTCAGAAGTGCCAGAAGCACGTGCTGGACATGCCGGAACAACCTATCGGACAGAACGGAACAACCTGCCGGACACACCAAAATCACCTGCGGGCTACGCCAGAACCACTTGGAGGACTCTCCGGGAAAACCTGCCGGGCATGCTGGAACCACCTCTCAGACGTGCCTGAACCACGTGGCGGACACTCCGGAAACGCATGTCGGGCCGGCCGGAACCACCTCTCAGACGTGCCAGAACCTCATGCCGGACACCCCAGAACCACCTGCTGGACAGACCGGAAACACCTGCCGGACACGCCGGAACCACATGTTCGACTCGCTGGAACCACATTCTGGACATGGCAAAATCACCTGCCGCCTATGCCAGAACCGCTTGGCGAACACTCCGGAATCACCTGTCAGGCATGCCGGAACCACCTCTCAGAAATGCCAGAACCACATGCCAATGACACCGGAAGCACCTGCCGAGCATGCCGGAAGCACCTGCTCGACTCGCCAGAACCACCTGTCGGACACGCCAAAATCACCTGCCGGCTATGCCACAGCCAGTTGGTGAACACTCCGGAAACACCTGCCGGGCTGGCTGGAACCACCTGCCAGTCACGCCAACATCACCTGCCAGCTACGCCAGAACCACTTGGCGGAGACTCCAGAAACACCTGTTGGGCCAGCCGGAACCACCTCTCAGACGTGCCAGAACCATGTGCCTGAGATGCTGGAACCACACCCCGAACAGACCGAAACCACCTGCCAGACCCAACTGAACCACCTGCCGAGCACGCAGGAACAACCTGCTCGCCTCGCCGGAACCACCTGCCGGGCGCAGCGGAAGCACCTGCCGAGCGCGCCGGAGCCACCTGCTCGCCTCGCCGGAACCACCTGCCGGGCGCAGCGGAAGCACCTGCCGGGCGCGCCGGAGCCACCTGCTCGGCTCGCCGGAATCACCTGCCGGGCCCTAACCCTAACCCTAACCCTAACCCTATCCCCAAACCCTAACCCTAACCCTAACCCCTAACCCTAAGCCTAACCCTAAACCCTAACCCAACCGTAACCCTAACCCTAACCCTACCCCTAACCCTAACCCCTAACCCCAAACCCTAAACCCTAACCCTAACCGTAACCCTAACCCTATCCCTAACCCTAACCTGACGGACAGGCTGGAACCAGCTGCTCAACTCGCCGGAACCACCTGCCAGACATGCCAGAACCACCTGCCGAGCACGCCGGAGCCACCTGCTGGACTCACCAGAACCACCTGCCTGACAGGCCAAAATCAACAGCTGGCTATGAGAGAACCACCTGGCAGACAATCCGCAATAACCTGCCAGGCATGCAGGAACCACCTCTCAGACGTAAGAGAACCACGTGCCGGACACGCTGGAACCACGTCCTGGACAGACTGGAACCACCTGCCGGACATGCCTGGACCACCTGCCGAGCACGCCGGAACCACCTGCTCGACTCGCAGGACCCATGTGCCAGACACGCCAAAATGAACTGCCGGCTACACCAGAACCACTTACCGGACACTCCGGAATAACCTGCCCGGCATGCCAGAACCACCTCTCAGAAGTGCCAGAAGCACGTGCTGGACATGCCGGAACAACCTATCGGACAGAACGGAACAACCTGCCGGACACACCAAAATCACCTGCGGGCTACGCCAGAACCACTTGGAGGACTCTCCGGGAAAACCTGCCGGGCATGCTGGAACCACCTCTCAGACGTGCCTGAACCACGTGGCGGACACTCCGGAAACGCATGTCGGGCCGGCCGGAACCACCTCTCAGACGTGCCAGAACCTCATGCCGGACACCCCAGAACCACCTGCTGGACAGACCGGAAACACCTGCCGGACACGCCGGAACCACATGTTCGACTCGCTGGAACCACATTCTGGACATGGCAAAATCACCTGCCGCCTATGCCAGAACCGCTTGGCGAACACTCCGGAATCACCTGTCAGGCATGCCGGAACCACCTCTCAGACCTGCCAGAACCACATGCCAATGACACCGGAAGCACCTGCCGAGCATGCCGGAAGCACCTGCTCGACTCGCCAGAACCACCTGTCGGACACGCCAAAATCACCTGCCGGCTACGCCACAGCCAGTTGGTGAACACTCCGGAAACACCTTCCGGGCTGGCTGGAACCACCTGCCAGTCACGCCAACATCACCTGCCAGCTACGCCAGAACCACTTGGCGGAGACTCCAGAAACACCTGTTGGGCCAGCCGGAACCACCTCTCAGACGTGCCAGAACCATGTGCCTGAGATGCTGGAACCACACCCCGAACAGACCGAAACCACCTGCCAGACCCAACTGAACCACCTGCCGAGCACGCAGGAAGAACCTGCTCGCCTCGCCGGAACCACCTGCCTGGCACGCCGGAGCCACCTGCTCGCCTCGCCGGAACCACCTGCCCGGCGCGCCGGAGCCACCTGCTCGCCTCGCCGGAACCACCTGCCGGGCGCAGCGGAAGCACCTGCCGGGCGCGCCGGAGCCACCTGCTCGGCTCGCCGGAATCACCTGCCGGGCCCTAACCCTAACCCTAACCCTAACCCTATCCCCAAACCCTAACCCTAACCCTAACCCCTAACCCTAAGCCTAACCCTAAACCCTAACCCAACCGTAACCCTAACCCTAACCCTACCCCTAACCCTAACCCCTAACCCCAAACCCTAAACCCTAACCCTAACCGTAACCCTAACCCTATCCCTAACCCTAACCTGACGGACAGGCTGGAACCAGCTGCTCAACTCGCCGGAACCACCTGCCAGACATGCCAGAACCACCTGCCGAGCACGCCGGAGCCACCTGCTGGACTCACCAGAACCACCTGCCTGACAGGCCAAAATCAACAGCTGGCTATGAGAGAACCACCTGGCAGACAATCCGCAATAACCTGCCAGGCATGCAGGAACCACCTCTCAGACGTAAGAGAACCACGTGCCGGACACGCTGGAACCACGTCCTGGACAGACTGGAACCACCTGCCGGACATGCCTGGACCACCTGCCGAGCACGCCGGAACCACCTGCTCGACTCGCAGGACCCATGTGCCAGACACGCCAAAATGAACTGCCGGCTACACCAGAACCACTTACCGGACACTCCGGAATAACCTGCCCGGCATGCCAGAACCACCTCTCAGAAGTGCCAGAAGCACGTGCTGGACATGCCGGAACAACCTATCGGACAGAACGGAACAACCTGCCGGACACACCAAAATCACCTGCGGGCTACGCCAGAACCACTTGGAGGACTCTCCGGGAAAACCTGCTGGGCATGCTGGAACCACCTCTCAGACGTGCCTGAACCACGTGGCGGACACTCCGGAAACGCATGTCGGGCCGGCCGGAACCACCTCTCAGACGTGCCAGAACCTCATGCCGGACACCCCAGAACCACCTGCTGGACAGACCGGAAACACCTGCCGGACACGCCGGAACCACATGTTCGACTCGCTGGAACCACATTCTGGACATGGCAAAATCACCTGCCGCCTATGCCAGAACCGCTTGGCGAACACTCCGGAATCACCTGTCAGGCATGCCGGAACCACCTCTCAGAAATGCCAGAACCACATGCCAATGACACCGGAAGCACCTGCCGAGCATGCCGGAAGCACCTGCTCGACTCGCCAGAACCACCTGTCGGACACGCCAAAATCACCTGCCGGCTACGCCACAGCCAGTTGGTGAACACTCCGGAAACACCTGCCGGGCTGGCTGGAACCACCTGCCAGTCACGCCAACATCACCTGCCAGCTACGCCAGAACCACTTGGCGGAGACTCCAGAAACACCTGTTGGGCCAGCCGGAACCACCTCTCAGACGTGCCAGAACCATGTGCCTGAGATGCTGGAACCACACCCCGAACAGACCGAAACCACCTGCCAGACCCAACTGAACCACCTGCCGAGCACGCAGGAACA
This sequence comes from Equus asinus, assembly GCF_041296235.1. Classification (NCBI taxonomy): domain Eukaryota; kingdom Metazoa; phylum Chordata; class Mammalia; order Perissodactyla; family Equidae; genus Equus; species Equus asinus. The sequence goes on along the minus strand of NC_091807.1, from coordinate 42,476,686 downwards.
ACCTGCTCGCCTCGCCGGAACCACCTGCCGGGCGCAGCGGAAGCACCTGCCGAGCGCGCCGGAGCCACCTGCTCGCCTCGCCGGAACCACCAGCCGGGCCCAGCGGAAGCACCTGCCGAGCGCGCCGGAGCCACCTGCTCGGCTCGCCGGAACCACCTGCCGGGCCCTAACCCTAACCCTAACCCTAACCCTATCCCCAAACCCTAACCCTAACCCTAACCCCTAACCCTAAGCCTAACCCTAAACCCTAACCCAACCGTAACCCTAACCCTAACCCTACCCCTAACCCTAACCCCTAACCCCAAACCCTAAACCCTAACCCTAACCGTAACCCTAACCCTATCCCTAACCCTAACCTGACGGACAGGCTGGAACCAGCTGCTCAACTCGCCGGAACCACCTGCCAGACATGCCAGAACCACCTGCCGAGCACGCCGGAGCCACCTGCTGGACTCACCAGAACCACCTGCCTGACAGGCCAAAATCAACAGCTGGCTATGAGAGAACCACCTGGCAGACAATCCGCAATAACCTGCCAGGCATGCAGGAACCACCTCTCAGACGTAAGAGAACCACGTGCCGGACACGCTGGAACCACGTCCTGGACAGACTGGAACCACCTGCCGGACATGCCTGGACCACCTGCCGAGCACGCCGGAACCACCTGCTCGACTCGCAGGACCCATGTGCCAGACACGCCAAAATGAACTGCCGGCTACACCAGAACCACTTACCGGACACTCCGGAATAACCTGCCCGGCATGCCAGAACCACCTCTCAGAAGTGCCAGAAGCACGTGCTGGACATGCCGGAACAACCTATCGGACAGAACGGAACAACCTGCCGGACACACCAAAATCACCTGCGGGCTACGCCAGAACCACTTGGAGGACTCTCCGGGAAAACCTGCCGGGCATGCTGGAACCACCTCTCAGACGTGCCTGAACCACGTGGCGGACACTCCGGAAACGCATGTCGGGCCGGCCGGAACCACCTCTCAGACGTGCCAGAACCTCATGCCGGACACCCCAGAACCACCTGCTGGACAGACCGGAAACACCTGCCGGACACGCCGGAACCACATGTTCGACTCGCTGGAACCACATTCTGGACATGGCAAAATCACCTGCCGCCTATGCCAGAACCGCTTGGCGAACACTCCGGAATCACCTGTCAGGCATGCCGGAACCACCTCTCAGAAATGCCAGAACCACATGCCAATGACACCGGAAGCACCTGCCGAGCATGCCGGAAGCACCTGCTCGACTCGCCAGAACCACCTGTCGGACACGCCAAAATCAACTGCCGGCTACGCCACAGCCAGTTGGTGAAAACTCCGGAAACACCTGCCGGGCTGGCTGGAGCCACCTGCCAGTCACGCCAACATCACCTGCCAGCTACGCCAGAACCACTTGGCGGAGACTCCAGAAACACCTGTTGGGCCAGCCGGAACCACCTCTCAGACGTGCCAGAACCATGTGCCTGAGATGCCGGAACCACACCCCGAACAGACCAAAACCACCTGCCAGACCCAACTGAACCACCTGCCGAGCACGCAGGAACAACCTGCTCGACTCGCCGGAACCACCTGCCGGGCGCAGCAGAAGCACCTGCCGAGCGCGCCGGAGCCACCTGCTCGCCTCGCCGGAACCACCTGCCGGGCCCAGCGGAAGCACTTGCCGAGCGCGCCGGAGCCACCTGCTCGCCTCGCCGGAACCACCTGCCGGGCGCAGCGGAAGCACCTGCCGGGCGCACCGGAGCCACCTGCTCGGCTCGCCGGAACCACCTGCCGGGCCCTAACCCTAACCCTAACCCTAACCCTATCCCCAAACCCTAACCCTAACCCTAACCCCTAACCCTAAGCCTAACCCTAAACCCTAACCCAACCGTAACCCTAACCCTAACCCTACCCCTAACCCTAACCCCTAACTCCAAACCCTAAACCCTAACCCTAACCGTAACCCTAACCCTATCCGTAACCCTAACCTGACGGACAGGCTGGAACCAGCTGCTCAACTCGCCGGAACCACCTGCCAGACATGCCAGAACCACCTGCCGAGCACACCGGAGCCACCTGCTGGACTCACCAGAACCACCTGCCTGACAGGCCAAAATCAACAGCTGGCTATGAGAGAACCACCTGGCAGACAATCCGCAATAACCTGCCAGGCATGCAGGAACCACCTCTCAGACGTAAGAGAACCACGTGCCGGACACGCTGGAACCACGTCCTGGACAGACTGGAACCACCTGTCGGACATGCCTGGACCACCTGCCGAGCACGCCGGAACCACCTGCTCGACTCGCAGGACCCATGTGCCAGACACGCCAAAATGAACTGCCGGCTACACCAGTACCACTTACCGGACACTCCGGAATAACCTGCCCGGCATGCCAGAACCACCTCTCAGAAGTGCCAGAAGCACGTGCTGGACATGCCGGAACAACCTATCGGACAGAACGGAACAACCTGCCGGACACACCAAAATCACCTGCGGGCTACGCCAGAACCACTTGGAGGACTCTCCGGGAAAACCTGCCGGGCATGCTGGAACCACCTCTCAGACGTGCCTGAACCACGTGGCGGACACTCCGGAAACGCATGTCGGGCCGGCCGGAACCACCTCTCAGACGTGCCAGAACCTCATGCCGGACACCCCAGAACCACCTGCTGGACAGACCGGAAACACCTGCCGGACACGCCGGAACCACATGTTCGACTCGCTGGAACCACATTCTGGACATGCCAAAATCACCTGCCGCCTATGCCAGAACCGCTTGGCGAACACTCCGGAATCACCTGTCAGGCATGCCGGAACCACCTCTCAGACATGCCAGAACCACATGCCAATGACACCGGAAGCACCTGCCGAGCATGCCGGAAGCACCTGCTCGACTCGCCAGAACCACCTGTCGGACACGCCAAAATCACCTGCCGGCTACGCCACAGCCAGTTGGTGAACACTCCGGAAACACCTGCCGGGCTGGCTGGAACCACCTGCCAGTCACGCCAACATCACCTGCCAGCTACGCCAGAACCACTTGGCGGAGACTCCAGAAACACCTGTTGGGCCAGCCGGAACCACCTCTCAGACGTGCCAGAACCATGTGCCTGAGATGCTGGAACCACACCCCGAACAGACCGAAACCACCTGCCAGACCCAACTGAACCACCTGCCGAGCACGCAGGAACAACCTGCTCGACTCGCCGGAACCACCTGCCGGGCGCAGCGGAAGCACCTGCCGAGCACGCCGGAGCCACCTGCTCGCCTCGCCGGAACCACCTGCCGGGCGCAGCAGAAGCACCTGCCGAGCGCGCCGGAGCCACCTGCTCGCCTCGCCGGAACCACCTGCCGGGCCCAGCGGAAGCACTTGCCGAGCGCGCCGGAGCCACCTGCTCGCCTCGCCGGAACCACCTGCCGGGCGCAGCGGAAGCACCTGCCGGGCGCGCCGGAGCCACCTGCTCGGCTCGCCGGAACCACCTGCCGGGCCCTAACCCTAACACTAACCCTAACCCTAACCCTATCCCCAAACCCTAACCCTAACCCTAACCCCTAACCCTAAGCCTAACCCTAAACCCTAACCCTAACCGTAACCCTAACCCTATCCCTAACCCTAACCTGACGGACAGGCTGGAACCAGCTGCTCAACTCGCCGGAACCACCTGCCAGACATGCCAGAACCACCTGCCGAGCACGCCGGAGCCACCTGCTGGACTCACCAGAACCACCTGCCTGACAGGCCAAAATCAACAGCTGGCTATGAGAGAACCACCTGGCAGACAATCCGCAATAACCTGCCAGGCATGCAGGAACCACCTCTCAGACGTAAGAGAACCACGTGCCGGACACGCTGGAACCACGTCCTGGACAGACTGGAACCACCTGCCGGACATGCCTGGACCACCTGCCGAGCACGCCGGAACCACCTGCTCGACTCGCAGGACCCATGTGCCAGACACGCCAAAATGAACTGCCGGCTACACCAGAACCACTTACCGGACACTCCGGAATAACCTGCCCGGCATGCCAGAACCACCTCTCAGAAGTGCCAGAAGCACGTGCTGGACATGCCGGAACAACCTATCGGACAGAACGGAACAACCTGCCGGACACACCAAAATCACCTGCGGGCTACGCCAGAACCACTTGGAGGACTCTCCGGGAAAACCTGCCGGGCATGCTGGAACCACCTCTCAGACGTGCCTGAACCACGTGGCGGACACTCCGGAAACGCATGTCGGGCCGGCCGGAACCACCTCTCAGACGTGCCAGAACCTCATGCCGGACACCCCAGAACCACCTGCTGGACAGACCGGAAACACCTGCCGGACACGCCGGAACCACATGTTCGACTCGCTGGAACCACATTCTGGACATGGCAAAATCACCTGCCGCCTATGCCAGAACCGCTTGGCGAACACTCCGGAATCACCTGTCAGGCATGCCGGAACCACCTCTCAGACCTGCCAGAACCACATGCCAATGACACCGGAAGCACCTGCCGAGCATGCCGGAAGCACCTGCTCGACTCGCCAGAACCACCTGTCGGACACGCCAAAATCACCTGCCGGCTACGCCACAGCCAGTTGGTGAACACTCCGGAAACACCTTCCGGGCTGGCTGGAACCACCTGCCAGTCACGCCAACATCACCTGCCAGCTACGCCAGAACCACTTGGCGGAGACTCCAGAAACACCTGTTGGGCCAGCCGGAACCACCTCTCAGACGTGCCAGAACCATGTGCCTGAGATGCTGGAACCACACCCCGAACAGACCGAAACCACCTGCCAGACCCAACTGAACCACCTGCCGAGCACGCAGGAAGAACCTGCTCGCCTCGCCGGAACCACCTGCCTGGCACGCCGGAGCCACCTGCTCGCCTCGCCGGAACCACCTGCCGGGCCCAGCGGAAGCACCTGCCGAGCGCGCCGGAGCCACCTGCTCGCCTCGCCGGAACCACCTGCCTGGCACGCCGGAGCCACCTGCTCGCCTCGCCGGAACCACCTGCCGGGCCCAGCGGAAGCACCTGCCGAGTGCGCCGGAGCCACCTGCTGGCCTCGCCGGAACCACCTGCCGGGTCCAGCGGAAGCACTTGCCGAGTGCGCCGGAGCCACCAGCTCGCCTCGCCGGAATCACCTGCCGGGCCCTAACCCTAACCCTAACCCTAACCCTATCCCCAAACCCTAACCCTAACCCTAACCCCTAACCCTAAGCCTAACCCTAAACCCTAACCCAACCGTAACCCTAACCCTAACCCTACCCCTAACCCTAACCCCTAACCCCAAACCCTAAACCCTAACACTAACCGTAACCCTAACCCTATCCCTAACCCTAACCTGACGGACAGGCTGGAACCAGCTGCTCAACTCGCCGGAACCACCTGCCAGACATGCCAGAACCACCTGCCGAGCACGCCGGAGCCACCTGCTGGACTCACCAGAACCACCTGCCTGACAGGCCAAAATCAACAGCTGGCTATGAGAGAACCACCTGGCAGACAATCCGCAATAACCTGCCAGGCATGCAGGAACCACCTCTCAGACGTAAGAGAACCACGTGCCGGACACGCTGGAACCACGTCCTGGACAGACTGGAACCACCTGCCGGACATGCCTGGACCACCTGCCGAGCACGCCGGAACCACCTGCTCGACTCGCAGGACCCATGTGCCAGACACGCCAAAATGAACTGCCGGCTACACCAGAACCACTTACCGGACACTCCGGAATAACCTGCCCGGCATGCCAGAACCACCTCTCAGAAGTGCCAGAAGCACGTGCTGGACATGCCGGAACAACCTATCGGACAGAACGGAACAACCTGCCGGACACACCAAAATCACCTGCGGGCTACGCCAGAACCACTTGGAGGACTCTCCGGGAAAACCTGCCGGGCATGCTGGAACCACCTCTCAGACGTGCCTGAACCACGTGGCGGACACTCCGGAAACGCATGTCGGGCCGGCCGGAACCACCTCTCAGACGTGCCAGAACCTCATGCCGGACACCCCAGAACCACCTGCTGGACAGACCGGAAACACCTGCCGGACACGCCGGAACCACATGTTCGACTCGCTGGAACCACATTCTGGACATGGCAAAATCACCTGCCGCCTATGCCAGAACCGCTTGGCGAACACTCCGGAATCACCTGTCAGGCATGCCGGAACCACCTCTCAGAAATGCCAGAACCACATGCCAATGACACCGGAAGCACCTGCCGAGCATGCCGGAAGCACCTGCTCGACTCGCCAGAACCACCTGTCGGACACGCCAAAATCACCTGCCGGCTACGCCACAGCCAGTTGGTGAAAACTCCGGAAACACCTGCCGGGCTGGCTGGAGCCACCTGCCAGTCACGCCAACATCACCTGCCAGCTACGCCAGAACCACTTGGCGGAGACTCCAGAAACACCTGTTGGGCCAGCCGGAACCACCTCTCAGACGTGCCAGAACCATGTGCCTGAGATGCTGGAACCACACCCCGAACAGACCAAAACCACCTGCCAGACCCAACTGAACCACCTGCCGAGCACGCAGGAACAACCTGCTCGACTCGCCGGAACCACCTGCCGGGCGCAGCAGAAGCACCTGCCGAGCGCGCCGGAGCCACCTGCTCGCCGCGCCGGAACCACCTGCCGGGCCCAGCGGAAGCACTTGCCGAGCGCGCCGGAGCCACCTGCTCGCCTCGCCGGAACCACCTGCCGGGCGCAGCGGAAGCACCTGCCGGGCGCACCGGAGCCACCTGCTCGGCTCGCCGGAACCACCTGCCGGGCCCTAACCCTAACCCTAACCCTAACCCTATCCCCAAACCCTAACCCTAACCCTAACCCCTAACCCTAAGCCTAACCCTAAACCCTAACCCAACCGTAACCCTAACCCTAACCCTACCCCTAACCCTAACCCCTAACCCCAAACCCTAAACCCTAACCCTAACCGTAACCCTAACCCTATCCGTAACCCTAACCTGATGGACAGGCTGGAACCAGCTGCTCAACTCGCCGGAACCACCTGCCAGACATGCCAGAACCACCTGCCGAGCACACCGGAGCCACCTGCTGGACTCACCAGAACCACCTGCCTGACAGGCCAAAATCAACAGCTGGCTATGAGAGAACCACCTGGCAGACAATCCGCAATAACCTGCCAGGCATGCAGGAACCACCTCTCAGACGTAAGAGAACCACGTGCCGGACACGCTGGAACCACGTCCTGGACAGACTGGAACCACCTGTCGGACATGCCTGGACCACCTGCCGAGCACGCCGGAACCACCTGCTCGACTCGCAGGACCCATGTGCCAGACACGCCAAAATGAACTGCCGGCTACACCAGTACCACTTACCGGACACTCCGGAATAACCTGCCCGGCATGCCGGAACCACCTCTCAGACGTGCCAGAACCATGTGCCTGAGATGCTGGAACCACACCCCGAACAGACCAAAACCACCTGCCAGACCCAACTGAACCACCTGCCGAGCACGCAGGAACAACCTGCTCGACTCGCCGGAACCACCTGCCGGGCGCAGCAGAAGCACCTGCCGAGCGCGCCGGAGCCACCTGCTCGCCGCGCCGGAACCACCTGCCGGGCCCAGCGGAAGCACTTGCCGAGCGCGCCGGAGCCACCTGCTCGCCTCGCCGGAACCACCTGCCGGGCGCAGCGGAAGCACCTGCCGGGCGCACCGGAGCCACCTGCTCGGCTCGCCGGAACCACCTGCCGGGCCCTAACCCTAACCCTAACCCTAACCCTATCCCCAAACCCTAACCCTAACCCTAACCCCTAACCCTAAGCCTAACCCTAAACCCTAACCCAACCGTAACCCTAACCCTAACCCTACCCCTAACCCTAACCCCTAACCCCAAACCCTAAACCCTAACCCTAACCGTAACCCTAACCCTATCCGTAACCCTAACCTGACGGACAGGCTGGAACCAGCTGCTCAACTCGCCGGAACCACCTGCCAGACATGCCAGAACCACCTGCCGAGCACACCGGAGCCACCTGCTGGACTCACCAGAACCACCTGCCTGACAGGCCAAAATCAACAGCTGGCTATGAGAGAACCACCTGGCAGACAATCCGCAATAACCTGCCAGGCATGCAGGAACCACCTCTCAGACGTAAGAGAACCACGTGCCGGACACGCTGGAACCACGTCCTGGACAGACTGGAACCACCTGTCGGACATGCCTGGACCACCTGCCGAGCACGCCGGAACCACCTGCTCGACTCGCAGGACCCATGTGCCAGACACGCCAAAATGAACTGCCGGCTACACCAGTACCACTTACCGGACACTCCGGAATAACCTGCCCGGCATGCCAGAACCACCTCTCAGAAGTGCCAGAAGCACGTGCTGGACATGCCGGAACAACCTATCGGACAGAACGGAAC